>NC_040028.1:11574738-11883550 GCF_000972845.2 Larimichthys crocea
TTTTCTTTTTGTTGTTGTTGTTGTTAAGTTTTAGCTGCTTGCTTTGTTTTGTCCAGCCAGAGTCAGATCAGGAGACTGTCACTGACATGAGCTAAAATGGATTTTCTCTAATCGTATGAACGATAATCATCTCATTATGGTATGATTCGCCTAATTATGGACATTAGTTTTATTGTGCAGGAAGTAAACTTCAGCTGTTTCTTCTTATAGCAAATCAGTGTAGTTGCACGAACACCTACTGTAAGATCTGTTGCTTTATTTCCTCTCTTGTAACAAGTTTGAAGCTAAAATGCAACTTCTCTCTGTTCCAGCTCCCTGTGCATTGAGCTCCAACACCACTTGTGCTGAATGTCTGCAAATGTGGCAGTAAGTCAAACCATAAAAAACACTAGAACACTCTGTAGTTTGTAAGGGATGCATTACTATAATACCAAAAGATAAGATAAGATACAAAGCTCAGTGTTGCTTGTTTTTTTTGTTTCAGTTTTATGGTGCAGCCCAACCAAACAATGCCTCGACTACCCAGTGGAAACATCCTGCCCCCCAGGAGTGTGTGTCCACTGAATGATGCACGGTGGGGGCTGTGCTGGGGTAAGAACCTTAAGGCCTGCAAGTATTGTGATATTGGGGTTTGTTTGATGTTTGGGATGTGTGAAAGGCAGGCTGTAGTTGTGACTGTGTTCTTTTCCTACTTGATAGTAAAGTGAATACTTTAGAACATTAAGTCGCACAAAAAAGAGCTCACCTCGTGCTTTAGGAATTTGTGTGTGTGTGCATTTATCATTTTAGAAGTCAGTCAGTCATGAAATTAGTCGTTAAATACAGCCTGAATATAAAACTTTCTTCAGAAAGAGTCATTAGATCTTCTTACTGATCGATTACTTAACTTAATAATGATTTAGTGACTATTATGGCGCTTATTCTCCACAGAGAGCCATAACAAACGTACTACAACGCCAAGTATCTCACTAAAGTCTAAAGAGTACGGAAGCCATTTTAGTCTCATTTTATTAGGATTCTAGTGTGACCATGGCTCGTCGTTACATTAGTTTCACTTCTTCCTCTTTTTCTTTGAATTTCCAGTAAACTTCCAGTTTGATATCACCATGTCAGTGCTGGCTGCCGTCATCGTCATTTCCATTCTCGTTTGCTGCCTCTGCTGTTGCAAGTGTGAAAGGACTGGGTAAGCTTAAGTCACATGAAGTGTTAGCTGTGAAATCGGCTCAACATGGAAGGAGGAGGACGGCGGGGGCGGGGGTTAGAACACAATGGGTTGTTCTTCTGCGAGGCCAGGCTGATACCGCCGTCTCCAAAAGCCTGCCAGAATTTGTAATTGCGGTTTAGCTCTGAAAAACATTACTATTTCTATTATGATGTGCTTTAGCCTCTAAAAACTAGTTAATTTCTAATGGGTGTTGTTTAAAAGGAGAATGTTGATTATTGTTGTTTAACTGACTGTTACTTGTGCTGTATTGGCTTTGAATCTCACAATCGTCAGTAAGATTGTAAGATTTTATTTACAAAAACTTACCTATGATGACAGGGTACATTTTTTACATTCCAAGAACCAGCGAGAAGACGCAAAGGCGGAGCGACAAACCCGTCTGAGGAAAGCCCGTCAAAAGAGAGGTCAAAAAGTGATTCACCTTCTTATATTCAGAATAAATCAGACTTATTATTAATTATCAGTCAGTCAGTAGACATATAATAATAAACAGTCTTTCCTACATTTGGCAATATACACTCATCAGCATGTAGATAAACACATATATACATGTAAAGTGATGCATGATGATATTTTATATATATTATATATTTATATATATATATTATTATATATATATAATATATATATATATATATATATATGTTGTTGCAAAACAAAACATAAAATACAAAAAACAAAACTTACAACCACACAGAGAGGTCACAGTTACATCCCAGGGTATGTTTTACTTTTTTACTTGACTTAACACACTTTAATACAACAGTTTACAGTATCATCAGTTAAATCATAAATCATACATTGCTGAAGTCTTCATGTTTAAACTCAATCCATTTTTCACATCAACACATCTTCTTTCACTCTCAAAGAATAAGTCATTTTTATCCATCATAATATTTCCTGTCCTGTATCAAACTTCTTACTCTCCACACTATTGTTTATTGTCTATCGTGGGCAACTGTGGCTCAGGAGGTAAAGTCTGCATGTCGAAGTGTCCTTGGGCAAGGTTCTGATCCAACAAATTGTTCCCTGCGCCATTGGCGTGTAATTGCGTATGAATGGTTAGCTCCTAAAACTGATGAGCACCTTGGATGGCAGCCATTGCCATCAGTGTAGAATGGGTGAATGAGATATGTGGTGTGAAAGCGCTTTGAGTGTCAGAAGACTATAAAAGCGATACCTAAGTACGTCTATTTACCATTTGTTTTTAAGTAAACATTTCAACGCATCACTGATTTTTAGTCTTATTATTGTTCTGTAAGTGTCGTGTAAGTATGATTGACTGTCAGGATTGTAATGCAGTGATTGATGTTTTCACTTATCATTTCCCCCAGTTTTTCTATCGTTTTTGTAAAGTTATTATAGTTTGAAATAAGGCCTTTTTGTCATATACCATCGCATACTACAGCAGCGCTTTGTGTTGTCCTCTAACATCGTAGGCTCGGCTGTGTCCAGTGTTCTCTGTTGTCTAAACAATTTGTCTTTGTTTCTTTCCCAAACAGGAGGACAGAAATGCAGCTGAGACACGATGAAATCAGGCAGAAATATGGTGAGAACACTTCTTGTTTGCGTGGTTTGGTGGGTTAATGAATGTAAATGTGGAATATCAAAGATGCTCGAAGATTTCACTCAGCTTTGTTTACATGCACAGTGATAAAACAGCTGAATGAAAACAGTGAGTTACAACGAGGCGGGGGTGAAGCGATAAGATGGGATACAATAAATTAAAGAAGAGATTTGACTTTGATGATCAAAACAAAAAGTAACAACGACTCAGTAGTGCCATCTACTGAAGAAACATTACAATGCACATGCCTGATGCACTGATTTCTGGAAGTTTGGGAGTTTATTGCTTTAAGTTCTGTTGCTTTTTTCAGGTCTGGCAAAGGATAATCCATACGCCCGTATGGCGATCATTAAGAAGAATGTCAGCTATGATTCTTGAAGAACATCCCTTAAGATGATCGTCCGATGCCGTACATGATCCATATGTAGCCTGTGATAAACTGTGATATCTCAATGGATTTCGTGAGTTGGTGTCCTCACCAAGTGCTGAAATCATTTTGACTGTGTGTGCACTATATTTCAAACTGATCTCGTCACCTAATGTTTCATTTTTTATCATGTTGCTCTCTGTCATTATGCTAGATTAATATACCTTTAATTCTGATGAAATGATTATAGGGAAATCCACTCCGTTAACTTGTTTTCTGTCCACCGTGATATGCAAAAATGCAGTATTTTATGATTTCTACTTCTTATGGCTCAGTGCATGTAGTGCTTCTTTATATTAGCAGTTTCATTTTATACTTATTTGTAATACACAATGTTTTCTGGTTGTCATTCATGTCTAAGGTACAACTTTTATTTTCTATGAAGGTTGATTCATAACATGTAACACATGTACACGTTTTTTTTGTTCGTTTGCTATTTTATTTGTTGACAAATATCGAATGGCAAACTTTTGGATAAAGTGTTCTTGAACTACATGTGAGGCGTTCGATTCTTGTGTCGCTTTTGTTAAAAACTTATTGTGCCCTTTTAAAAATTAAATAAAGAAATACATTTCGAATTAGAAATTATTCCCAATTTACAACTTCCTCAATTCCCTAGGCCCACCTCACCCCAACGTAGAAACAAGACAAGTCAGCCAAAAATTGTCTTTTTTTATATTTTTTTAATTGTCTGAGAAAACACTAAAAACTCTATATCACACATGGAATCAATGTCAGTCTGCTTTCACTTCTCACTTTCATCTGGTATTTATTGAGGAAATGCCTTCACACATGACTATATGACACTGATTCTCAAACTGTGAGAGTATGGTGACCTTCACGTAATGGTACTTTGAGGAATCTCTGAAATGTTTTTTTTAAAATTCATATTAAATAAAATAATTCAAAACATATCAAACTAAAATTTGACTGAAATTAAACTAGGGGATCACTGATTAGTTCAAATCTGATGTGAGATATTAAATGGAGGGAATTAGGATCAGGCAAGGTCTTTTAACACCAAATGAGCTCAGGTTCTTGAGCCGGTTCTGTTAATGATTCAATGACAGTCAATAGTCTTCTTCTTTCTTCTGTATGAACTGTCTCTAGCTGATCATGGCCGCCCTACGCTGCAGGATTTTAATGTCTAACATGGTATATAAAGTTTAGAACACGCCTATATGACGTTCTAATATATGCAACAACCTTGAATCTACCATTGGCCTAAAACTCCATGCAAACATGTAAGTTCAATAATTCGACTGTGGATCCCCGTCCAGAATTGTTGGATTTGGGGTCATGTGTACAGGACATATAGAAGCTTTCAAACTAAGTCTATATAACCTCACAAGGAATCCTTATTCTTCAAAATCATTTTGAGTCATGTCAGCTGTAGAGAGATGGATGTTCCATGGACTTCTTAATGGATAATACGGTAGCTCACATCCCCTACATGACCTTCTGATGAAGCAGCAGTGCAGACTCAGTCAGAGACACCTGCAACGCCACTGTAAAAAGGACAGCTAGAGGAAGTCATTCGTGTCCACTGCCATCAGACTCCTCTCTGTGCAGGGAGTCTGTTGCACTGAATAAAATTGTACAATGCATGGAGGGAACAATATGTTCTTCCTTCCCTTAGACTTTTAATTCTATTCATTCTGTGGTCACTTTAAACTATCTGCCTCATGCCCAGGGGCGCTGGCAGAAATTTTGGGCCCCATGACAAAAAAATCAAATGATACTCAAAATCAAAAAATACTAGTACTAGCACAATATTTACTGCTGGTGATTTGTACATGCATGCAAGTCTGCATACAGTATGTAGTGCAGTTGATTAGTTTACAAGATTTACAAGATTAAAAGCCACCATAAAAATGTGCTAAAGGCCATTTTTATTTAACTTTTACTGCCCAAAACACGCAAAAACAAAGAGATAATTAATTTCGTTATTATATTTGAAATATATATACTCAATGATGATGGTTTAATAATTTTATATTGGTGTTTACCTATTTTTTTGGGCCCCTGTCAGTCGTGGGCCCTTCAAATTGTCCTAACTTTTCCCCCCTATACGGCGCCCCTGCTCATCCATGTCTTGTGTTGTAATACAAGAACGGCGCCCCTGCTCATCCATGTCTTGTGTTGTAATACAAGAATTACAAGAATGCAAGAATAACACTCGCCCAAAGTCAGCTGGGATACACTCCAGCCCCACCTATCTATCTATCTATCTATCTATCTATCTATCTATCTATCTATCTATCTATCTATCTATCTATCTATCTATCTATCTATCTATCTATCTATCTTGGATATCTGGATCTTTGGTCTGGTTTAGTCTAGACCAGGGGTCCGTGACCCCTAGGGGGTCCGCTCATTTTTGACATTATAATTAATAATAATAATAATATATTTTCACCACAATAATTTGTGAGAATTTAAAAAATGGGTATGATGCAGACTTTCATATCGTGACCAGCAAAACACAGCAGTTTGTTCTCTTTGTTGTGAAATTAACACAAATCAATAATGTTACTAAATAATGTGAGCTATAGGTGACTAAAGTGAATATAAACGTTATTATAGGCCACATTTTTAAAAAATGAATTACATGTGGGCGTCCCTGTTCTGTTTGTTTCTGGTCCAAAAGGGTCCTCAGGCTGAAAAAGGTTGGCTCTTGGTCTAGACCAGTGGTTCTTAACCTGGGTTCGATCGAACCCTAGGGGTTCGGTGGAGCCTCCGCCCTGGAATTTTTTATACCATTTGTTACAACATATCTTTGTGAGTAATCGTTTTTTGAGGATGCTGGACATAAAAACTAAGAAAAGGAACAGACTTTGCTGTGAAAATGACATGAGGCTGGCACTTGCCAAGGCGAAGCCACGCATATCTGAACTGGTCTCTCAAAGGCAACAGCAGAAGTCACACTGAGGTAAGTTGTTGTGAGTTCATTCACTGTGTTGGTTTTGTTATTTGAACAAGGTGATGTTAATGCACGGTTCATTTTGTGCACCAGTAAAAAAAATCATATTTTATTTTTTACTAAAGAAGGGTTCGGTGAATGAGCATATGAAACTGGGGGGGTTCGGTAACCTCCAACAAGGTTAAGAACCACTGGTCTAGACAGAGATCTTTCTCTGCAGAGGGGCCCCTTTTGTTTTACCTATCTCGCGGGCACGCGCAAAATTAGCTTGCGCGCTCCCGTATCCGCGGTCCCGTGAGCAGGAGTGGAACACGTGACCTCTGTGGTCGAATTACATTTGTGCGCGCTCCTGGTTCCAAGGAGAAAACGGCCCAAAAGAAAAAAAAAAAAAAAAAAAAAAAAAAAGAGAGCCGGAGGGGAGCTGATAATCCCGCTTCATCGTTAGCAGTCGGGTCGGTCTCCACGTTATTAAATAAATCCTCTGGAAAACAGCACAATGTCTGAAGAAAAGCCAAAGGTCAGTAACGTGGTGTGCGGTTTATTTCCTAACGGCTAACGGCTGAACGTTTGTGCGCTAACCGTTAGCACGCCGTGCTAACGCAGATAGCCGCATTTGAGCGGGTCGACGGAGAAAACAAAAGGTTTTGCGGATCTTTTCAGCTTCGGCGCACAGTTTTTTTTGTGTGTGTTTGTATTGTGGCCTCCTCCAAAAACAAACAAAAAATACTACTACAACACCTGCTGAACTACAACCACACGCCGGTTTAATCCGTTTGCCGTCGTCTGTAGCAGAATGAATGATTTGGTTTCCTTTCCGTTTGCGCCATTGTGGCTCTCTGCGCCACTTTAAACGCAGACTAGCGTGCTAATGCTAACCGAGCTAATACCCGAGCTGGGTTTACGTGTTTGTGTGATTTTATTTATTTTTTGTTTTGTGTGTTTGGACGGTGAAAGCTGCCTCAAAGGAGCAAGCTCGTCCTGTGAATGTGGCTAACTGGAGTTAGCTCGGCTGGTTTAAGTTTGCCGTTGGCCTCAAACGGGCAGAGCTCGTTAGCGCCGGTGTTCAGAGAGCAGGAGGCGACTTGAATGGGTGTTTGCTTGAAAATGTCTTCTTACTTCATTATCTTAATTTTAAACACACACCCCCATTTTCTTTTTATTATTTTTTTGGAGTGAATGGTGTCGCCATTAAGCCTTACACCGAGTGTCCCTGTTTGCAGGAAGGAGTGAAGACGGAGAACGACCACATCAACCTCAAGGTAGCTGGTCAGGATGGCTCGGTCGTACAGTTCAAAATCAAAAGGCATACTCCGCTCAGCAAACTAATGAAGGCGTACTGCGAAAGACAGGTAAGTCCTACACCTGTGTGTGTGCATAATATAGCTGCAGGCTGCAGGGATTTGGCTTAGGAGAGAGAGAGAGAGAGGAGGGAGGGTGGCTGGTTCAAATCCAGCATGGACCAAAAGTCTGTGTGTATTTCAGCTGAAATGCATGTTAAAAAAATAAATAATTTTCCTTTCGAGGGATCTATAAAGTATCTTTACTGAATATTCCATACTGCTATATAGCCATACATACTTATATTTATACTCCCAATTGGCAGTGTTGATTTGGTGCAAAGTAAGAAAGGATAAATGTGCAGTGACTGTGAATTATGACCTGAGTTTTTAGCTGTTTTATTGCCGCACAGATGTCTTTTAGCTTGTATATATTTTTTAATGTGCATATTTTATATTTATTTTACATCTTTTACTTATATTTTATATGTCATGTTTATTGCTGTTTGCACCAGGATAAGAGAGAAACAAAATTTCAATACTCTGTATGTCCTGTACATATAAGCAGCACTGACAATAAAGTTGCCTTGACTTATCTCAGTTTTATTTTGAAAGACTGAGCCATAAACCTTTTTATTTCCTGTGTGCTAAGTCATGTGAACTTTATAATTTTATTTTTTAATAACAATATATTATATATGGTCGTTAAGGGGTGGAACATTTCCAGAAACTTTCCATAGGGGGTTTAAGCTAAGGGGGGGATTTTGGAAATATTCAAAATCAGAAAGTTTCCATGGGAATTATAGAAATTAAGATAGCATCATGACAAGAGAGCCTCATAAATGATCAATGAAATGCTCTTCATCATCTAGCGATCTGCTGAATCCATGTTAATGTGCTTTTTGCAAGTAAAACATTAAAACCCATACATCAAATATATTTACCTCCATAATATCATCAAAATCTACTTGACTTTATGTAGTCCAGAGGCTCCAAGTGTGGTCCAAGGTTGTGGAAATCATCAGTGCATGTGATGGAGGAATGCACCATGTATGTAGGGGGCGTGGCCTCAGTAGCCCTGCAGTAAGCAGTGTGCTGTGTTCATGTGATTGAGGAGTAGCAGATATTCCGATCTGGTTCATTTAGTCGAGATTCTGTTAAAATATATTCTCCCCAACTGTATTTAAGTTTGCTGTTAAGGACCGACCTTCAGTTTTGTAAATTTCCGGTTTAATTCCTGAAAATCGGCTGCACTTTATAGCTTTTTATAGCCTTCCTACCACTTACTCACATATCTCATTCACACACACGTTCATACACTGATGGCGAGGCCTTCAAGGAGCAGTTTGGGGTTCAGTATCTTACCCAAGGACACTTTGACATGCAGACAGGAGGAGCCAGGGATCAAACCACTGATCAACTGCTTGGTGGATGACCCAGTCTAGCCACAGCTGCCCCTAATAAACTGTATTTTGTGTTTTGTTGATGTAACGGTGTGCAAAATCTAACTGACATGCTTCTTTTTTTTTTTTTTACAGGGATTGTCAATTCGTCAGATAAGGTTTAGGTTTGACGGACAGCCAATTAATGAAACGGACACACCTGCACAGGTTGGTGAAAGCCGGACTTTTTTGTGTTTTTCTTTAGTCCGCAACGTTTTCCTTTTTATTTTAAAGTGACATTAGTGAAGATGATGCCGCTGCTCTTTGTGTGTCGACCCATTTTTGTTTGTTTATGCTGTTGCTCCTCTTAAGCTGTGCGGTGTAGACGTACTGATGGAAAGTTTTCACAGATTGTCCTTCCTGCAGGAATTTGCACAGTATATATATTTGACTCCTCACTTCTTGGCCCATATACAGTAGACATTGAAATTGATGGAGAAGCTGCAGAAAGTAACCAGTCTTCTGATAATCTCACAGATATGCACAGCAAGCGTTAAAGGTGCTGGTACATGGACTTTGTTTCATTTGGATACACCTAGGCTAGCAGTTTCCTTATTTCCAGTCTTGATGCTACACTTTTCACCAGCTGACTGTAGCTTAATTTTTTTTAGCTTGCGGACATTAGAAGTTGTATTGATTATATCAAAATCTGTGCACAAAGGCAAATTCGGGAATGTTTCCAAAATGACAAACCATTTCTTCAAAGCTGCTTGAATATTGAGCATGTTTGTTTTAAACTGTGTAAAAAAATATATGTAGGTGGTAGAAAATGCCATGTCACAGGGATGGGTGTCATCGTCAGTGTATCAAAGTGAAAAACTATATTTTTAATCATCAAAGCCAGCGCTTAAATGTTTGTCTAAAAATGTTGTTTTGAATCAGGAACTGTAGATGGAGCAGAGAATAAAAACACAAAATAATAATACTATATTAAACTAATATAACTGGACATTTAATGCCAGCTTATGATTTTTCAAGGGTCATTGCTTGTCGGTACCAATAAGTATTATATTTTGCCGAAGATTAAATCACTTCTGTGCTCTTTATTAATAATGAATGTAATTTTATTTGTTTGTTACAGCTGGAGATGGAGGACGAGGACACTATTGATGTATTTCAACAACAGACAGGAGGAGTCTGTTCTTAAGCGGGATGTGGACTCTTGGAAGAACAACCACACCATTATTTTCATGTTGTAATTGTTAATTTCTTTATTTGATTCTTTTTTCTTTTCTTTTTTTTTCCCCCCCTCCTGTGCTTGGTTAAATGTCAGGCTCATCGCAACATAAAAGAATTGTACAGTTGTTTTATGTTTGTTTGTTTTTTGTTTCATTCTGGGCCAAATCCAAACTTTGAGATGCAGGGTAATATTTTTAAAAAGAAGAAACATGTTTTATTCACAAAAATGGATGATTTTGAAATTGTCCAAGGCAGGGACACATCTCAGATCAGATATGGCTCGTAATGAAAACAAAAAAAAAATGTTCTTTTGATGTTGAGATGACCTCCTACATGTCTCAAACCATAAGCTGAACTACATGCCAAAATTTTTTTTTTTTTTTTTTTTTTTCCTTTCTTGTTCAAGTTCTCTGGATTGTTGCAGGTCAGGATGGGTTCAACAATTTTTAATTCACGTACTTGATGATTGCTATGAGGGGGACGCTGCTGGAAAGGAGCCTGTGGTTTCTCTGCATAGTTGGGAAAGATGCTATGACATATTGTGTAACTTTTAGTAGTGCTTGTTTTGTTTTGTTTTGTTTTGTTTTTATCTGAAAAGTTAAATAATTTGTATCCATGCCCATTTTACCTTCAACATTTGCTAAGGAGAGAAAAAAATGCTTGTGCCGAGATCCATATGGATGGTTTACCTCAATACTGTCACCCTCAACACAGATTTAACTGAATGGTAAATAAAGTACAGTAATGTTTCTGGACCAAAAAGCTAAATGAATAGTGTTCTTTTATAAAAAGGGTTAATACTGTCGACGTGAAGGGTTACTCTGACTGTAACAGTGTTTGTTGTTGCACAGCAGGAGAACACTTCTCGATGTTTTAATTTTTGTCTTTTCCTTTCCACATTTTCAGGACTTGAGAATAAAAATAATTCACATTAACCAGTCAAGACATTGAGTGATCTCATCTAAGCTTATATATATATATATTTCAATAAGTGTATATATATTTCAGTGTATAAACAAATAGTCAATGCTGTGCTGCCAATTTGAATAAGTTTGTACATCAATCTATCCAAACGATATTGACACTTAGTTTGTTTTGACTCTCGTGTGTTGGTAGAAATCTTGTTTTCTAAGAATGTCCGCCTTTGTTTTAAGTAACATTTGTTAGATTTGCAAGGTGGCATTGGCAGATATTCCACTTTTTTTATTTTTTATTTGTACATTATTTGTTGTCCCGATACTGTATACAATAAATATAGTTTGATACTCAGCCTCTTGAATTATATATATCACCTTTTGTGTGGAGCTGCTATAAAATCAATATTTTTAGCTACACAATTAGAATGTTTTGAAATATTTATAACTTGGGTGTAAATGAACATGCAGGCATTAAAAGGTTAAAAGGAGGACGGCTGGTTGCTTAATGAAATGGTCATCTCTAACCCAGGAGGTGGTTTTTATCTGCGGTTACTGTCTTATATAACCAGAGGTGCAAATAAACGATCATGGCTACTGATTTATGTTATTGTGGAAACCCTAGAACAGAGTTTAATTTGTCCAAGCCCACAATTATATGGTTTTAGTTTAGTCTCTCCTGGAAAAGTTTGTGGAATTAAGCTGAAAATATTACAAGAAAGTTTATCTTGGGTTCATAATAGAGACTTCTGATCCAGAGTGGGTGATACACTTTACATACATTAGAGGGCATTGTTGTTCTGGAGATTCAGAAGATCACTGCTCGCTCTGCTAAATCTACACATCGCCGTCCCCTTAAATTAATACACAAAGACACATTTGTTGCTCCACTCCAGCCTTGTGAAGGCCATAACTTCACGAGTCTTCTCTTTTTTAAGAGGACTTCATTTCACAGATGTTACTTAACTGTGCAGCCAAATGAACTCCCTGTGAGTCTCCTCCACGCACAGTGGTCCGATTGTGCTGCCTTTATTTTTGGCATCTCCTTTGCATTTTAGATTTCCTCATGGAGATATCTAAAGCCTCTCATATTTCCCCAGACCTCTCAGAGATGCAGCTGCAAGGTGCCCCCTCCACCCATACATCGAGACCCCCACTGCTTTCTAATGCACAGACTCTTAAAATATATGTGCTGTGTTTGGTGAAATGCCACAGTTTGTTTTATTTGTTTTCATTCCCCAAATCGCCTGTGAAGATTGACTGAAGCTGAGGCCTCCTGGAAAGAAGCACAAGGCCAAAGATAAATAATAAATACTTGAGTTGAGCAGTCGAAGAACACAGAGATATTAACTGTAACAGACAAGAATGCCATCAACGCATTACGCTTTTTTATTGTTGTGCTGTGAGTCACCATCAGCTGTGTCAGGCAGCACTAACCTCAATTGTTTTTACACTGCAGTTAATGGAAAGACACTTTGTGTTATTGTTTTACAGCTCATTCATTGTCTGCCTCATGCCACGTACTGCTCTGCTGTCAGTGTACAGTCAGGTCCATTTGTTTATCACTGTAACTGGATAATAGGTGGATTATTGAATCCAACTGCACAGTATATAGGACTAGAACTAGGGTTTCACATGAGTTTATGTTCATAGTTTCAAATAGGCGCTCCTGTGTATGAAAGACATAATTGCAGAAGAACTAATCATCTATTGGTGAATGAAACTTGGCCCGCCTTCCTTCACAAGAGCTGCATTACCAACCAGGCAAAGAATGCAAGCGTCCCAAAAGTTCCAGTTTTTGTAAACGTGTTACTGTACAAAAATATAGATATAAAAATGTAGATATAAAGAGCTCATTTTAAGACGAATACACAAAAAATCTTATTTTCAGGTGATTATACGCTAATTGAGATATATAAATGAATATTTCATTCCATCCTACCAATAAATACTCCTAAATCTTACACACTGGACCTTTAATCATGTATGTATGTATTATGTATGAATCAAAAAGCCATAACCGAAGGAAATAAAGAGAAACAATATAACAGAAGATTCCAAACTTTTGAGCAGTGGTGTGTGTATTTGTATTTGTTGAGCTCATCTTCCTCAGCTCCTTCCTTTAGTTACATTCTTGACGTGTTACACATTTGAACAAACACCCAAGTGAGCAGCAGCATCCTTATAAGTAAACAAAATAAGTGGATAAAAGTATAGCAACACAGTGGGAGGGGTCTTCAGGCAGAAAATCAACCTGACTCGGAGCACGTAATCGTCATATGAGGTCAGTCAGCTGTGAGCTGTCCAGCCACCAACCTCAGATGCGACACCCTCCCTCCCCTTGTTGAATCAGTTCAGCAGCCTGAATGAAACCACTGTGCATCTGGAGAACCTCTGGATCGCCTCCAGAGCGCTGCATGCTGATGTCACCCTCTTGTGCGTAATGTGGTCTCCACCCTGTCAGCAGATCAGATTTCACCCTGATGCATGTTGAGATCTTCAGGGGGAATGTTTGGCGACGGTGTTAACTTAAAATTGTAGTAATACAATAATTCTTGACCTGTTCTAGAGTAGCTGTTTAAATGTAGTAGAAGCACTGTTGAGTGCGCAGGGATTTGACACTTTTTGATATCTGTCACAGTTGTTGCTAAAAACATTGAAGATGGCTTCCTTCTATTCAAGTAAAGCCATGGCCGTGAGACCATGAGCCGAGCTAGAAACCCAGGACCCTGAAACTAAAGCAGCTAATTCAACCACCATTAAAATTATTTTTTACACCAGTTAAAGTGTCTCTCGTGAAAAAAGGCCCATTGCTCTCAATTAGGGATGATTTTCAAGTCAAAAATCCTCTTTTGATACAGTGATAAGAGAGATGTTAGAGACGGGAATAGGGGACAGATAAAAGTTAAACTAATCACATATTCCCTCCACAGAAATTAAATAAATCCAATTTATTTCCCAGAGATCCACTTGAAGCATCTCACGGTGCCCTCTGAAGAAGAAATAAATAATATAAAGAGAATAGCACTCACTCTTCAGTTTTACTGTTATTTAATTCAGTCCAACTTTATTCATACAGCTTTCCACCCCTGTAAAGGCAATTCTGAGATTTCCTTTAAAATACATTAAATATGTTGGAAAATAGTTTCTGGAAACATGTGAAAAGACTTATATACGATATATTACTGAAATGTGGAGTTCGAGGTTAAAACAGTTTTT
This sequence comes from Larimichthys crocea, assembly GCF_000972845.2. Lineage (NCBI taxonomy): Eukaryota > Metazoa > Chordata > Actinopteri > Sciaenidae > Larimichthys > Larimichthys crocea. The sequence goes on from NC_040028.1 coordinate 11,588,912, forward strand.
CACCAGTTTTCAGTCCAGGATTTTGTGGGCGGTCCTAAAGGGTGGCTCGATGACACGCTGAGGCCACCCCGATAATACCCTTGCACCCCTAGCAGAGAGATAGAGATGAATTCATCTCGCTCAGAGTGTTTCAAAGTTAGTCATGTCATTTTTTGAACTCACCTGACATGTTTCAGTCGCTTCAAAATTGCTGCTTGACTGATCCCACGAGTGGGCGTGGCTTCAGCACATTCAGCGAACACGCCCCCACAGTCCTGGAGCTGTGAGTACTGCTCATTTTTACCTGATTTTGACACCTAATTTCATAAACTTGTCGGTATTTTTACTCATTCAAATTAGACTGGGTGTGTTCTTTGGTCTGACAAACTCAGAACACATATTTATTCTTACTTTACACAGACTTTAACAGATATACACAACAGACAGGAGAACAACAAAGAACACCAATGGAGCATTTATTGTAGCAGAGACTTTTCAGTGAACCAACACACACCACAGCAGCAGCCTGACTCTGTTTGACCTAAATGGAACTGAACCTTAATTAGTATCATTGCTAACACCTGTGTTTACCTACTATTTCATGTCAAAATGGCTGCTGTGAAACAGATTTCATGTAGTTTGTTTACCAGAGTAATTGATGAATTCAATTCATGAGATTTTCATGACCAATAATTATCATAATTACTGTACTGCATCTCATTCCGGTGTGCCAGTTCCAGGGTCTTGTGAATGTACATGCTATCTCACAGTTATGGCTCACTGAGACATTCATACATAAAAGACACCTGATTAATGTTGTTATTTAAACCTCTGCTCTGACGAGTCAAACCGTGTGTTGTAACAATTACAACATCATGATCATAAGTAGTGACACATTGGCAGGAGATCCGGTTTAGAAATGATAGTACAACATGAAGTTCTTCTGGTTAACCATAAACATCATGACATAACAACTCATGTGTGAGTGTTTTCCTATTGCTGACTGACACACACCTTACATTTTCTAGTTATTTAGTCATTTCATAGTAATTTCTGACTGCGTATTCCTCAGAATCACATCTTGTCGTGACTTGCGATGAACTGACTGGAGTGTCTGGTTTACACATCCACAGGCTATTTTGGAAAATGGATGTTTAATATGATAGTTTGTCTGGCTACCCTCAAACGTGATAATTGAGTCACACAAATCAAACTATTTCCACAATGTAGAGCAGATTATTGAGTAATTATGCTACAACTTGCTTCATGTACATTTTGTGAACAGGATACTATCTTCCTGTGGTGGAGTGTATATTTACTCAAGTATTATAAGTATTAAGTACATTTCTTTCATACTGGTACTTGAGTATTTGCATTTCAAACTACTTTAAACTTTGACTTTACTTTTCGGAGGGAAATATTGCACCTTTTACCTTTTACACCACATTAATTTGAAGCTTAGTCACTAGTTACATTTGAAATAAAGAAAAACGATGACATGATTATATACCATGCAGTACTATACTAGATCAAGATCTACAGACCCCAGAGGGTTAATAACTGATTATCATTCAAATAAAAACATTGCCTTATTTCCCCCCCAAATGTATTTGTGGCTAATTACATTACTTTTTGTATTCTGATTACAAAATCCGATTACATTACCCAATACTGCTTAATTGCAACTACACAAACATTTTAATGTGCATACATTGAGAAAAGAAATACATAAAGTAAATAATGATCTATCATCTCTAAGTTGCCAGGGAGTGTGCGTCTGTCTGTCTGTCTGTCTGCCTGTCTGTGTGTTTGGGGGTGGGGGTCCCAAGTTTGAAGAAGAAGTTTAAAGTAATCTGTTACAATGGGAATAATAGTCTAATGTACACATTTTTTCCTGATAATCCAGATTCTATGTAATCAGTTTAACACTGACTAAATCCAACTTAACAAACATTTAAATGTGCATAAATTGAAGTAACTAATGATCTAATCATCTTTAAGTACATCTGGATACATATTTAAGGATATCTTGTAACTATTTAATTTGACAATTAGACCAATCTGGGCTGATTATAGTTACTTATATGTTGTAATCTGATTACATCCAGATTCCATGTAATCACATACTACTTAACACTGATTTAAAAGCAACTAAACAAACATTTAAATGTACATGAATTTAGAAAAAAAAAGTGTGTGTGTATATGTGTATGTGTGTGTGTGTTTGGGGGGGGGGGCCCCCTGCCATATTTTTAAGTACATCTGGATACATATTTAAGGATATAACTTAATTAGACAATTAGACCAATCTGGACTAGTTACTTATATGTTGTAATCTGATTACATCCAGATTCCATGTAATCACATACTATTTAACACTGATTTAAATGCAACTAAACAAACATTTAAATGTACATGAATTTGGAAAAAAGTGTGTGTGTATATGTGTGTGTGTTTGGGGGGTCCCCTGCCATATTTTTTAAGTACATCTGGATACATATTTAAGGATATCTTGTAACTATTTAATTAGTGATTATAGTTACTTGTATGTTGTAATATGATTACATCCAGATTCCATGTAATCACATGCTACTTAACACTGATTTAAAAGCAACTAAACAAACATTTAAATGTACATGAATTTAGAAAAAAAAGTGTGTGTGTGTTTTAGGGGGGTGGGGGCTTTTTTTTTGGAGGGTTGGGGGTCCCACATTGGACTCAAAGTACCACAATGCAACACAGAAAATACCATAGATACGGCTTTGGGGAGCTACGCCCAAAGTAGAAGAAGAAGAAGAAGTGGGAGGATTGCCCCTGAAAGAGCTCATTGTAGGGAGGGATGAGAGTGTGTGTGGTATGTGCGTGTGTGTGAGTGTGTGTGAGGAGCCCCCTCCTCTCCTTAAACTAGCTGGTCAGCAGCGGAGGGATTAGTGAAGCCAGCTCCACTCACACTGAACTCACAGACGGCGGCGGGGGTTAGATTGCAACAAGCGGTGAATCATGCTCGTCGTCATTACTACCGACTGGGAGTGGAGCCGAAATTGTGCAAGATACGGATAACAGCGAGGAAAGGGTCCGTGTGGATCGACTCAAGTTTCCAGGTCCTCTCTCATATTTTAATTTTTTTTTTGCCGTGAAAATGCCTCATCAGGAGCTGAGCTGCTCCTGCTCCTCCTGCTCCTCCTGCTCCTGCTGCTGCGGCTGCTGCTGCTGCTCGGACCCGACGCTTTCTGCTGCCTCCCTCACATGTGCTTTATGTTGAACAAGAAGAAGAAGAAGGAGAAGGAGAAGAAGTGAGCAAGGAGAAAAGCTGAAAAAAAAGGAGAGGAGCCTCAAAACAAAAACAAACCAAAGAGGAGGATATTTCTATTTTTTTCGCCGTGCGGAGATTTTCTTCTCAAAAAGAGGAGAGGTGGTGGGGGGTGAAAAGTTGTACTTGTTGGTCAAAAAGAGGAGGAAACATGGGGAACGCAGGGAGCATGGACCAACACACTGATTTCAGAGGACACAACATGCCTCTGAAACTACCCATGCCCGAGCAAAGTGAGCTGGAGGAGAGATTTGCAACCGTTTTGGTAAGAGAGAGAAAGAAAAAGGAAAAGGAAATCATGTTTGTCTCTTTGTTCCCTCCATGCTTCAGTGTGTCCTGGGACATGGACAGCTGTGTGTGTGTGTGTGTGTTGGACCTCTGTTTGTCCTGTCCTTTTGTTGTTGCAGGAAAAAAAAAGGGACATTCCTCCCCCCACACACACACACAAAAAAAAGAGCTTTTATCAAAGTGGTGATGAAGATGCAACATCACCTATGACTCCAAAGTATTAGATAATAAATGTTTACTATAGGTGCTTCTGTAAATTTCCATGCGTGGTCACACGAGACACCTGCAGTCACAACATGTCAAATTATTACTTTTATGGCAGTCTTTTCTTTTTCTTCTTCCCCCGCTTTACAAACTTTATGAGTCCGGACGCTGTGGTTCACTACTGAAGCTTTCTAAGTGCCCAGCATGCCAGGTCCTTTTGAAACATCTGTCACATCATAAAGTGTCAACAGAGTCTGTCAACAATTATGTTACCTGGGAGCGGGGCGCTGAACATTCCTGGTTGTTGTTGCTGTCGGAAGGAGTTTACTGAAAGATGAAGACCTAAATGAAGAGGGAAAGTGTTTGTGCCGTGTGCGCGTAAAAACCAATACGTTGGCTGGTTTGTGCCGCTGTTCTCTTGTGCTCCAAATCAGAGTTTTTATGTAGGCCATGATGAACTTTTTGCTGATCAGGGGGAATTTCCAGTACACAGCTCCTCCAAGTCAGCGAATAAAAAGGCCTAAATAGAAGAACAGTGGAGTGATGGTGAAACTTGAGAGCTGGCAAAATGTGGGTCAAACGTGATTGTCGCCTGGCCGACTGCTCTCATAAACATTAGCTGCTCGGCAGAAGGAATTCGTCTTTAGGGAGCAGCTCAGGTTCTTCTGCCTGTGTGATTTTAACCTATTTAAGAGTTTTTAAAAAAAAAGTCTTTCTTCTGCTTTTCTGGTCCAGAGCTTTGTTTTTTTGTTAGTGTAGGTGATGCAGATCTTTTAGCCTGTAAGCCCATTACAGAAAGTGGATCAAGTTAAAGTGGGAGTCGGATCACCATGTGTGTGTTGTGGGGTGTGATTGCTTCTTGTCGGACACTGATGAATCCCATCCAGCAGACTTTGACGTCAAACTGCAGACGGATTTGGGCCTTCTCCTTTTTAATCGTGTCTGCTTTTAGAATCACTTACTTCCTACAGTTTCTGAGCAGGCTTTTCCTCCTTTCTTACATCTGGGTCTATAAACATCAGGGGTGTGAACGCTATTAGGATCCGTAAAGGTTTACAAAACTAATCCTTATTATGCTTTCCAGTTAAAATCTACCTGTCTAACTTGAGGATTTCGTGGGCCTGGCTGTCAGAAAAGTCGATCCTCATAGCGTGTCGGGAACTCCCTCCCAGCTCCCTGCCTCCCTTTCCTCCTCCCTGCTGCCAGCGTGATGCCTCAACTCTTGGCGGGATGGAAGCCCTCCAGCATTAAAGGAATTTAGTGCTATAATCACTGCATTTAGTGTTATTTACTGCCATTTAAACCTTAATGTGTCTCAGCCGTGCCTGATGGCTGTTTGGCTCCATTGATCGCCCGAGCGAGTGGCACTGTGTGACTCTGATGACCTCACTTCAGTTTGAATAGCAGATGATTGGGATGATATCTCCTCACGCCTCTCAGGCTTCTTTTGTATCCAAACATGTCAGTGGTTACCAGTGCTGGTGAATCAAGATTTAAGTGCACTTGGCTGCTGATCTACGGTCCTTTCGCCTACTTGTTAATCAGTTTTGATATTGTTTGCCAACGCTGAGCTTTATTCTGTCGCGTTGACACCCATGATGTTTTTATTAATCTGATTGTTCCTTTAATCAATCATAAAGCAAAATTAATTACACATATTTTGAATTTGATGCACTGTAGACTTCACTCAAAATAAGCTCGACCTAGGCGCGATTGAGGACTGTTTACCTGCCACTCCTAATATGTTTGATCACATCACAGCGGGGAGTCATTTGGATTAAATCCCTTTGCTGTGTGCGACCACATTCAAGCACTCACCTCGATAAAACCTTGAATTTCTTATCAAGGACATACAGTATTTAAATTTGGGTCCATGCCGCGTGCTGTGAAAAGCCTCCTTTCAAACGTTGACCCATGACTTCCATCATCTGAGCAGAACATGTATGCGTGTAACCACGCATATAAGATGAAGCTAATTCTCCTACAGCGAGAACTGTGTGTAGATCATCAGCCGTAAGTTATTTTAGTCTCAGATCTGCAACAAATTGTTCTTGTTAATAATGAAAGTGAAACGTCTCATCAGCAGCTGAGCTGTAGAGGTTTCCTCCTTGAATTTAGATGACAAAGTTATGCATTTCAGGAGGCTTTTAAAAATTTGATATAGCGCTTATTACTGTCCAAGAGTTTGTATTAATTATGAAAGCTGGCATGTTTTTTTCTTTTTATTCATTAAAAAATGGCAAATTTCCCAGTGCATCAATTGTAAAAATTACAAAAAAATTGTAGCAAAGTTTCTTTTTTTAATTTAAATCAGAAAAATACCACGTCAAAGTATAAATATCCAAGAATACTTACGCATACTTACAGTAATAATTGGAGATACGAGGCCCATTTGTTTCCCTGTAAAAGGAGCCATTTGTTCCTATTAAAGTTGTACCGTATATATAAAAAAAACAACTATTTCCACTAACTTGTCAGCTCTTTTATCCCAGTAAACATGAAGAATTTAGTTGACAAAACAGTTTCCACTGAAGCTCCAAAGCTGCAGGAACTTGTGGTCTTCATCCGCAGATGTGGAGATTGTTCTGTTGAATGCAAACTCAGCTTATTTTTATTAAGTTGAGTGATTTTTCTACACACAGAGTAAGAAACAGAAGTCCCTACCAGGAGATTACCTTAGTCTTAAACTATAAAATGCAGCGAACACTACATCTCTCCTTAGCCTACATGTGGCATTTTAACTGACTTCAGCTCATTCATGGCTAAAGTTAAGTATGAACTCACCTTGCTTGGAGAAGGTTGTGTGTGTGTGTGTGTGGTATCATGCCAGCGTTTGTCAGCATACATATCATTATTCCCAGTCTGATATTTTAACTCAGTTTGATGTGGCTATGTGTGATTGTAGTGCCGTTTTCTAGAAGAAGAAAAGTTTGGATTTGCTGACGGCTGAGTCAACGTTTTCTACTAAATGAAACGCTCCCATTGAAGACTCTCTCTCTTTCTCTCTCTCTGTTGAATCCCTGGAGCCAAGGGCTGATCTTTGAAATAGACTAATTGTAATGCAAGGCCTCTGCCATGATAAGAGAGGCTAATTCACATGTGACCTTGGCCATGAAGCGAGGTGCAGTCTATACCTAAATATTCATGCATAGTACTAAAGGGGGGGACAGATTTCCATGCTGAGTTTATTCACTGTTTACACTGTTTTTCAGTAAGCGGCTTGCCGTGCTCTTTGCTTTGCATGTCTTGTGAATATTGCTGTAACGCTGTGTTGTGAGGGCTTCACTTTTCCCATGCAGCATCCAGGGAAAATGACTTGGGTAGTTACTCTGGAAAGCATGTTTGCAAGCCTTCACTTCTCTTGCGGTCTACATGAAGAAGATGGGTGACACATGATTATTAGCCAGTATCAGGGTAGCTTCCTTTAGGACAACTCTGATATCCCAGTGAAATTACTTTATAGCTGGTCATATCAACATCCTGGTAGATCAATTTGCTTTGCACTTATATTGCCTAATCAATCCAACGTTGTCATTTAGTGAACTATTAGAGAGTATAAGCAAAGCTTCAAAGTGGCAATTTTATCTCTTGGTCTGTAAGTGCATACTGGCTGAAAGCATGTGAAATGACTGCAATCAATCTTTGTGAGTCATGTGTACAGTTTGAGTCGGTCTATATGCTTCAAGTTGAACCACAGGAAAATGACTCTGTGTAACAGGAATTCAGCTCAGGCCTCATGTCTGCTTGTCTGCCTCAGCTAACCACTGAGTTGACATCAAATTAGATTGTAGCCACATCCAGGATAGCATCCACTTCAATCTCATGACCGTAAGGCTTGCTGAATATCACGACTGCTGTCAGGGAGGCAGTGGAGAAGTTTACAGCCATTATTTGTTTAAATGCCATATGGGAGACTATAGACTTAGCTGTGGCTGCTCTTTTCAAGTCTGCCCAGATTACATCTAAGCTGCTTTGTTTAAAGGCTGCTAAAGTACCCCGAGCGGCTGTTATTTGTGCTGTAAGGGGGTCTGCATCTGAAATCTACTCTCCAGATTAATCACATGAGTGGCCCTCATGTTCAACTGAAGGCTCGTTTGTCACATTGACAGGTCCAATGGCTGTGCTTTCACCCCCGAAGACCTTCTCAGAAGTATTCAGCTGTACTTCAACAAAACTTTTTTGACTGAAAGGTGTATTTAAAGCTGCATGAATCGATATTTTTCTATAAACAATGGATCAAATGAGTATTCGTAATGTGAAAATGTCACTTGTGGTAAATAATCCACAAAGATTTATCTGACCGCAGTTTCCTTCAGTCCTACAGAGGGTTTTAGTGTCTTTCAGCTCATTGTTTTGGTTTTATGGCCTCCAACTTGACTGTTTTGATTGATTCTGCCAACTGTTTTCCTGCTAGCTAGTGAGGCCAAAAGAGAGCTACAGAGAGTTAATACTAGACTTTTAGTCGTCAGCTGGTCCTGAACCGGACTGCACTGAATGAAAACGTTGCTTCCTAACTGCTGGGTGTGTAAATAGTCAGCTGTTTGCTAACATAACATTAGACATAACAACTTAATTTGAACATTGTATGTCAAAGGTTGCTGACAAATTACATCTACAAACATCTGAGATCATCACGAGATCATCACCACATCTCAACCCACCTGAACATCTACTGTATCATCAAGTGGAGTTTCACAGACTTGTACAGTCTTCGCTTATGTGCATCTATCGGGTGGTCCGTGGTGTCCTGACACCTTAAAAGACACTGTTTCTTTAATTTATCACCAATTACGAATGAAAAAAATGCATAATAAATGTTTAATCAGGCTAGATGTGTCGTTATGTCCACACATTCAGTTTATTCTGAAAGACGAAAGCCTGTTACGAACTTGTACGAACACAGTGATGCCTCCATCGCCTACAGTGTTATACGGGACCCAGGAAGTGACTAAGCAAACCCTCCTAGTTTTTCCACGTCGACTCTTCTTCATTAAAAAGCAGAACAATGGGTATTGTCTGAGGAGCAGAGGGTGAACAGTGGCTGAATCCCGTGCAGCAGGCCCAGGGAACAGAGCTGCTCTTTATTCTGTGGAGAGCCTAAGACGGAGCCTGGCACTAGACCCAGACCCGGCAGGCTGCGAGAAGCCAGCACACATACCCAAATATGTGTGTGTGTGTGTGTGTACTTACATGCTTGTGTATGGGCATGTGTGTTTTGTGCTGTCTCGGAGCCCCAGGATGCTCACCCACCAATTAGCCGTAACAGAGCTGAGCATGAAATGTTCGGGCAGCGATGAGATCCGGCGGCCGTTGTTGTTGCCGGACTTTTGCAGCCTCTCAGAGGGGATGTGAGGTGCTGCAGTGTTGGGGCGATAGTGTGCTGCTCAAGACCCCGAAGCGGAGCCTGGAGGCATCTTGCCTGACTGCCAGAGGGTCAGCTGATTATGTGGGAACAGGTCTCTCGACTGTGTGCAGGCAACCGCTGAGCTGAAACCACTGGGGCTTCAATCACTATTGTTCTTCTCTGTTCAGTTTTGACATCTGCACATTCGGGGGTGGTTTGGTTTTTGCTGTGTGGGTGGCAGCGAGTACATAGGGTACTGACCAAAGTGTTGCGAAAACCTTTCAGAGGGTTTCCAGTATAATCACATGGGATTACAACAGTCCCTGACCCTTGTTTGGGTGCTGGACTAATAAGAAGAGTCCCAGCAGTCTGGCTTGGTGACCCTTGATAGAATAGCAAGAGCAGTCGAGCTGTTGTTGTTGTTGTTGTTGTTGTTTTGAAAGAAACCCTGGCAGATTTTTGACATCACTCATGAGGAAGGGTTTAGTTTTGAATGCAGCCTCCTACTTGGCCATCAGTATCTTTGCTGTAGATCTTCCTGTGTAACGGGCAGGAAGATGTAGCATGGAAACGACCAGCCGATCCTTTTAATATGTTAGTCACAGCCAGTTGCCAGTGTTGACCAACAGGACCAGTCCAAAAGGCCGCATAGAAGAACAGGAGTTGCTGCCTTTGTGGAGAAGTGCATTATGGTCTAGGATCTGTCCGGGCTCCAAGATGGCAGCTGCGCTGTAAAGTTGAGATTGCCCTGCCAAAGTGTGGCACAAGAGTGGGCGTATTGTTATTAACTGTTAAGATTTATCAGACCCTACGTCCAGAAAAGCCTTGAAATGTCGGTGTCATCGTGACAAATTAATGGTGTGTTGTGGCTTCGGGGTTTGCTTTACCCTGTGGCACTGATGTTATTCACTCTCTCTTTTAGGGGCCTTGGCTTTCCTTGAATATGTTTACTGTTTGATTTTAGGCTGAATTGCAGATTCATCTTAATGGTTTCATCTGTTGGCTGCTTTTCGGAGCTGAATAATGTGGATCTGTGAGGCTCCCAAAGATTCATGGTCTGTCAGCATATTTTTGTTGTTTTATATGCTGTCCATGTTTGGACTTTTTACAAGCTTGTCCAATATCTACTCTGTCCTCCAAATGTAAAAAAGTGTGCAGACAGGGTTGTAACAAAGTATAGCACCGTGTCCTCATCTTTTACTATAATACTTTGGTTGTTGTAAAAGCTCAGCAGTTTACTTAAGCCTTTTCTTCTTGGGACATATGCCTCTTTTGAAGCTGCCAGAGTCAGAAAGGCAGGTTTTGTCGGGTAACGACTTGCCAGAATTAACATCTGCAGAGGCGAATGGGAGGTCCTGTTGCATTTGAATGTACTTCAGTGCTCTTTGTCGGAGTTTGATATAGGCCCCATCACAGCTCCAGACAATGCAGCAGTCTGTTGTTTCAGGGTTTATTGGACAGAAGATCTCACCCCGGACCCCCCACGTGAAACCAAAGCAGCGTGGACTGCTCATGGTTTAGGGTTTAAGTTTAGTATTTAACCCATTTTAAGTAAAACTCAAAAGCCAAAGCAGGAAGTTGACTCATCCTTCTGAAATTGGTTTGAGGGTTTAAAGATTTAAAGCACTCAATTTTCCCACAAAAGGGTCAATGTGATTCATCCGTCTCTTATAGTAGTAAGAGAATAAGGTAGGTCAGTAACACTCAGACATTTAGTAAAGACACAAACTAAAATTGGGCCAATCCTAATCCAAATTGCTCAGTACATAGTGCACGTCATTCTGCTTGTTGTGTTTCTCTTTGTCCCTCTGGATTGCTTCTTGCTGCTCTGTTTTTGCTACTTTTTGTTGACAAAAAGATAATGACGTGATCAGCCATCGTGTATTTTCACGTGTGATCGAGCACCCGTTCAGGCTTCTTCATCAGACGATGCAGAAGCACATGAGTGCATCAGTCATCTCATTAGAAGAAGTGTGATGAATTCTTCAGTGTTGGAGAGATGATGTCAGGGAAATCAGTAGGGTTAAGTGTGTTCTGGGCTTTTAATTGGTAATCATCTATTTAGCTGTCAGATACGTTAGCAGGGATACCAAAACTATCCCAGAAGACGAGATTAAGCAAACAAGAAACCAAGCCTAAGTCAGTAATGTGTTAAAGCTAATAACTTTGAAATGATAGTGTAATAATTTGATATCTCCAAACACCAGGAAAGCCTGCCAGTTGTTTCCATATCAGCAAGAACAAAACAGAAAGCACAGCTTTCAGTATGAGTGTTTGTGCCTGTTAGTGGTGCGCATGTTTGAGAACAAGCCAAAAAACGATTTTCCACCCTAAATGAGTCTGTTATTGTTATTCAAGTAGTAAAAGTGGATAATAATGCAAATGTGCAGCACTTTTATAAAAATAATGACATATTTCTTTCTATGGAAGTAGTCTTTAAATATTCCAGTGTGGTCATTTTCAGTGTTATGAGAGTTTGTTACACTTTTGTTTGGTGTTTTCTAAAATGATTCTATTGTTCCAAGAGAAAGACTTTTGGGAAAAGTTTCCGTATTTTATGTTGTTTTTAAAGGGACAGTTGCTTGATTGTGGCCCTAAAGCAGGAGGAGGCGTTGACATATTGCACCACAAAGGCAATTCCAGTCTGATGAGGACAGAATACATGTGATTATATTTGTTATGTAATGTTTTGCTACATCCAAACATTCCCATAAAAAGACGATGCCCACGTACTGACAAAAAAAATAATAGTAGAGATGCAAAAAAAAAAAAAGAATCAATTTATTACGTAACAAAACATGAAAAAGTGTTATATTTATATTCTAAAAACCTACAACTTACTTTATATTGCTACATTGCAACTTTGCAGACTAGTGTGTGGTTCTATATGCCGGGATGTCAGATTAAAGGCTTTAAAGGATTATATACTTTGCAGCATCATTAAATTAATCGGCCTCCTTTCTGTGTGCTGTTCATCCCACTGCCACCCTTATCACTGTAGAAGTAACTTAACTTTATCTGAAGGTGTTTCTTTAAACCTTATATAACACATTTCAAGTAAACCAATGATTTCACTGCATTTACACTCCCGTGAGCCGTTGTTTGCCCTGCAGATAAACAACTTTTCCGATTCGTATTCTTGGTTCACTTCTTCAACATGGACATGGACTCCACCTCATTTCAGACACTTTCGCAACCTCGCAACATCTGGCCTGGCCAGGACTCCTCTGTGTTTCATGTATCACTTGTTTTATTTGGACAACTTCCTGCTGCTCTTAAATCATCTCCATAATGTTTCCGGTATTTGGACATCGTCCAGCATGAAAGACACTCTGTATTAAGATTTTACCCACAGTGTAAACATCGTGCTAGCCTTTTTTTTTTTGCAAAGTACCGTATGTTTGCTCGCAACACAGTCGAGCATATGTTGTGTAGATGTCTTCCCTCAAGCTAAGGAGGCAGCTTGGCTTTACGCTCAGATGTCTATATTTTGCACAGAGGAAGTTAATTGTGATTTCTCTCGCTTGCAGCTGCTGTATTCTGTGTTTATCACTGTTGATTTGACTGTGTCGTTAATCATAAACAGTATGGTATTGCGTATCATGTGGTAAGACTTACTGAACGCACTCTCAGAAAGTGGTTTGATGACAGTAGCGATGGTGCGGAGTGTGTTATCTTTCACCAACAATGGCTGGTACTCACTGAAGAGCTCCTGTGCGAGGATGCGAGGTTGGCAGATGTACAGAAATATTATACAGTCATGGCGCTGAAGCAAATGAAAGGAATTCAGCTGGAATGTGCTTGTAAAGGGGGTAAAATGAGAGGCCACGCTCAAACATTTGAACTCGCCATTCCAGCGAACAGCTTCACAAACACAAACACTACCGTCTCTATGGAGGAGGCTGCTGAGCCGGAGCAGGGGGTCCTGGGGATTACAAAGCTAATCTGAGGACAGACAGGGGACACCTGTGCCCTCAAAGAACGCCAGGGATTACAGAATCCACGCTGCGCTAATGAGGGGAGGATGGCTTGGTTTGGATAGCACATGCCTCGGGGGCCGTCGTACTCCTTTCTCCCTAATGTAGGCAGTTATGCTTCACTGCCTCCTCTGTGAAAAAGACAGTTTGATTCTTATATGTTGGAGCTGCACAGCTCCGTCAACTCCTGCAGGGTAAATGAGAAGAGAAATATGTGGAATGCAATACAAGTTGTGCAGCTTGTCACGTATTAGTACACCTAGGGACGTGTGAGTGTAGCCTGCAGTCATAACGATGCATTAAAACACCCCTGTGACTGTTGAAGCAGGTATTGGGAGAGAACAGCACAGCATCCAGTCATTTCCGCAGTATTGAGCAATTTGCAAATATTTTGTTATGACTAGTCGTCAATAAGCGATGCCAGTCAGAGCTTTTCATGTTGTGGCAAGTCGCACGGCGGTCTGTAACGATCATTAAAGAAGAGAGCTAGAGGTTTCAGAGAACAGTAATAAATTAGAGGCTGGAACATTGCTTCGAGTGATGCAAACTGTTTACGACAGAAAGAGATACGATCTGTTAAGGTCATTAGTTTTTTTTTTTGCCTTGCGTTATTAATACTGCTTATATGAGCGGAGAAAACTGTTTTGATTCTGAAAGATTATGAGTTCCTTCCAGTTGTTGCTGCATTAGCAGGGAAGAAGAGAGAAGAGATGGAAGAAAGAGGAGAGCGTGGGCGTGTCTCAAACTCATTGCAGCCTATTAAGTCCCTAAGGACAAATCAATCCCTGAAAGATATCTGAGAGGGAGGCTGTGTGGCTGCACACTTTTGTCAGTATAATGCATACATTAGAGGAAGTTAACGCAGTGAAGCATGGGCTTGTTTCCAATCACTTTAATGCTTTTAAAGAAAGTTGTTACTTCTTGCCATGGTAGCTTGGTTTTTAGACCCCGTGTTAGGCTTTCTAACACAGACTTTCACCTCCAATCTTTGACTTGAATATGTTTTTGTCCACAACACATCACATTTACAGCGAGTTTTGCCTCCCCCCTTCCTTTTTTCTGTTGTATTCAGCTCTTTTGTTGAGTGCACTCAGATGAAATATGTTCACGAGCACCCCTCAAGAGTCAAGTGGTGGAACTCTACAGCTTTTAGTTGATTTTTTTTCCAAGAGATTACAGAACAATCCACTTTGTCTGTTGTACCACAGTTTAATTCCTAGTGAAGTGCATATATTGAACATCTACAAGAACAGAAAACACAATGCACAGGCCACGGATAAATGCACATGAACGTAATTTAAACTGAGGGTTAACGAATATTCAAATGTTCTTACACATTATCTGCACAAGGAGATGAATGTAGTATCCCAGCTGATCCTTGATGAGCTAGTGGTTAGTTTGGCTTGTGGAATATTCCGTGTTAGACATAAAATGGATAGCTTCTCATTTCTGTTAACATACTTCACATCTTTTCACAGCAACCGCAACTAAAGCAGGCCCTTCACGTGGGTTGTGTGTTTGCTTTTGTAGCCAGCTGTGCTGCGAGGGGCCAGGCCTCCGCAGACCTCCTGGAAGGTAGTGGGTTGGTTGGTTGGTGGGCTTCGAGCCAGCTGGCTATTTTTACTCTTTTTATGACTCAAGCTGCCTAATGAGAGGACACATGGAAACTAATAAGTTCTGTCAATATTCTTGAGCCTTAAAGCCTCATGTGAGTGAGACATTAACATTAGATTGATATTAGCAGCACCATGGTGTGGTGAGACGCAGCATAGGATAACCACTTAGTTTACACTCTTGCTGTGAGATTGCGTTAAACCATTTTGAGGTTGAACTTTTTCAGTTCCCGGGAAACATGTTTTGAAGATTTGTCATTTGTTTTAGTTTCACTTTGACTCTTCTGTTGGAGATGTACTGAAAGATTTCTTGATGCTACTTTTTCATTAAACGCCTGATGTGCTATGGCTTGAAAAACACTGGGCAGTACAAGAAGGTCTGGACATTTTCAACACTTTTTGGTTAGTTCATCGTTTTTTGCAAGGACAGAACAGTAAAAGCAAACGATCGATTCACAAGTCAGAGATGCAGGATGGCTATTAGAGCTGAACACGATTGACGTCTGTGATACTACCTGTTGTGTTCTGGATTTGTACATTTCATGTACCCAGCTTCTAAATCTGTGTCTGGCTCACAATTTACGCCCCAAAACAGTGACAGTGACAGTTTCCTTTTGGTTTGAGAGAAACAGTGAAGGTGAGCAAACAGCAAAATAAAAATTTATTTCCTGATTGTTTCACAGCAGTTAATTTTAGCACACACCGGTTTCTGTTGCAGTGATCTATTCTGTCTGAATGTGGCCTAAATAATCATAATTTTGTCTGTGGCCAGTGTATTATAGTTAAGCAAAGAGAAGACACTGTTTGACACTGGGTAGTTTGTGTTTAAGCATTTACCGCTACGCAAGCTTTATGTTTGACTGTACATACAAATGTTAAATGTAGCAGGAACTGTGCTTTTTTGTATAATTTGTACTGTCTGTCCTTACAACATGCCAGTGAACATAGTACTTCAAATGCAGAGTCTTGTCTTTCTAATTCAGCAAGCCTTTTTTTGTAGCTGCAGCAAAGTTTGCAGGATTAACTAATATAACTTTTAATCCTAGGTTAAGGTTTATACACAGGCCTTCTAAGATATACAGTACTTTCTTCAGCTTGCTGTCCTTGTAATTAATTCGCTCTCCTTTACTCAGCAAGATTCTTGGACGCAAAGCCAGTGAGAATGAATACCAGGTTTTGAATGATTGATACAATACTACAGCTTAACTCTCTGCCAATAATCCACTTATCAAATACTCATTTTTCCTGTTTTAAATGCTGATAAGAAAAGGACTGTTTAAGTCCACCGTGTGTTCACGAGAGCCCCAAATATACTATAACCAGTATAATTAAACAGCAATAATCTAATACAGCCAGTGACATCTTCAACCAACCAACTGACTTCATAATCTTTAACATGCATTAATATCATTAGTCAGAGCATAATCTAGATTGTCGTTTGTGTTGTTAAACCCTCTCCATAGTGCTGGCTTTTTATGACGGGATTTGTGTTTGAGCTCAAACTCACCGCCTCCAAATGTTTCTAAAGGAATTCACTGTCTAACAGTACAGATGTGGGACAGCTGCTCCAGATATGAAATGTCTGTTTGGCAACGTGAAGTGAGGCTAGAGATGTTGAAGTGCTGAAACCCCACATTTCACACACACACACACACACACACACACACACACACACACTGGTTGGTCATCCAACACAGTAAATTCCATGATTTCCCCTCTTGACGTTCATTTTGTTTCTGTCTGGAGGGAGTTTCTCATGCTTTGCCATTGTTTCCGACAATGTTTGTTGGTCCCTGGCATGTTTTTCTGCTTGATATTTGTTCAACGTCATATTCCTTTCCATGATACTTGTGCAAACTTTTGTCACATTTGGATTATTGACGCTTCCAACACTGATTCCTTTTGGTTTGTTTACAAACATGCAGTGAGAAGCCGGGAGGTATGTAGCGGAGACTGGCACCGGTAGTATAGTAATCCACGGTAGTACCGTCGTGTAAAATTTCTAGTATAGTAGCGACGGTTATGATTTGGTACCGTGTATACCGTGGGTATCGTGCAACTCTAGTCACATCACTGTTGCTTGTTTTAATAGCAGGTTGCACTGTTTGCCACTAGTTTATATCAAACTGTAACTGTGGTGGTTGAACCATGAGAACCATCTACGTTTGAACGGATCAAAACTGTCATAATTATCCATATACTATTGCAGTAATACTTCAATTACTCCGAGATATCCTAATGAGTAACATTTAGGTGTGTGTGTGTATTCGTCAGGGTGGCCTACCATCAGGTGCTGTTGAAAAGCTACCACACCCACGTCAACATCACCCCATTAATTCCACATGCACACATACACACTTACCGTCACACACAAACTGTGTGCTTGTAGACATAGGGTAACCTGACCCCAGCGAGCTGAGTGCCTGTCACAGCTCATTAGCATCGGGATGTATGAAGGCTGGTAGAAGTGGTTCTTTTGCTTTCGTTGGAGCCTCACCAGGCAGGAAGCCCACAGCGACTCAGCAAATCAACGCAGCCCGTCTGCAGGGGCACAGCACCTACACCAAGCACCTACATGATTACCACAAACCCATTTGTTTGCAAGCCAGTAGTTCGCCAGTATCCAAACATAACAACGGAGGAACTAGAAATTATTATAATTATAAATCATTTACCCTCCTTGAATCCTAGTTTTCATTTTGTGTGTGAAACCGCTAGTGGCTTTCTGTCATTTAACGTGACCGTCTACTCAGGTGTCAAATTGTATTCTAATGTGTTTAGGGAAGGAAAGTGGGTACTAACCCTGGTTAGCAGCCAGACTGAGTCAATAGAGCCTCTCTGACTCCCTATTCCCTGCAGTCAGCACAGCAGCAATCAGCCGACTGGTAGCGTCTGCTGAATACTAATGCGATGTCCTGGTTGCTCTTGTAGGAGGAGGCAGGATGGGCTGAAACCTGTGTTTGTACCAAGTAAAACTTAAACTGTTGTGCTGCTCGTTGGTTTTGATGCATCAAAAGGCATCTATATACATTCACAGATCAAGCTGTGCTCTCATATCAGGATTTAAAATCACTGCAGGTTTATTGGCAGACCTGTGGCGGGAATTAATTGAGCTTTATCAGTATATGTTAGGAAAAGCAAACTTTAAGTATGAGAGAATATAATGAATATAATTATCAGTCAGTGTAAAGGTCTACAAACTGGTCAATCTTTTTATCCTGCAAGCTTCTCTTGTTCTTTTGTAATCGGTGAACGTGTCTTTACATTAGTAAAGCAAAGTAGCTCCTCTCATTATTAATTAGGTAGATGCAACGATGTGTACAAACAGCTCTCTCTCTCTCTGCATTGATTTTTATTTTCTAAATGTGCGCTTTTAATATTAAAATGGATCATCAATAACCGAGCCAGTCTGTAATATACAGTATAAAAGATAAAATGCCTTTTAAGCTCCGAAGCAAGTTGTGGGTCAGACTACTCCATCAGTGTCTGACTCTATCCTGGTATTACTCACTCATGGAAACAGGCTGGATCCCAGGATATTCCTCATCCATCTTCCTCTCACTCCCCCCTGTGAGAAAAAAAGTGGATGCTGAGTGCTGAACACGCACTGATAGATGATCCAGCTCATCGAATGAGGAGGGGGGAAAAGATGGCCACATGTTCCCCCCTTTTTTTTCTAACCTTAGCAGTGGAAAACATTCCCTCTACAAGTGCAGATGAAGGACGCAGATGAATCACTTTTGATGTCTGTTGCCTTGATTTGACAGCCTTTGTCTGCAAAGGCTGTAAAATACAATTCCACCTGTTGCTAGAGGAGCGCGCGCACACACATCATGTTTTTAATTTATTTTTCTCTCTGGATTTTTGCTGAGGGTGGCTAGTTAATCTCCAGCTGGGTCACAAGTTTTATTCTGTGCTCTCTGTACTGTAGGTGGCACGATAAAGCGCTGGTTCATTGTTCCAAGCTTTTCTAATTCATATGGGGGTTGGGTGAATCAAGCTTGTGTTACATTGAGCCAAATTCTAGACAACAGCAGAGGTGTCCAAGGAAAGGAGACAAAGCAGCATAAAGAAAGGAGTTATGTAATAGTTTTTGTATGATTGAGACATGTTGCTTGTCATAGTTCAAGCAGGGAGCATGAGGAATAGTGCCCAAATGCTACATAGGGAGAACAATGGTTAAAGCAAAAGAGAATTTACAAAAGCTTATGGACCGGGAAGGGCAGTCCAAACAAATCCATAAAGGAGCGGGCTAAATCCAAAATCCATGAAACAGGCAAGGTCCAGTGTAACAAAGAAGTAGTCAAAACCAGACTGGCAAACAAAACACAAGGATTGGCTGGAACGCTTTAACGTAGAATGAGGATGGCTGGTTACAGGTGAAAACTAAAAGGCTGGAACAGATGATCAGTACTGGTGGGAAACACACAAATGGCAGGCAGTGAAGTTACAGGTACAAGGAGATGGGAGACAAAATAAAAGGGGAAACACTAAACGAGAAACCCAAAATCATTAACCAGCACGAGTCAGATTAGATCTGTCAGGAAGAATGCACACTTTTCACGAAGGAAATCCTAAATGAGGAATATCTTGTTGACTGCAATCAGGAGAAAAAGAAGCACACAACATTCAGAGCATCCTCCTACTTGTTTGTTTTTCACTTTCGCTTGCCCGCTCACACTTGTTCACTCCCTCTACAGTGTCTCAGGATGTCTGGTCAATTGATTGGAATGACTGACTGCTGGATTCGTTTAGTATGCCGGGGTCAAACTCGGTCGCCCGGTTCTCAAATTCAAAGCGTCGACTCAGAAAACAGAGCTTAGATATTTCCCCTCTCTGCCTCAGTGTCGCAACCTTACTCTCATTATGGAGAAAGCTCCTTTTCCCAGCTGTGTTGTAAGACTCTTGCAGCACTTCACATTCTGGTTATTTTGAGATTTTCTCATTAGTGCCTTTTTTCTGTCTGCCTTATATTTGGTGCTGTAGGAAAATATGGAAAATATTGAGGAAAGATGTTTCAACCAGGAGGGTTTGGGGGTGGTTTAAATCAGGGTTTGATTTCTAGACTGAAAATCTTATCAGGGAAAGTGAGTGATGATTGTTTTTAACTCCTTCAACAGCTGTTTCCAATGTACCTTTGAGTCACTCATAATGTCCAACACATCAGATTACTGGAGTTGAAGTGGACAGATCACAGTCAGGAAGTCTGTTGGTGCTGAAATAGTTCCTTTATCATATAATAACAAATTTGTAGATTTTATTTCTTTACTTTGCACAACAGTACTTTGCCCCTGACTTACTTGCTTTGTGTACCAGAAAGGAAGAGAAGCTGTTAATTTACCACATTGATCCCACCATACTTTGGCTACTATAGCTCTTACTGTACTCACTTTCCAATGTTGCAGTCTGAAGATAATGGCCAAGCAGAAAGAGGATAACCTAGTGCAGAACTGTAACTCATTGTTTTGCTTCTCAATCTCTAAAATCTGTTTTTATTTTTGCTGTAAATACCCTGATATGGTGCGTAATACTTCTGGGGAATAAAAAAGGAAATATTACTAATAATGATTGACATTTCTCTCTCTTGTCGATGAGCTCAAGAGTGTTTTTAGTTAATCTGGGATGTCCGCTTTTACTGGACTCATGTGACTGATGGTGTTTCATTATCCGCATCCAATTAACTCTGACCTTTTTTTCTCTCTCTCAGAACTCGATGAATCTTCCTCCGGACAAAGCACGACTGTTGCGGCAGTATGACAACGAGAAGAAGTGGGAACTCATCTGCGATCAGGTGGGCATCAGTCACTCGTCTGTATGATGTGGTGTGATGTAGAGCTGTACAAGTTAGACTTAGTGTACAAGTCAGACTTAGTGTGCTTAATGTAGCTGCATAATTCGACAGAAAGGAAATATTTGAATTAATGAAGCTTTTCTTTTTTTCACCTGTCAACAAATCAATCAATCTTTGAACAAATAAAAGTGATTCTGATCCAATCCTGGAGAAAGTCTGTCCCACACACAGCACCCATGCTCCATTGTCCTGCCTTTATCCTATAAGCCTTTCCTGGTCTCTACACACCCCTGGCTCCTCTGGCCAAGTGGGTTAAGTGGCGCACACATCAGTTATCCAGTTAAAAAACACGGCCTGTTATTGGCGTCAGTGCTGCATGTAGGAAATAACAGAGGGTGCACGTTGTGCAGTGAGCTGTGGTCTGAGTGCTCCACTCAGCCCGCACAAAACCTCCGTGCCAGAGAGTCTTTCTGCCTCCCTGAACAGATGAGAAAAAACGGAGACAAAATCAAGACCACCGCCGCCGCCACCCACTCAAACTGTACTGACAGCCACTGACCCTGAAAGCATCTCTGACCAGCAGTCAGAGATCCTCTTTCAGTTTGGAGTGGACTCCATGTTCCTCTGTCAGACCTGAAGTGAAAATAGTTGGTTTCCATTTCGTTGTCAGTCAAGTAGTTTCCCAAAAACACCAGTTCTGATGACAGGCATCTTGTTTTCTTGATACTTTCTCACTTACTGAAACAGAACAACATGCTTCCTCACAAAGCTGTCTATGTGTTATCCATGTTTAAAATGGCCGGTATCTCCTGTAGGTGTAAAGTTTCTGAACTATATTGCATTTGCATTCAAGAAAGTTATAAAAAGTTGATGTTTATTATGTAAGACGAGCCATTTTTTTAGAGATCAAGGAATATAGTTAGTCCTCCAATTTCTTTATTCCCCCCTTGTTTTCCCAACAAGCCTATACCCGTAACAGCAAATCAGCTCTGGGAATAAAGTATTTTCTGTGTCATAGCTACAGTGAATCACTTTTATGGTAACCATGGCAACAGTGATGGAGGGAGGCAGGGAAGCGGAGATGACAGGTACATCGCCTTTGAAGAACAGACCCCGCAAACGCACCAGAGGTTGAAATATTAAACATTTTTTCAGGGCAATTACAAGAATTTATGAAATATGGAGGACGCTCTTGATGTGAACACAAGTTCAAGACATCCGACGCATAAAGAACGGAGTACGATGAACTCATCACTGTCAGATACGGAGACTTTGTTGCAATCCTGTGGCTTTTTCCAACCAACAAAGCGACGGCAGACAACTGCTTTCATATAAACTTAATTCCCTCTCTTGCGTCTCTGCTGAACTCCTCAGGTGCAGAGGGCGAAGTGTACCTCACCCCTCAAAATAATCCAAACCAGCTCCCTCAGACAAACTCTATAACTGCCACAGAGCATGTTGGAACCTGTTTATATGTGCTCCTAAAAAACAGATGTTTTCTCTATATTATAGTCCTTTTCTTCATGTATTTACTACCCTCCATTCCTCACGTTACTTTGCGTGTAACAGGATACTTGTCGACTCATTTATCATTTGGCACACTGACAGATCATTTTTAAGCAATGAAACGCAAACAGGGCTGATCCATCTGTCTGCCTCTCACTGTGTCCATGAGAGCTCTAGCTCTCTTTCCTGTCGCCACTCTCGTCTTTCCTGTTTTCGTGAGACAGACACACTCTGGCAGTGATAACTGTGATGTGGCTGATAATACAGAATAGCCTAGAAATTTGATCTGATCTCAGTGTCTGTACAAAGAGAGGCACAATGATGTGAACACCTTTTACAACATTTGATCCAATACAATAGCCTTGTAGCAAATGCTACCTTATATTATAAGCTGTAGTTTGTGGTGTTAGTTCGGCCCTTGACAGACACTTGATTGTCACAATGATTTGACTTTTTCTCAGTTGGAAAAACCTTTACACTCTTTGCAGCAACAAGTCTGTGGTGATGGTTTTTTAAAGGACAAAAGGCATTCTGGGAAATGAAGGAGCACACGTAGAAGTAGACACAGCAGGGTTGAAAAAAAAGTGGTTGCATGAAAATTTGTGTGATTTTTACCCACCCCTGCAGAGACACAGGGCTCCAGTTATGACCTTTTAAATTGTGCAATCCTGTGAACACAACTTGCTGCACTTTGGTGGGAAGACAGTGAGGGATCGATTTTTCCATTTTCAACTTCCACAGAGGTTGCCGGTTTAGATCTGAAGCGTAATGTCTTATTTGTGTCTTTGTTACACTGCTGGGACCTCTGAAGTTCTGGTGTTGAACCACGAAATAGAATATGTCAAAAATATGCTGGTATGTGGATTTATAACTCTCTTTGAGCTGATTAATGAATGCGTGACTTCATACTGTACTTACTGTCCTGAAGAGAAAATGTTTCACATGAAAAGCAGATCAAAAAAAGTGCAGCCGAGGTCCTTTCATACTTTGGTATGCATCGAAAATCAAAGACGGGTGATGTATAACAGAGAAAGCCCGGCAGCACAAGCTAATTGCTTAAATCAGGATATGTCTTGACATCATATAGAGACTACATTTCCTGAATGATATGCTCTTGTAGATACAATGCAGTGTGGTGAACAGAACCATTCATGCTTCTGTGGTGTGTCACTTAGCCTGATCCAAATACGGTTTCTCGCTCAACACACTGATCCAAATCCAGCACTAATCTCTTGTATTTATATTTGGAGCACAACAGTGAGGGATTTGATTTCAAGACACGCACGCACATATCCACACACGTTTGGCGACAATTTCCAGGAAGGTTATGGTTTTTGTGTAAAGGCCATTCAGAGATTTCTTTCAAAAATACATGAAATATGTTGGAAAATAGTTGCTCAAAACATGTGAAAAGAACAATATTTTACTGAAATGTGGAGTTAAAAACAGTCCAGGATTTTGTGGGCGGTCCTAAAGGGTGGCTCGATGACACGCTGAGGCCACCCTGAGCATACCTCTGCACCCCTAGCAGAGACATCGAGATGAATTCAGTGTTTCAAAGTTAGTCGTGTCATTTTCTGAACTCATCTGACATCAGTCGCTTCAAAATTGCTTCTTGACTGCTCTCACGAGTGGGCGTGGCTTTAGTGCATTCATTGTGGACATGCCCCCACAGTCCTGGAGCTGAGAATACTGCTCATTTTTACCTGATTTTGACACCTAATTTCATAAACTTGGCGATATTTTTAATCACCCGAATTTAGCTGGGTGGTTAATAACTTCTTCTTTAGTCTGACAAACAAATTTAAGTCTGATTTTACACAGACTTTAAGCACATGGAAACTCATCACAGTCATTAACAGGTAGATCGTTTATGGCCTCGTGCAAGCTGAACACCCTTAACCGTCGGCCATTTGTTGTATTCAACTATTGATGCGTATTTAGCTGATACAAGAGTGGAAACATCTCCTCTAACAAACATTAGTCATGTTACAGTACAGTACAACTGTGACTTTGACAGTGCTAACTTAAAGTGGAACTTAATTATATCCTTGAATAAGTCCAGTGTTCAGTTTCTAAGGAGTCAAATAATGCAGATCTACAAGGTAACCTCCATGAACAGTTGGTCCACAGAGTGTTGGTTTTCTTACCAGCACCTGACAAATGCTTTGTATGTCTATCGTTGCATGAGTCGAGGAATCGTTGTTATTTTCTGTCTGCTTCTCAAACTATAATCTGGGTTCCCATCAATTAAAGAATGACTCATGATGACTTTACTTACAGCCTGTTTAGTTTTAATCTGATGGCTTTGGTCTCAATGTGTTCAGACATGTGAGGGTGTGAACTGCCTGAAATTAAAGCGAAATTACTGTAAATGTAACATCTGTCCTCTTCCTTACTACAGATGTTTTCAAATGGTTGACTTCCTCTCTCCGAACTCTCATTGTCTTCTTTCTCTCATCTTGTTTTCCTTTCCTTTTTTTTTCTGTGACAGGAGCGCTTCCAAGTGAAAAACCCGCCGCACACGTACCTCCAAAAGCTGAGGAGTTATCTAGATCCAGCAGTCACAAGGAAGGTGAGTGCCCTTGCAAAAAAACGCTATCCTGTTCCAGCGGCCTGGCCGTTCCACTGCTCTGGCTTTTCCTTCCCCTCTGACCCTCTATCTCGTGTCCGGGATATCCCCTTGCTGCTGAGGAAAGATTCTGGAGCTGACAGATTTGGAACTTTAGTCACAAAACAGTCAATAGTGTGAGAAAGGAGACAGTTGTTTATCTGGAACGCCCCATTTTTGAGAAACATCTGCCCAGTTAAAGTGTCATTAAGCAAGACACTGAATCCTTACCAATCCCTTGTGGTGTGGTGTGGTATAGTGGTGGTGGTTGTGGCTGACTGTGCTCTGACCTCTATGTGAGGAAGAGCAATGGAAAAAAGAGTTAATTGACGGTAGAGGAGAGAATAATAGTGTTGAAGATAGTCAGAGGGGAATCTAGGTTGCTAATTGCTTGCAGTGGCATGAGCTAATAGGAGATCAGAAGTGTCTTAGCTACATAATAATAATGGTCTTATGTCATCTTAGCAGCAGCAGCTCTGGCTTCTCTGGCTGCTTGGAAGGGAGAAAAGGGGAGTTAGAGGGGCTCCATGAAGCAAATATCAGCCAGTTCTCAGGCTTTGCCAGAATTAAGTCTTTTCTGGCCTGGGTGAGAAAGCTGTAGGGGGTTAGTGCTGGGAGACGAGCCTCTGTGATAAACAAATTAACCAATAGACTCTGCCAGAATAACAACAAATCACTGAATAATTCAATTTGTGCTGACTGGAGTTAAAATTTTACATCACAATAAGCCAGCTAGAGCAGCATGAGCAGAGGTATATGTGGCAAATGGATGGACCACGCAACGGCAAGAGACAATGGCTCGCATATAGACACAGGAATAGGAATGCTGCTGCTTTGCCATGGGTACATGGAAGACTATGTACGCATGGAGTGGCTTAACTAATTAAGACACCGTGTGTTGTGATATTGAAGTAGAGTTGAAATAGTCAGTTAAAAGTTGCATTTGCTATAGTTGGTTGAAGGTAATGGATAAATGCTTGAAAAGATGATTGATTGCAAAGTGAAGAATACTTAGTAGTTTGTATCGGTGGCTAAAAGTTTTTGAAAAGTAATGAATGAATGAAATAGACAGCAAGGCCCTTGAAGGGAACTGTTCAAGATAAAATGAATGAACAACAAGTTTGTTGTTGATGAAGGGCTACTTGAGTTCATCTGACGGCCTGTTGGGGGTTATATCAGACGAAAAATGATGGGACCCACAGGTCTCAGAGACTGTTAAAGTCCTGTGGTTCTGATGCATAACGTTAATGCCTGAGAGATGACACAGGAGATCAGATAAACGCAGGAAGCGAGAGGAGAATGACGCAGGTTAAAGGAGACAAAACACTGTAAAGGTTAAAGCGTAACAGTGTGTGCTCACGCAGAGATAGTCTCAAGGCTTGTTGACAGCAGGCTTGGATCGCTGTGAAAGGTATTCGTCTGCCCTTCATGTACATCTACTACTGAAGTGCCTTTGAGCCAGGCAGTTAGCGCCCAGTGGACGTCAAATTATCTGCAACATGGTCCTCGCTCAGTAAGAGATTTAAGGTGGGTGCCCTGCATAATTTGACATTGGATGAGCATGTCTGTCCCTCTAAGTTAAGTTAATGTTCACCTGATTGTATTTAGCGTTCAGACACTAGAGCGGCATCAATAAGCACATTTTCCCAAACTATTCCTTGAAGGAGATGATGGCCATGTTTAAAGCACGTTGTGTGTAAACATGTAACACGGTCATGGCTGAAGAACAGACAAGACAACAAGGTTTGTGGTGTGTCTATCAGAGCTTATCTGAGCCACATCCTTCCTCTCTCTCTCTCTTTTTGATTAAACTCATCTGTGGCTACATGACTAACTGTTTGTTGGGTCTATATATAACTACACTAGATGAGGCAACATTTGAGAAACTTTCCCGTGCGTTTCTTTTGTTTATTTATCATCTCTATCTATCAATGTTTAGTCTCATGGGTCAGAGACATGTGGGATTTTGGGGGGAAAAAATCCAAAAGTGGAAGCAGGCAAGGAAACAGGGATTGCACGAGAGAAGGGCAAAGGAGAGGGAGACCGGATAATGGAGAGAGTGTAGAGGGGGAAAGAGATGGGCAGAGACAAAAAAAAAGAAGGACAAGAGAGGAAAAGAAAGACTTATGGGCTTCTTTCTAGATTCCTGCTCCATCCCCCTTTTCTTCAAACTCAAAACAATCGCCACTTTGTGCCGCCGTGAGAGAGCTAGAGGTCGTTGCCTCTGCTTTCCATAGGCAGGCTTCGATGCATTCCTCTGGGCAGCTCCCAGCCAATCGGCAGCCAAGGAGGAAGAGCTCCAGTCCAACTAGTCCCCAAGAATGTATCAGCCATTGATTTGTTTCCAGGATGACCCCTCCTGAGCTCACACTCCCCAAAATCTCTCCCCCCCCCTCTCTTCCACACTGTTGGTTGCCTTTACTTTCCCCTTTCACTGTTCCCTCCCTGTCTCCACCTTCTTCTTCTTCTTCTCCTCGTCCTCATGTCGTCCTCACCCTCACCCCCTCTCTCCCCCCACTGTCGGCTCTTCTCTCTTTCTCTGTGTTGCAGCTGGTAGTACTTAAAGTGTGGAGTGTAGGGCGTTTGGTGGAAGAAGGAGGAGGAGGAGGAGGAGGAAGGAGGAGGGGGTGCCTCTGGGAGCCTGCGCAGTACCCCTAAATGTGCTCCGCTTTCCACACAAACGCACAAAGGGCTCCTCCCTAATAAAAACACTCTGTTTCTCATCTCCTCATGTGCCAAACACACACCGCCCAAGCCCAAAGACAGACTAGAGAGAAAGAGAGAGAGAGACCCTAGCTATGGGAACAGCTCTCTTCTCTGTGGATGTTAATAATAGGTTAACACAGGGCTGAGCTCTGTTTCCTCCCTGATACAAACACATCATGGAAAGTGACCAGGCCCTCCAACCCTGGGTGGATACTTGGACTCCTTCTTCTTCTTCTTCTTCTTCTTCTTCTTCTCCTCTCTGACTAGACAAGATGTGCAGAAACTGCCTTAACGAGAATCAAAAAGCCCTTTTTTCAATATTACCTTAGAGGGTTTGACAGGGGATGTCATGATTAGTGCTGTGATTATTTTCATTGTTGATTATAGTCTGAATATTATTTTCCAGATTAATCCGTGGAAAATGTCCTTACCAGTTTTCCATAGTCCAAGGTGACGTCTCCAGATGTCTTGTTTTGTCTGATCAAGTCCAGGACTCAAAGAAAATCAGTTTACAATGATTTAAAACAGAGAAAAGTCACATTTGAGGTGCTGTAACTAGTGATTTAAAAAACAAAACAACTTTGATAAATCAGTTATTAAAATTGTTGTAGACTTATTGATTAATCGACTAATCACTTTAATCATGTGAATCAATATGATTATTTCAAATTTGAATTGATTTATAATGTTTTATGGTTTAGAGAGATTTTTTTAGACTTTGTTATTTTTAATTTTAATTTTCCCATAACTAGTAAAAAGTGCAGAAAACCCCTCAACAAACTCACAAAACTGTTTTTTATATTTTTGTAGAAAGTTTGACATTTTTAGGAAATATTCTCATGAATAACTTTTTTAGTAATACAATTTATTTAGTTAATTAATAATCCATTTCATTTTGTTTTTGTTTGAACTTTTTATTTAAACATTTTAATCATTTTACATAATAACATTTCCTGACATAGGACTTCATATAATAAACGTCAGATCATGTAAATTACAGTAGTCATGAACTACAAAAACATAATATAAGAATTAAGTAATGAGATACTTTTTTGTGCTTTTTCCTTTTTTACATACAGTAATATTTTGGACTATATGAGGATAGTGATGCATTAAAAGTTGATTTAATAACCTCAGGTTCCTCATAACTTGGAAAAAGAGACAGAAAACCATGTAAAACAAAGGTTAAAAAAAACAAAACATTTGACTGGAGACAGTTAATTAGTTTGATTGACATGAGACTCGCAGGTGCTTCCAATGATACCAATTAAAGTCCATTTATTGCTGAAGAGGCTTTCCAGTGAGCCAACAATGCAACACAGCAGCACCCTGAATGGAGCCTTAATTAGTATCATTGGAAACACCTGTGTTTACCTACTGCTTCATGTCAAAATGGCTGCTGTGAAAAAAGCTCTGTTTTATATGTAAGTAAGTTGTTGTTGATTTATTTGTTACAATATTTAATAAAATGCAAGCTCCACTTAGATAAGTCTCTATTTACAGAAAATGGCAGAAATGTAATATAATATGCACAACAATCCGTGTATAATCACCTGAAAATAAGAATCGTTATGTTTTTGTTACCTTTTAGAATGAGACATTTAGATCAATCACTTTATACCCACCAACCATCCCATTATAAACAAAAGTAAATACAAGCTGAAGAAGCGCCGTCTAATCATCTTAATACAGTAAATAAATAAATAAATGCTGAGAAGTTGAACTGCCATGTTTTGTGCAGTAGCCCAGAACGGACTAAATACTGGCTCTAGATAGCATATTTCATATGTTTCTATGTCACACCTGGAAGGAAAAGGTGAAGTGAGTGGGCTGCAATAAGCAATCTTTTTAAGAGATGATGTCCCGGACAACACGTGAGACAAAATTTGAGACCCACAGAAATAAGTTAGGATGAGATAATTGGGGAAATTCGCTTATCACTTATCGTGTACACAAGCTGGATAAGAAATGACTTAATGTCATGCTGAAGAAAGTCATGACGTCATGCTGATGTTGAAGAGTCGGAATGAAGGACCTGTGGTAGCGCTCCTTCTTACATGGTGGGAGTAGAAGTCTGTTGCTGAATGAGCTGTTCAAGGCCCCCACAGTCTCACTCACATCAGGGATTTCTCTTGTGCGTTTGATCACCACTGGTCATTCACTTTGCTTGTTTTGTTGCCACAGTTGCGTTGTTCATAGTTTTTGCAGATCACGTCCTGTCAGAGGATGAAGTCAAAGAGGAACCAGCTCAAGTTTTCTGCTCTGTTGTCTGCTCTTTCACTCACTTCAATGCATGTCATTCACACACAACTGTAGCCACAGTAACAGGACTGAGAATGCGTGTGTGTGTGTGTGTGTGTCTGTGTGTGTGTACCTGTGTGTTTGTTTGGCTGCTGGGTGTCCTCGCAGGGCTTGAGAGGTAACCAATGAGGTTACTTGATTTTATCATGTTGCTACCGGGAGGGGATTACTGCTATATAAAGAACCAATGTGAGCAAACAAGATAAAGGGAACTGTTCCATATTCACAGTTTCCAGTGAGTCAGCTCACTTTCTCTTTTAGCCTGTTGAATTGTTACTGGCAAATAAACTGCACACTTAAAAATCTTATTAGAACAACCCGATCCAAACTTTTATTCTGTAATCACTCCACAGCTTGCCTGCTTTCATATTTAAATGTCACTGTGGTTTGCGTCTGTTTGTCCGACCTTTCAGTCAGAAAACGTTTTCTCCGGCCAAACCATCCCAGTGCTACCACTTGATGATTTACAGTGCTAGTGGTATGGTGAAATATTAACTCCCCTCCTTCTTTCCTTCCTCAGAAATTCAGACGAAGAGTTCAGGAGTCCACCCAAGTCCTGAGAGAACTGGAAATTTCGTTACGGACCAATCATATAGGGTGAGTCACTGTAGGATTGTGTGAAGCTTGTATAGTGTTAAATGTCGAGGACCTGGTTGTAATAGATTCAAGGGGGAAAAGTCTGACATTCCAGACACCCGGAGACGCAGACGTTGACACTAACCACTACCACCACTACCACTACCATCCCCCATTCATCTCTGCTGCTCCTGCCTAATATTACACAGAAAGCCATGTGGCGATGGAGAAAAGATGAATCGATTGATTGTTCGGAGCGGCTGACACATGAGTAGCCTCTGGAAGGAAAAACACATTTTTCTTTCAGTCGTTGAGCTGCACAACTTGATACATCAGCGTTTCCGTCTGCCATCCCGAAGATGTAATATTGTAGTGGTTGCTTGAGAGATCATGATTTCACAACAGATAAAATCCCTGGAGTGTATAGATGTAATTTCAGGTATTCCAGGATAACAAGCCTGAACCCGCTGCAGCTGATATTGATTCAGTGTTGTGCAGTCACCCTCAAGGAAAGATCAATATCTCAAGGGGCATCACAGAATGTCCCAACGTTTCGTCTTGCTCGAGATCACGGCGTCTGTCTCCGATTAGACCCTGATAGGTAAAGACTATGATGGATTGTTTAGCATCATTAATGAGGCATAAAGCATTCTGGGATGTGTAGTATCCAGGCAGGGCCCACATTTATCAAGGCAACATCTAAATGAATAAAGATTCAGCATGGGGACAGATGAGGTAGATAAAGAAATGGAGTACACAAAAAACAGCTCGTACAACCAAATTATAAATTATCAATTTGCTTTTGTTTTTTAATAATTGTTGCACTTTTTTTTTTTTTAACAGTTTCGAAACAATAGAAAATATACCTGACTTAGTTCATTCAATTACAATCAGTGGTATCAAAGCAGTTCTTAATTTATGCAATATGACAGAAAAGACTAAATATCAGCATTAAAGGGGAACTTCGCCAATTTCACACATCAAAGTCTGTTTTAAAACTTGGTCGGGTAGTTTTGTGGCTCCAGTCCAGACAAAACCCCTGTGCAAACGTCCAAACAGCCAAAAGAGAAACATTTTTTATCATATTTACATATTCAGAAGCACATAAACCAGGAAAAAAAATGACTAAATCTGTGCAAGTAAACAAAGTCTGACAAAATCAGCGGTGTAGACATGACGTGAAGGAGTCCTGCCCAGTGGGGGTTTCCAGTAAGAAGTGAGATTACCAGATTTCTGTCGGTCATTCTGCATGTCTGCTCGAGTCTGAAGTCTACATTAGCCGCTACTAGTGTAACACAGACAAATCTCTGGCTTCAGTGGTCGTGGTGCATTACACTGTGGATTATACAGGCGCCAGGTTTTGTCAGGAATACAAAAGAGAAAGAATAAAAAAAAGGCAATATCTCTGACCCTTTTTTAAACTGCTCATTGTGAGTTTGATAATGCTATAAAAGTGCAGTGGCATAATTTCACTCTTTGGTTTTCCAAATATAAAAAACTGAAGCACTCGTCTTTATTTCTGTGGACAAGGTTGACAGTGAAGTTGGTTTGTGTGTCTGTAATTTAGGAATTACATTTACATTAACAATTAAACTACATGCCAACCAGAGTTTGTTGGGTCTTGTGGTTTCGAAACATGACTAGATCCTCACAAGTACACAAAGAAATCGATAAATCAGTACAAAATGAGTGTATAACACTGGGCGGGTATAAACGAAACTCCAGGATTGTTTGGTAGGAATGAGGATGAGCAGCTGGGAGGGATGTTGATGGTGGGCGGTCACGGGAGACTTCGAGACCCCATCAACGACAGGATGAGGCAGCCATGAGAGCATCCGCTGGCTACGGACTGTTGTGACAGCAAAGATGCAGAGATACTCTGGTTACACAACCGTCACATAAACTCAAATGTACGCACACACACACACACGCACACACACACACACACACACACACACACACACACACACACACGTGATATGTAAACTACATCTCTTAATCCCTCTGGTTTTCTCTTTTTCCTCCCGCCCACACACATAACTTTACTCCAATTGTTAAATTTTGCTGAATCGCACACAAATCATCTCATCTTTCTGACAACACTGTCTCTCACACTCCTATGCACTGATTACACACTGATCAGATCCTGCTCCTCGAATCAAAATAAACGCTGAATAAATCACAACCAGAGACTGTGTCGGTCAGGCAGTTCAGTCATGCACTGCTTACATGGATTAACTCTTTTGAGAGACCTTATGTCGGTAAACTAGATTACATTAATAATCTATTTAATCTAGATTAGACAATGATGCATTACCATAATGGCAGAGGGACGGGAGGAGAGATTGAGATAGTACAGGAGGGAGCAGGATGTCACTCTCTCAGACAATGAATGATTACAGCTTCTTTCTTTTCAGAGGTGAAACTAAGAAATATATCCATCATGTAGGCTGCGTATAATAGGCAGATTGTCCCTGTACGAGCACTGCCGATGATAACCCCGGCCCCCTGCCTGCCTGCCTGCTCCTCACATGTTGCTCAGTGGTCAACAACATGTGGTGAATGGGAGGATTGTTAGTTAGTGTCCTGCGGTAATGATTACCATGTGGCCCCGACAAGGCCACACCTCCTCCCAATCCCTTTTTAAAACACGTCGGGCCCCACACCAGCATGCACCGCTTTACTGGACGCTCCCATTCGTCTCACTCACTCCCATATAGTTACACCACAGGGGAGCTAATAAAGAAACAGCTAGTGGATTTTTAAAGCAGTTAAGCATTACATCTTCATCAGCACGGTACCACTCAAAAAGCCCGGCTGTGTGTCGTTATGTTTACGCCCTGCAAATTTCTCTAATCACTGAGCAATCAGGCCTGTCGAAGCAGTTGGGGCTCCAATAAAAAAAATAAAGATGTTCTGCAGCTCACATTGCTTATAAATATGGTGCAAGAACAGCACATGCCGAAGGTAGCGGGAGCTTTTCCTGCAGAAAAAAAACTCTTCACTTTTCAGTGCAGGATACAAAAAAATGAAAGCATGCGGAGTGCTGAATGGGTGGCCCACTTCAGTGTCTGCAAGGAAGGTGAGAATGGGCTTTTGATCAATCTGGGGGCTTGTCTTTACCAGAGTTAGAAACTGTGTGTGTGTGTGTGTGTGTGTGTGTGTGTTGTAGAGAAACAGAGGCAGACTCAGTAATGAGATTCTCTGTGTGTGTGTGTGTGCATGCTTTGGCACAACACATGCATGTGTGATATGTTTGCTGCTCTGAGCCAGGAAGCTTTTGAAGTTTTTCAAACGGGTCATTACAGTTCTTCTTGGCAAAGCGAGGGAGAAACTGAGGTGTAGCGAGAGGGTGAATAATCTGAAAACATCTGGATACCAAGGTCAGGTATGGTCAGAGCCTGCACAGCATTAGAAAAAGGAAATAACACCAATTACAATTATACGCATCTCAAAATATCTTGAAACCCTTTTTTTGTGCTGCGTGTATTTACATTAATTTGTGGTTGTGAGACATGTTAATATGATATGGCCTTTTTGCCTTTTATGTGGATTTCTCGGCCAGAATTTTTCCTATATGCTTAGACGAAGAGGGTGAGATGTTATAGAATATTTATATCTGCAACTTCACTGCTAGGTGGCTCTAAATCCTACACACTGGACCTTTAAGTTCTTCAAGTTTCTCTTTCAAAGCATGTTTAAAGTCCGTGTAAAGTAAGAATAAATGTGTTCTGAGTTTGTGAGACAAACGAAGAAAGTGTTAAAAGTGTCAAAATCGGGTAAAAATGTGCTGAAGCCACACCCACTCATGGGAGCAGTCAAGCAGACATTTTGAAGCGACTGAAACGTGTCAGATGAGTTCAGAAAATTAGATGACTACCTCTAAAACACTATGAGCGAGATTAATTAATCTCTCTGCTAGGGGTGCAGGGGTATGCTCAGGGTGGCCTTGGCGTGTCATCGAGCCACCCTTTAGGACCGCCCACAAAATCCTGGACTGAAAACTGGTGAAAAACTGTTTTAACCTCTAACTCCACATTTCAGTAATATATCGTTCAAAGTCTTTTTACATGTTTCCAGCAACTATTTCCAACATATTGAATGTCTTTTGAAATAAATCTCAGAATTGCCTTTACACAGACTTTTTATGTTGTTTTTTTTTTTTTAAAAAAAGGTATTTTCTCAAGCCACTGCTTCACTTTAGACACACAGCTTTTTTCCAGACTCTGAGAATGAGTCAGGTCAAATATATTACTGTAGCTCAAAACCACAAATCACACGTCTTGCTTCTTGCCATGATGCTCTGAGCTCACAGTCAATGTTCACAGCAGTTCACTTTACTGACCACCAGGAAACACAGAGAGTTGATGCAGGGGAGAAAACCAGAAATAGTTGATGGTACTTCTCACGGGTAATATAGTGTAGACATGGTGTATGGGGTGCAGACACCATTCACCTGATTTCAATCAAGCAAAGTAGCAACAAAATGGTCTAAAATGTGTTTTATGTTAGAGTGGAAAGGTAGGATACTGCTGATTAAGTATATTTAAAGTATGCCTAGATCTATCCAGAAACTTTATAAATGATTTTGTGTGCTGATAAATTTCGTTTTCGTCTCTCTTCAGGTGGGTGAGGGAGTTCCTAAATGAGGAGAACAAAGGCCTGGACGTGCTGGTGGAGTATCTTTCTTTTGCACAGTATGCCGTCACGTAAGTCTCCACCAGCTCTTTCTCTCCATACCACTATAGTCTATATACAGAACTGACAGGCGACACAATGCTGCTATTCTGCACAGCCACTGATGCATCTCAACACAGCACCACCACTGCTGCTGTGGCTGCTGCCTGGTTCTCAGAAACACTGAGTCACTCGGGGCCCATTGCTGACACATTGGCACTGTGTATTATACCAACCATAGGCCTCTATTCATAGATTGACGGTGTGATTATTAGTCAGTCACAAGGTCCCTGTTCAGGGCCAAAGAGCCACGCAGTTAAATGTTTAATTCACTCTCCTACTTCACCATATGTTATTATGGTCTGTCCACATTATGAATGGTTAGCCGTAAAAAAAAGCGTGTTCACCCTCAGTGCCACTGCAGCAACATTTAAAAAGTCATAGAAACGACCAGCTGTCTGAAAACTGAAATAGATCATAACAGGTATGCTGTAACTACCAGCCTTTTCCACAGTCCCTGCCAAGCACAACAAAACATGAGACTGAGCTTACATATTACGTCTAAACCCAAAACCTGAAATTTTGGCTTTAGCGCTGCAGTTGAGCACATTTTCACCACAGCTAGCACTCATTAATAAAAGTGTCTGACCAACATATGAGTTAGTACAGATGTATCTGTATTTTTTTAATATATATATTTAGATTTCAATATGTTGAGCTGCTGATGTAATAGGCGCAGCTTACGCCTAGTAGTTCGTTAGCTGATGTGGCTTGTTTGGTTTAGCGTAGGTCGTTATGGCTAGTGTTGGTTATCTTAGCATGTTATCTTTTATACTTGTTTTGCTCCAAATGAGCATATTTAAATAAAGTTCAATTCATTTATTGTACTAGGCTAGCTCAAGTAACACAAGTGTCTCAGAGACCAACTTTATCCAGGTGTTAGCGTCGAATATTTTACTTTTACTGTTTCAAATAAAGTTTATTTTCAACTGTAAAATGTCCGGCCTCAGACATACCTTTTAGTAACTACATTTAGAAATCGTAGAACAATAATTTGTCTGTGTTTTATGTCTTAAACAAAACTGGTGTTATTATTCTCAAATGTCACAATGTTAACTATGCTGGTTTCTTATTTTATGTCTTGTTTCCACGGTGCGGCAGGTTTGATGGCGATTGTGTGGAGAACAACCCAGAGGCTGTGATAGATAAATCTAAGCCCTGGAGCCGCTCTATAGAAGATCTACATGGAGGAAGCACCCTGCCATCTCCCATCACTGGGAACGGCATCACGCGTGCCGGGCGTCATTCCACGTTACGGTACGGTGCACATGGTTTACTGTGGTTCACCATGTATGTTTGTGTGATTTGTAACTTTTTACAGCTAACTTTGCCTTTCAGAGTTCTTTTTTTTTCTTTCTCTCTCTCTCCCTTTGTTATCTGGTGTTAAGCCGGAACAGTGTGGCTGTATTGTGATTATTTTAAGAAGTCACACATTTCATATGATGCCTCGGCAGCTCCTTTATGTGGTCATGAGGTCTGTAAGACCTTAAATGGCTTAAGACACGTTTCTGCAGCAGGAATGAATGTTTTTAATTGTTCAAAACTTGGGCCGGTTTTTGCACATGATTATGATACATGATTGACAGCGATTTTTCATGTGACAGATGATGCAGCAGAAGGAAAATCTCTTATTTTATGAACATCAGACCATTTAGACTCTTAACAGCTCCGACACTCAAATCCCAATGTTGTGCATTATTTCTCTAATCCTCTCTGCCATTGATGTTTCAGTGCAACACTGTTTGCCTTTAGTTTTCTTGCTAAGTACTTAAGATAATGCATGTGAATAATAAAAAAACAGGTGTGGCCTTTCATAGGAAACCATCCATGGAAACGTCCTCAGTTTGCAGCAGTTTCTTCTGAATTTTCTAATATCCAAACAATAACCAGACAATCAGGCCACCGGATGTCCCCTTGTGTCATCGCTCTCGTGCACATTGTATGTCTGAGTGTCTTCAGTGAGGCTAACCGTCTCTCGTTCCTCCATAGTCATCTGCTCTCCTGTCTGCCAGTCTTCGACAGCAGGCAGGTTCACTTTGCTGAGCTTTCTGCAGCCTTAACCCTGCATCCCTGCTTCCTCCTAAGAAACACACACACACACACACATATACAAAATCTCCCTGCCTCATTGTGTGTTATACCTCCCTGCTAGCGCTGCCCAGTTTATTTGTCCCGCTGTCTGTGTCGGGGATGTGAATTATTTGTACTGCCAGCCTCCCCTCCTGCTCATCAGACTGAATTCTTCTTCTCCTCGGGGCAAATGGGTTTTTCTGCACTCATTGTTCTTGCCTCTGTGTCTGTGTGCTGCTTGTGTGGCTCCCTAAATGCCATTCTGTGCAGAAGCTAGCCTAGTTTCAACAAAAGCCCTGTAAAAGCTAAGGCTTTCACTAGACTACAACCACTAAGGCTAGATTAGGCGGCCTCTAAAGACTCTTCTGTATTTTGGATGCTTGATTTGTGTGATATCACTACTGCTACTGTTTTATAACTCCTAAATGTCCATTGCACAGAATATTTGTCCCTTGCTGTGCTTATTTCGCTTTAGATTAGCTTTTAGTTAGAATGATGTCAGCTCAATAACCGCACACAACTGCGTGTCAGATTAAGATTTGCATGTGTCTTCTACAAACTGCCATCGTGAAGGACATCAAGCACACTGAGCTGTCCAAAGTGCTCTCAAAAAAGACGGTATGTGACGAGATACGTAGAGTTTGCTAGCTGTGTTTTATAGTTATTATCATCTAGTTATAGTTGTAGTGGTCGATGTTGTTCTTTGGTGTTATTTAGAACATACTCTGTATTATGGTCATGAAGTTTTGAGAACATGGGCAGGAAGTTTTTTTTGTATTCATGTTTTTGTAACTAGGACAGGCACCTTTCACCTCTCTTCTTCCTTCAGTTTTGTGTGCCTGATCTCCTTAGAGTCATATCCAGTTTGGTTAACTCTTTAAACTCTTCTGCTTGTCTCACACACCTTCATATATTTTTTTCAATTAAAAAAAAAAAAACTGGAGAGGAAATTAGAGGAATGATTTGAGGAAAGACTCGAAACATGGACGTCCCAACGTACCTTCAGCGATAATTATTAATACTGCGTCTCTGTATGTGATGGTGTAACTCAGAATTCTTTATTCTGTCTCTAATGTCAACATTGTTTTAAACAAGATTAAAATACAGGCACCATATTACTCTGATTTTGGCTTCCCATCGTTAAAGTCTGTGTAAAGGCAATTCCCTTCCCACGTTCATTGATCTTATCGATCATCATCAGCAATCTTAAACTGTATCTGCATCTTTTTGCTTTGCTCTATTTTACTGAAACGATACAGAATTTATGTTAATCTGTTCTATCATTTGTTCTTTTCTGTCACGTTTGACGTGTTATATAAAGTTCAGCTGAGTCATTTCAGACGAGCCATAGCAGGCCAACACAGGTTGCTTGTGTTATGTAATCATTTATCATTAGTGCACTTTGAATTGAGATTAAGAAATACTGTTACTCATTTCCCTTCATACTGTGCCACTCCTTTGTGTGTTGATAAATCAGTGGAGGGAAAAAAAACAAACCCTGCAAGATCTTTTAGGAGCCAGTTTGTTTTGTACCCAGTCGGCACCACAAACTACTTAACACGACGTGAAGGAATCTCAGAAACACAACAGACTGGCATAGTAAATGTCAGACGTACACTGGCGTGAGCACAAACACGAATTTGATTAAATTAAAGAATAGATCTTAACCGTCTTTGTCTTAAAACTACTACTACACACGCACACACACCATGTTGTGACTCACAGAGTCATGCCTTCAGACATGGGAGCGGACACGAATTGGCGTGCCTATCAGTAGCCCGGAGACACGTTTTTCTTCAGAGCTCGGGCTGGTAATTGAACCTCATGACAAAAGTCTGAAAATAAACCGTTTTGCTCTGACTGGCTCTGCATATTATTCAGTAATACTGCTGCTCCAGCATTTCTCTTTTTTATTGTGGGCTGCACCACGAGAAAAAGGTCTTATTGTTGCCCACATAAAGCTGCACAATCACTGTGCTGCATGCAAATGACTGGCTTATATTGTGTTAGCTGTAAATGATATCTTTGTGAAGGACGTTAAATTAAAACAATTGAAAGAGGGGCTATCCTGCGGCCCCGGCCGTAGATTATACAGCCTTTGTGTGTGTTAATGTAAGGTGGTGTGGCAGTTTAATAGCCTCCCTATGTGAAGGAGGTGGAGTATGATGGAGGCTCATTCCGAAATAGCATCTGTTTTCTTGTTTATCCAGTGCACACCTCTTTGAGTTTCCTTTTTAACGCTGAATTGTTTCTGCCGTTTTAGTTGCAACACGCTGCCGAGCCGGAGAACCTTGAAAAACTCCAGACTGGTCTGCAAGAAAGACGACGTCCACGTCTGCATCATGTGCCTGCGTGCTATCATGAACTACCAGGTCAGCCCCTCTGCCGTCCCCAGGGGGACGCCCACTCAGACTGCATGTCCCTCTGGACTAAAGTACACACTTATCTAACTCGAGCTAAATCCAATTTGTTCCACTGCTAGTTCTCCACATTTCATTTATTATGCAGAGGAATGCGCCCACTTGCTTATTCTGTGGTTCCTCTTCTCTGTTAATTAGCTTATTTGTCTCTGTCTTACTCCCTCCTTTTTTTTGTTTTTCATCTTCCAGTATGGCTTCAACATGGTGATGTCACACCCACATGCTGTGAATGAAATTGCACTAAGTCTCAACAATAAAAACCCACGGTAAGATTATTAAGATCATTGTTTTTGCGTTGCAGAAAGATAATAAGAAATTTGTTTCCCTGTTAAAATGGTTTCTTGTGGGCAAGTTTTTCCTCACTCGAACCAAGGGTCTAAGGACAGAGGGTGTCACTCCCTGTACAGATTGTAAAGCCCTCCGAGGCAAATGTACTTTGTGACTTTTGGGCTATACAAATAAAATCTGATTTGATATTCATCAGTGAGACAAAATAAATCAATATCATAATCAGATATTAATTCATTGACTAAAACAGCTTTAGAGGACCAACAACAACAAAGACCCAAATTCACAATGGAGCACTAGTCCAACATTAGCCTCAGTGCACCTGCACAGTCTGATCCAGACTAAGTGTCTTTGTAGCTCAGGGGCGCATTCATCCCGACAGACGGGTCAGGGCACCGCTGGCACACTCCTCTACACTGGCAGCTGCTTTTGAAACAGCAAACAGAAGGACCCACTTCTGTGTGTGTGTGTGTGTGTGTGCGTGTGTGTGTGGTTGTGTGTGTGTGTGTTTTCACTTTGTGCCCCGAGGCTCAAGGATTTCTTCAAAAGTGGATGCGAAACCACTTCGCATCACCTGTCACACATCGTCTCATCCTCGCAGAGAAATCCTGCTTGAATGAACTGGAGAGTGGATGCACACGCACGCACACGCATGCTTTAGGCCTGAAGTATTCATTTTTTATACCAGCCTTTTAATCCATAAAATGAAAATGTGGAGCTCTTTTATTCATTTCTTCCTCTCTGGGTTGTGACATTACAAAACTTTTTTGAGTGGGTTATTGAAGGCAGACCTCGTCTCCATGATATATCAGCATACTAATACATTTTTATGAAGCTGTGTTATTTTAAAAACAACTTAAGATATTAATTGTAAATGACACTGTAATAGGTAACAGAGGTTTTGCATTGGCAGGATGTTCAATGAGACAGTTTTCCACTTTGTTTGCTCTGTGTTTAAGTACTGGTTTGTCACAGCGCTGGTGCTTGTCATTTACTAAACATCCCTGCCTTTATTTTTCTCCTTGTTTTGCAGAACTAAAGCTCTGGTCTTGGAGCTCCTGGCGGCAGTTTGTCTCGTGAGAGGAGGCCATGAAATTATTCTCTCTGCGTTCGACAACTTTAAGGAGGTAGGAGCTGCACGGAGGGAAGGGAAGCGGGGTCCGAGGAGACGAATATGTCATTACATATCGACTGTGCAGTTTAAAACAGTGACTCAGCCCTGGAGGAATGCTCCCTACGGGCAGATGTGAGACGGGCAAATTCCTCATTCCTGCAATAGGGGGATACCATCTAGGAGCTCTTTTGTCTGCAGATTACAGGCAGCCGTTTAGCTGCAGAACGCAGGAGGACTCACTCGACATCCAGAGAAAACACTTAATCGCGTGTGCAACGGGATTTTGGCAAACACATCAAAGCTCCGAATAGCAGAAAGAAAGATGTAACAGACAACCTTGCCTGACCCTTGCCTGTCTGGATGAGGTAGTCTGGCTGCCAGAGAAAAGAGTGGGAGGTTTATGATGGAGTGGGCGCTAACGGCAGTCCAATTTTGTAGCATACGGCTCGCAAAAATGGGCCGACTGCAGTTAATGCAATATTTACACCCCTGAATGAAATATTGAGTGTTGCTCTCAGTGGCATTAGTGGGAGAAAAAAAAAAAGGCTTAGGGAGAACACAGCTCGTCTAATGAGACGAAGGTTGATGTCATGATAGCGTAGGAGGGAGCATCTGAGGGCAAGATCTGCATCCTAGTTCGCGGAGGTGGGTTGTTTACAAGTGACACTTTTAAATGCAGCGTCGTTGCATCTAGTTTGCTAAGTGACTTTGATGTCGCGGTTTTTGGATACACACACACACACACACACACACACACACACACACACACACACTCACACACACACGCACACACCCCTCTGCTTTTCCTTCCTTTCCTTCCTTTTCAATTCTTTATCATGCTCCATCTCCCTTTTTGCCCTTCAGATGAACCATCTGAACTGCAGAGCATCCCTCTCGCTCACTTTTCCCAAATTCTCCAGTCTCCAGTCTATGCAGTAAAAGTTGTACCACAAGCAATATTAAGCTCACATGCACTGTGTACAAGAAGAATCATTCAGCAGCAGTCCACGGACAACTGATTAAAATAATTATCGCTCTCAAATCAGCTGCCTTTCTCTGAGGTCGTGGTGGCCTGTGGTGTATTTAGCAGTCGTTCACTTTGAGTCTTCACCAAACACTGCACTCATTTTTAGTGTCACTTTGCTTGAAATTAATGCTGAAAGGAATGTATTTGTGTTGGGAGTTTTTTTGTCAGTGGTGTCATTTATGCATAAATCGCTGTGGGTCACTCCAACAAATACAAGTGAGACGTGGCTTGTTTTGCAGGTGTGTATGGAGATGCAGCGGTTCGAGAGGCTAATGGAGTATTTCAAGAACGAGGACAACAACATCGACTTCATGGTATGTTCACACACCCACGCGCAAACACACACACATGCTCCTAATGGCTTATCGATCACACTGCAACCCTTTGGAACTCCTAAATCACCCAGCACACATGGCTTGTGAAGCTTTGAGCGAATCCTCCTCCTTCATCATCACTATCAGACGTTTAGAGGAAACAGTCGGGATTAAATCTGAATATTTTGAACGCTTGTCCTCACGCGGTCGTCCAAAATTAACTCCACGAGGAGACACGTACACGTTCACAGGGCTGCAAAGTCTTTGAGCGAGCCCTCTAATTTTTCTCATCACAGCACAACCTACAGATGTGCGGTGCAGCACATCAAGGAGGACGGCCCTAAGCGAGGATTCCTCGCCAAGTCTGTCATTTCCAGGCTGAGTAGTGCTAATTAGCCTGGCAGATCGGCCTAAAAGACTCTGTGAAGAAAGTGCCAACTTAGACGTGATTTTTATCCAGCGTGTGTGTCCGTCTAAGTGTCTTTAATTGATGTGAGGCAAATACAGCACGTGTGTGTGTGTGTGTGTGTGTGTGTGTGTGTGTGTGTGTGGTGGTGTGTGAGTAAAGTGTTTGAATAGTACTTCAATGGGACTTCTGTCACAAGCCCACAGCCCACAGTCCCTTGGTAGGCTTTCATCTGAGTAAAGCAAACAGACTTTGTCAAAGCTTCCATGTCGCAGCGAGACAACTGAGCTTCTTACTGGAAGTTCATTAAGGAATCGTTGTGTGTGTGTTTATGTACGTTAGATAGCACGAGGAGATCCCCCTTGATCCGTTTATGAGTTGAACTGTTTGATTTTGTTAATTTATTTATTCAGATCCCTTTTAATCTGCCAGACAAGATACTCTGCCCACCGAGCAGGGACAAAGATGAATGATTTATACATTTATAAACAGTTCCAGTAAATAAATGTGACAATGAGCATAAAACCATTTCACAGAAGTGCCAGGCCATAGTCTATTAATGATTTTACTTCCATTTTATAGTAGCAAAACAACAAAACTCATTCAAATGTATAAATATTAAGATAAAGTAGAATAAAAGTGAAGCATAATACAATCTACAGATGGCTAAAAACAAAGGTTTAGATATATAAATAGACAAATACTAACCAAATAAATAAAAGTGAAAATGGTGTAACTGATTAAGGTATGTAAACAGAAAAAAATATAAATATAGTTGAAGTAAAAGCCAGAATAAAAAGACAAGTATTTAGTATTATAACATAAAAAAGACTAAAGGGAAGAATAAGGTGGAATAAATGCTTCATCACTTGTGTTATATACTGTTTGATACTTTGATGTGACCCTATTATTTTATCTGTTTCTATGAAAGTGCATGAATATATTCTGTTAATTCTTGTAGATGAAAGTGATCACTGACACAACAATATACTGCATCGATCATTTTTTGTGGTTCAATAAAAATATTTGGAAAAAACTAACTGTGTTTTCTCTTTTCTAGGTGGCCTGTATGCAGTTCATCAACATAGTCGTGCACTCGGTGGAGGATATGAACTTCAGAGTTCATCTACAGTTCGACTTCACCAAGCTGTGTCTGGACGACTACTTAGACGTGAGTTTAGACATGCTGGTTGCGGGACAAGCAGACACACTGAACTCTTTAATATTAAGCTCAGTCTAGAGTATAGGTTGTCATTACAGCACCACTGAGACAGAAAAGCAGGTCAATAATGGCTTTTCCATTACTTCAGAAAAAACAGTCGGTCCTGTAAATCCATACTTGGGATCAATGCTGGCCTTGCAGGAGGAGATGTTGGAAAAAATGAACTCCCTTGCTGTTATCATCATGATATCTCTTTTTTTTGGTGTGTATGTTTTCCAGAAACTAAAGCACACAGAGAGCGATAAGCTGCAGGTCCAGATCCAGGCCTACTTGGATAATGTCTTTGACGTGGGAGCCCTTCTGGAGGATGCAGAAACCAAAAACGCTGCCCTGGAGCGCGTTGAGGAGCTGGAGGAGAATATGTCACATGTGAGCGCCCTCGACGATTAATTTTTACTCTATGAGAAATCCCCCAAACTACTCAGACTTATTCCTTTTCTATCACTACGTATTAACGTCCAACATGTCAGGATGTTGATGACACAGAGAAGCGATGGCAGTCTGTTTTGAAGCTCTGTCACACTTGTTTGTTATCACGCAGTGCCCTCTCAGAGTGGAATCTCATGCTTTCAGCCACCATAAAAAAGACAGCAAGGGCACACACATACATACACACATTCTTTCTGCCACTTTAAGTCCACATGATTACTTTTAATCCAGTG
Source organism: Larimichthys crocea (assembly GCF_000972845.2). Classification (NCBI taxonomy): domain Eukaryota; kingdom Metazoa; phylum Chordata; class Actinopteri; family Sciaenidae; genus Larimichthys; species Larimichthys crocea. The sequence continues at coordinate 11,633,378 of NC_040028.1, forward strand.
AAATATGCATATTTAACACATTACATCAATTCTCCACTGAATCTCTATGTTGTCATATTGAGTTGGACATCATAGCAACAAGTTCCCCCGTGTGACCCTTCCTTTTTTCCTCTTGTGGCTGTTGTTCATATAGATGACGGAGAAGCTGCAGGACATGGAGAATGAGGCCATGTCCAAGATCGTGGAGCTGGAGAAGCAGCTGATGCAAAGGAACAAGGATCTTGAATCCATCAGGGTCAGACGCCGACTTTAAACATTCACGTCCATCTTTTGAGTTGTCATTTAAGCACACACAGTGCTCGCTAAAGTACAAATAAAAAGGCAATAATAAAGCATCCACATATGACACAAAGTATTCCAAAAGGTTTGAAGTGTTTCATGGGAAGATGAGGGAAATTTACATCAACACAACAGATATTATTGACAAACATTAGACCCATTTTTTCTTGCTTCATGGTTTTTACGTATGGTTCTGTCCCTCTACCACACAGGAAGTCTACAAAGACACCAGCTCGCAGGTTCACTCGCTGCGGCAGATGTTGAAGGAGAAGGACGAGGCCATCCAGCGACAGAGTAAACTGGAGAAGAAGATCCACGAACTGGAGAAACAAGGCACCATCAAGATCCACAAGAAGGGAGACGGAGACATTTCCATCCTGCCATCGCCACCCTCTTGTGCGGAGGGCTTGCCGGGTGGCATGATGGTGGGAGGAAACGGTGCTCCTGTCGGTCCGTACCACATGGGAGTTGTAGCGGGTGCGCCCGCTCCACCACCACCGCCTCCGCCGCCGCCTCCACTGCCTGTGAATGGCATATGTATGTTTAATATAGGCCCAGTTTATTAGCGTATTAACTGTCATGAAATGCAGAACATTTATTTCCATTTACCGTCTCTCCCAGTGTCAAACGGACCATCATCGGTCATACCTGCAGCAGCTCCACCACCTCCGCCGCCTCCCCCTCCACCTCCACCTCCGCCTCCTCCTCCAGGGCCAGCCTCGGCGTTCTCAGCGCCTCCGCCTCCTCCGCTTCCTCCTGTAGCTCCCCCGCTGCCCGGCTGTGGGACCCCCACTGTCATCATGAACTCTGGGTTAGCAGGTAAGGTCATCTAGTGGGGAAAAAAGCAGTGTACATGTATTTATACATACAGTATTAGTAGCATTAGTATACACGATAGTGGTGCTTTTTATTTTTAAGGACAATTTTCATTTTTCTAATAAAGACATCATTCAGCGCTGCAGTCAGAAGGACCGATAACCGCACTGCTGGCAGCTGCTGCTTCAGCTATGCTTGCTTTGTCAGAGCGATACAGAAATCCAGTTGTATTCCAGCTACTTTACAAACTTTAAATGCCACCTTAACACTTCCTGCAGCTGCTTCACAGTAAAAAGCCTCCCAGTGGCTGAGAATGTTATAAAAGAATTGGCTTTGAGGCTTTTACTGTGAAGCTGCATGCGTGTGATTGCTATTGATTGGCTACGGCTTGTTGTGTAAGTAAAGCGAGTCTGAATCTGTATTTGTATGTTTTCCAAAGGTTCATTGGTTGGTGGACCAGAACAGTATATTATGCAATTATAATTGGATAGATAGAATGTGATAATCTAATGTGAAACGTGTTGAAAATGTGGGGCGGCATTTAACTGGTAGAGCAGCCGCCCCATGTGCGAAGGCTCAGTCCTTGTTGCGGAAGCCCAGGGTTCGAATCCGACCTGTGGCTCTTTCCCGCATGTCATACCCCATCTCTCTCTCTCTCCCCACATTTCCTGGCACTCTTCAGCTGTCTCTATCAAAATAAAGCATGAAAAAGGCCAAAAAAAATATCTTTAATCTTGTTGAAAATGTGATTATTTTGCTCTTGACAACAAACAAACCTTTTAACTTTGAGCGACTAAACTATAATAAGGTTTACAAATCAACCTATAACCTATAGTAAGCTATCAAACTTCCCCTCATGTGAATTAGACTTCTCTATAACCAGATCGACCTGTTATTGTACTATATGTAGATGTGGGTGCACATTTCTTGGTATGTATGCATGTACGTTGTTGCTGCATGTGTAAAATGCAGCGAGGCCAGTTTTTGTTGGCTCCACCAATCAGTAAACAGCAGTGAGATCTTTTGATGCGCGTTTGAGATGTGCATGTGTAAAGCTTTCTCGCTAACTCTTGCCGACTTCTTAATGATTTGTCTTTGAATTGTTTCTTTTTCTGCCAACCAGAGGGACCCATCAAACTTTTCTGTAGGTTCTGCTTGTCATGTTTGGTGTTTTGTCCCCCCTCCCTCCTCCCAACTGTTTCCTTCCTTCGATCACACGTTTTGAAAATGGTATTTTCAGTCTCTTACTCTGAGTAGAAAACGCAGGAACACGTCCCATTTGTGTCCTTTCAAATCTCTTAGAAATAATTCCTAATTGTTTTAGCTTTTTACAAACATCATTTTTATTTTCATTCTTTTTTTTTCTCGACATATAAAACACATGAGCTTTATATATTCTTTCTGTCATTGCTGTTGTTCCTCTCGTAGTAAGACTTGATGTTAAACAGAAAATACCAAATTTCAAAATCCTGCATGGTTTACCTTCGCATCTTGCTGTAGTTTTGTCATCACGTGTGTTTGTGTGTGTGTGTTTGTATGAATTAAATGTTGCCACAATCTCAAAGTGTTGCATGCATACTGGGACACAATGACCTGCTGTGGCATGCAGACGATGGAAAGCGCGATAGGCGCGAAGGGCTGGAATGCTGTTTACCTTTCCCATGACGGCATCCCTTATCTTCTCGCCGCCGCCTCAAAGAATGGTGGCCACAAATGGCCGTAATCTGTCCGATAAATAGTTTGTCACCTCGCCGCAGGAGATCCTCACCATAAGCTGTGTACTTGTGCCAGAGGCTAACTTCAGGCGCTTCACTCTGTATCACCAAGTGTCCTTATTAATTTAAAGAAAGGAATGCGTCGGTCGAAATTGCGATCAACTTGAAGTATGATTGTGTGTATTTAGAGTCATATCCATGTGTGTCATCAGTCTACCCTTTCACCTGCACGTGTGTGAATGTGTATGTGTGTCTGTGTGTGTGTAGTCTGATGGTAGATAAGGACGCTGTGCTAACTCCTCTGTGTCCTGTGTAGCTGTTAAGATCAAGAAACCCATCAAGACAAAGTTCCGTATGCCTGTCTTCAACTGGGTAGCCTTGAAACCAAACCAGATCAACGGGACTGTCTTCAATGAGATTGATGACGAGAGGATACTCGAGGTAGGAGTCTTCTCTAAGTCTCTTTCTATTCAATTGTTCAGTTAACAGAGTGTTAACTGATTCTCTGTTGCCGCCTTTTTAAGGACCTGAACGTGGACGAGTTCGAGGAGATGTTCAAGACGAAGGCCCAGGGCCCGGCAATCGACCTCAACATGAGCAAGCAGAAGGTCATTCAGAAGGGGCCCAGCAAGGTGACGCTACTGGACTCCAACAGAGCAAAGAACCTGGCCATCACACTGAGGAAAGTGGGCAAGACTCCTGAGGAGATCAGCAAGGCCATTCAGATGTAAGCCCCTTCAAAATAAAAGACCCAAATCCTTCCGGTGTTCTTTCATGTTTCTCTGCATGTTGTATTTTTTTCCTAAATGAGGGAAAGGATTATTTTGATTGTACAAGTGTTTCCATGATTTTTTTTAAGACTATAAGCATGTGTTATCAAAAATTTTCTGTAATTGGCTTTCCTGTATGTAATATATATGCATCATCATTTGTCATTCAGCTTTGACCTACGAACTCTGCCGGTGGACTTTGTGGAGTGTCTGATGCGCTTCCAGCCCACAGAGAACGAGATTAAAGTCCTGCGGCAGTTTGAGAAGGAGCGCAAGCCGCTGGAGAGCCTGACCGATGAGGACCGCTTCATGATGCAGTTCAGTAAAATCGAGAGGCTCATGCAGAAGATGACCATCATGGCGTTCATCGGCAACTTCACCGAGAGCGTGCAGATGCTCACGCCGGTGAGAACCGGGATCTCTTTTTCTATGAGAAAGTGACTGTGCTGCTCTGAACATTTTCTCATGTCGTCGTCTTCTCTGTTTCTGTGCAGCAACTTCATGCCGTCATCGCTGCATCGGTGTCCATCAAGTCATCGCAGAAGCTAAAGAAAATCCTCGAGGTTACTGAATGATTTGTGCCTGGATCGAACGTGATGTCAAATGCACACGTGGTTTCACTTTTTTCACATTCTCGTCTCCTTCTTCAGATTATCTTGGCGCTTGGTAACTACATGAACAGCAGCAAAAGAGGAGCGGTGTACGGATTCAAACTGCAGAGTTTAGACTTGGTGAGTTTCCTCGTTTTGCCTTTTTAAAGCGTTCTTCTTCGTAACAGAATTTTAAAGTTTTGTTTTTTTCTCCTTCACTTTCTCAACAGCTACTTGATACCAAGTCGACAGACCGTAAGTTAACGCTGTTACACTACATAGCCAATGTGGTGAAGGAGAAATACGCGCAGGTTTCTCTCTTCTACAACGAGCTGCACTACGTGGAGAAAGCTGCAGCAGGTGAGTTGTACGGTGCACGTGTTGACTGCTGTGCATGCTTGTTTGACTTTTTACCGTTCTGCACGTTACTCACTCTGCTGCTCGTGCCCACAGTGTCGCTGGAGAACGTTCTGCTGGATGTCAAGGAGCTGAACAGAGGCATGGAGCTGACCAAAAGAGAGTACAGCATGCACGGCCACAACACCATGCTCAAAGACTTCATCGCACACAATGAGAGCAAGCTGAAGAAGCTGCAGGATGATGCCAAGATTGCACAGGTAACATGAGCGCACCTGCGCTATGTGATTTGTTTTATAGTGCCTTTGTTTTTGTTGAGCTCTGGTGAAACGCTGGTCTGTCTTTGAAAGGACGCCTTTGACGAGGCAGTGAAATTCTTCGGGGAGAACTCCAAAACGACGCCGCCCTCCGTCTTCTTCCCCGTGTTTGTGCGATTTGTTAAAGCTTACAGGGTGAGTCGGATAATAATCTCTCACACGATCACAAAAAAACACTGATACAGCAGAACCTGAATTATTGTCTTTTTTATTCCACACATTCTTGTCAAAACCTGGCCTCCTACATTACCCACAATGCAATTGACCAACGAAAATTCAGTCAGAAATTCAAGCGTGTCAAGTTAGTAGCGGCTAATGTGACCTCAAGCCTCAAGCCAGGCTAAAGAGGTCTGCTAAGCTGACTTGTTTCTAACTCCACATCCTGTATACTCAGCCCTGGTGAAAGCTGCCTCAAGTGACCTAATTCGAGTCAAGTTATTTTCTTGCAGCTCCCTCTAGAGCCACAGAAGAGTTTATACAACTTTTGTTCACATATGTTTTAGACTTGGGGAGTTATTGGGACTCTGCAAACGTCCCTCTTAAATCACAGGAGCGTCTAGAGAAGTTCAGTGTGGAGACACAAAGATGTTTTGAAGTTTAAAGTTGGTCTGGATGTGATCACAAACATTACACCATGTGTTTTTCTTGACAATGTTTGACTCTTTGTGAATGAATAGCTCTATATTTTACTCAAAGCAGCAGGTTTATGTGAACTGAGATTCAGTTTTAACACTTGGCCAGATCAGTTTTTTAGCTGCTTGTGTCTCCCAGCTGCTCATGTTTAGTGCAATCCTTCTTTCTAGACTTTGTTAATGACTCCATTCACCGCTTTTCTGTGTACGTGACATGTATATGTAACTTCCTCAGCAAGCGGAGGAGGACAATGAGCAGAGAAAGAGACAGGAGCAGATTCTGATGGAGAAACTTCTGGAACAGGAGGCCATGATGGAGGAAGACCAGAAGGTAAGTCGTGCTTCTTTCCACAACTCTCTAAATCATCCCCCATCCTCCCTATACCTCACCCCCTGGCTTTCTAGGGCAGGAGGCCACAGTGGATCACGACGATCAGAAGGTAAGCCAGTTCCACTTCCTGCCCTTCTGCTTCATCTTCCAGAATCCTGTTCACAGGATTAGTTGAGCACTGACAGCCCACCGGGTGTAGTTATATCCGGTTCTACAGTTTGAAGTCCTGCTGAGCCACATCACATCAACTCAGGATCAGCGGTTATACTTATACCTAAAACGGTCCATTTAACTAAGACGTGCACAAACAGACTGAAAACTGACATATTAATAGATGTGAAATGATGTGTGTGTTTCTGTGTGTGTGTGTGTGTGTGTGTGTGTGTGTGTGTGTGTCTTCCTCAGTCTCCATCTCATAAGAACAAGCGGCAGCAGCAAGAGCTGATCCAGGAGCTCAGGAGGAAACAGGTGAAAGACAGCCGCCACGTCTACGAAGGCAAAGACGGAGCGATTGAGGACATCATCACGGGTAACATCACCTGGTTACAGACTCTTGCCACACACATATATATACATATATATATATATCTATTATCTATACAGGGCGCTCTGCATGAAGGTCCTCTCTGGTTAACAAAGGGGTTCTAAACCAACTAACACAATGACTTTGGCTCTTTCAAAATTCAGCTGTCAGATGTTTGAGAACCAAAGGTATAATAACCGAATGAGTACAAACATGCACTGACAGTTCAGCTAATCCAGTGACAATAAGCTCAAATGTGTCTGATGATCATTGCTTATCTTATCTGCTTTGTCATTGCTTTGTAACACCATCTGTATGCAGACGGGGCTCCTAGAATATTAATTAATCTGAAGGGATCAAATACATCTTCCGGTTACTAAAGGGCTTTGGTGGAACTTATAAGTGCATCAAGTGCTGTACAGATCGGAGAAGCTTGTATTTCATATATTATATGATAATATCTACATTTTATGCCACTTAATATGCCTTTCACTACATTTCATACTCAAATATTGTACTTTTTCTCTAGTACATGCGACTTCTATAGTACAGCCCAACCAATATAGGATGTTTGAGGCCGATGCTAGTATTGATGTTAGGAAGTTTTAGAAATGTAGCAACAGTATAGTACATTTTTTCAAACATAACATACCATACAATATTATAATACAATAATACTGATGAAGGAACATGGAACTGAGAAGTTACACCAATATATATACGGTATATCTGGAATAAGCTAATATATCAGGCAATATACTGTAAGTGTGTCAAACATGTGACAAGTGCATTGTTATAGATTAAATACTGTTTGGGTTATGGTCATTAGAAATTGGCTCTAGTTCAATCAGCTGCTTTTAGTGGCATCTAATGGTGAGGTTTCAGATTGCAACCAACTGAAAACCCCTCACATCTCCCTCTCGGTTCAAGCATAAGGGAGACCTTCAGTGGTCATGAAACTTAAAACACGGGACCTTTTAAATGCATTAATATTAACAATTTAATAACGTTATTAAATTTTCCCCACAGTACTTTTACATGTGAATATTTAGTGGTACATTGAAAGTAAGTAAAGTAAAGGTTCTTAACATGTTTTCCACCACTAGCCACAGGAATAATGTAAGTTTTCTTCTAGTGTTAAAGACCTGAATTTAAATTAATCTCTTAAAACCTCTGTAACAATATAACTTTGCTATAGTCGAACAAACAAAACCACAAAGAGTTCATATTAAAACTGTTGTTCAGGCCCTTCAGTAACGTAATACTCTTTAAAGACATTATGCCCCCCCTCTGATGCTGTTGTTGGGTATTTGCTTAGTGCTAACAAGTGCTAAACCTCTGTAGGAGTCTGCTTTTCTTATATTATGTTTGTCTTGTCTTGTCCTGGCTGTTGTCCTTGTTGTTCTCAATGCAGTGCTGAAGACAGTGCCCTTTACCGCCCGCACAGCCAAACGCGGCTCTCGGTTCTTCTGCGAGCCCGCCCTCAATGAGGAGTACCATTACTAAGCTTATAGAACTGTCTCTCTTCTCTAAGGTTGCTGGAACAAAACATTATCTTCTTTATCCTTGCATGTGTCGTCACACCCTTCTCCTCTTTTTAACTCGGCACATTTGACTCTCACACCTCGGACCTGAGATGCGCACACACACACGCCTGAGTGCGTGTGTTTGTGTTTGTGTTTGTGTGTGTTCACGTGTTTCCTCCACCACCCTCTCTGAGCATGACTTGGTGTCGGGTGTTTTTTCTGCCCACCTGCATGCAAGTGTGACACCCTCATTTATCCTAATTTTATCAACCATGGCAAACCATAATGTCACAGAGGAAACTGTCTCCAAGGTCAAACTCTTGAACTCTGTAAAATAAAAATGGGTGCAGAGTGCTGCTTTTCCCTCGTCAAATAACAGAGGCAGAAAAGTTAAGCTGCCATCTAGTGGTGAAAACAAATACTGATTTCATTCATCACCTACATGGCAGGTATGACTAATGTGTAAGTGCCTGTGGCATTATAACTTTGCTTTTTTTTGGTGTGTTTCAATCAAAAATGAATGTTTGTGTGTTCATAATCACATATCCGCTGATTCAGCTTCTTGCATGCCGATTGCTTGCATCCCTGCGGCTTTCCCACAATGCATCCCTGCACTGCGCTTGACCCCTGCAGGTCACCTGCGCGTAATATGCTGCATGACGTCTCCATGTAAATAATCACATTCACATTGAAGCAGTCTGTGTGTGTGTGCACGCTACTAACATGCAAACAGGTTGTTTCACTGCGTTTACACCTGCTTCGTGTTTCATTCATTCATCAGTGTTTTTCCCCCGGCTACGTGCATGCTTTGCTTGTTTGTTTTTTTTTTGGTGAAAAATGCTGTTGAACGTAACAATCCTGCTGTATCCTGGAACCATATTTATTTTTATTGCAGTTCACAATTGCTCTGTACTGGACGTTTGAAACAGGCTCTTCTTCTGTCCTGCTGGTAGCCACTCTGCAAAGCAGCCTGGGTTTATAACACAGAAAAAAAAAAGAAAAGAAAAAAAAGACAATTATACAAGCTTTGATCTTTTACTCCATCCTCCTTCCTGCCAGTTGAACCAGTTAACATCCTCAAGCTCTGTCCCTTCTCATGCCTTTATCCCTCTCTGGCCTTTCCCCTGCTGCCACTTTGCTTTGCTGGTGCTCTCTTTAGCAAAGCCAGTGTTGAATATGTTAGGCTGACATGCTCCGGTCAGCCTCCTCCTCCATTTTTAACCTTCATTTTGTTCTTCTCTTCATCTAGCCTTAAAGAAGAATAATATTACTAAATTTCCCAATGTCCACTCGAGGGTAAGGAACTCCTCCAGTAGCACCCCTGTAGTGGTGGATGTGTCCCAAACCTGGCAAGCATCTCTTTATTACCTCCCTTCCTGTTTTACTGTCTTCTCATTTTAAGGCCCATCCTCTGTTTTCTCCTTCTTCACAGTAAATTAGTGGCTATTGATAAAACTTTTTTAGTGGTTCATTCACCCTTTTAAAGGGGATGATGCGTCTCGTTTTCACAAGATGCATGTAAGGTTTACAAGTCGGAAGCCTGTGGCCTGTCTCAGCCGTTAACACCGCCAGACAGCTGATCCACCAGGGTTTAGTTTTTTGTTTTTTTCTGTGTAAAACTCCCGCTGCTTTGAAAGACAGGCTGCCAGCACTCTGAGCATGTGGGCTCATCAAAAAAAAACGCCCCGACAAAGATGACTGACACATCTTTTTGCACTTTCCACTCTCAGATTTGAGGAATCAGCCTTACAGGCGAGCGGACGCTGTGCGGCGGAGCGTCAGGAGACGCTTTGATGATCAGAACCTGCGGCCGGTGAACAACGGCGAAGTGGTCATGTGACGAGGGAAACAGTGCATGTGCTCGGGGGGGTAAAGGGGGGTAAAGATGGAGAGGATGTGTAAAGTAGGGAGGGAGAGACGGGATGCAGATTGAAGGACGATAAGTGAAAGAGTGCTGTAGCAACCATAGAGATGAGTATGTATATATATTACATAAGAATACACGTTATTCCATGTCTGTGGTATAGTAGCTTTTAACTATGAAGGACTGGGACATGTATGGGACTGAATTTAAAGTGTCTGAAAGGTTGATTCACAAACCTTAGACAAGCCAAGTGCCTGAACTTATATTTGTGGGCTAACTGTCATGCTGTCTGATGGCTGTTTTTTTTTTACTATTCCCCCACTTTAAGCAATACAACTTGACCTGGCTTTAATTGTAAAAGGTGTGTAAAAGTGGACTTGCGGTGGCCTTAAGAGCCACGTAAAGAGAGATGCTTCCTCTGGAAACATAACGTAGAATGTATGGGACGCGTTCCCTTTAGCTGTTACAAATATTCCATCTTTGAAGTGTTGAGTTTGACACTGTAGTATCTTGGTACATTCCAGCGCTCTTTGTCTCCCCCATTCCTTGTATCATACAGACGTGCTCAACCTGCACTTTCTTTTTGTACATCTCATGAGGCTTTTCAGCTTTGACTTTAAAAAAAGAAAAAAGAAAAAAAAAGGGCTGCTGATCAAGGCACGGAGATCAGAAACTCTATATTTGTAGTAAAGTAAGGATGATGAAGAAAAAAAGACAGTCATTCATGTCAAAACAAGACCGGGCTAATGCGAATTGTATATATCAGGCATCTTCGCACCGGATCAAGCCTGAATTTGTAGCTCTAAATCAAACAGAAGTAGGCTCTCCTATTCACAAAAAGAAAAAAAAGTCTACCGTCCATTTAAAAAATGTAAATGTTGCATTTTTGTAGCAGCACAGCAATTGGTTTGGTTTCTGGGAACAAATAAAAACAGAGTAAACAAGCCTGTAAAGCAACACGAAATCCATTTTTTCTACCACACGTAGAAACCACATGAAAGATACTGAACCCTACTGGACGATCTCATTGTCAAAACTGGATATAACTTTGCATTACATCTCTGTCACCTTTTTTTTTTTTTTGTTGCTGTTGTTGTTTTTACAAATTAATTATCTTCCAGGCTACTGTGTCTACTCACTTTATTGTAATTTTAATGTATAGTATTTAACCACTGAAAGGATTTCCTTTAAGCTCATGTTCTCATCTAAATGTGGGTCATTTTAAAAACATGGCAAAACAAAGTACACAAAAAAAAAGCTCCATAAATGTACAGATATTTTGCTACAAACCATGTTTTTTTTTCTTAATTCCCATTACCAGATGGTTAATATTGTACATATTGTTTAAACAAAAAAGTTTTCATTGCCTTGTGCTATACAACTTGAATGTTATTTTAACTTATAGTTTTTGTTTTCCTTTTTTTTTTTGTATATTTAATTAAGCCAAATGAATCTACAGTAGTGCGTTGAATCATTCGTTAATGTCTCACAGCAGGAGGCAGCGGATCACTGACTTTTGTCTGCGGGTGTGTCACAGAGACGCCGAAGCCAGCTACAAAAAACACGCAACACGCGTGTGATGTGGAAGCGTTTGAACAGATTTAAAACTCTTAAATCAAACATTGTATCTAATAAAAACTAGTTTTCCACTGGTTGACCTGTGGTTCGCTGGTTTTGTGGCTCTGTGATACACCCTCCTGTAATTATCTCCACTGAAGCACGTGCTGCCGTTCATCTCTTCTCTCTCTTTCAACTTCTGTAATATTTTGTTTTCATGTAATAATTTCTCTAACTGGATAATACTGGCATGTTTTTATTTTGTTTGTTTTTTTGTTACTTTTCACCAGAAATGTATTTTAGGCAGTTTGTGCTTATTACAAAATAACAAGCTTTTTTTAAAAAATAGGTGATATGAGATTTTTCAACGAATATGATCAAATAAACTATTTACATTGAATATATATTTGACTGTTTTTTGAAAAGGACTGACTTGTTGCATGAAGAGAAGTATTTAAAGTCAGACAGTGGTCCTCAAACTGGTACGTAGAGGAGTCTCTGAAATATATATTTTAAAATAAATTCATTTAGAAACAACAAAAAAAGGGTTACATCTGGGGCAACTGGACTTAGTTGGTAGGTTTGTGAAGACGTCTCACTGAAGAAGCCTTAAGATTTACATTCATATCCAGTTGCCCCAGATTTAACCCTTCTTGAAGAAAGATGACCTGGATGACTGAGAACCTTCACACACTACAAAAATTAAACACTTTGTTTTGAATACCATGTTTATGCACATAGAGTGCATACATCCATGATTAGTAATTAGTAAGTAACTAAAATGTGATGTGGAGGTAAAACACCTGCGCAATAAATTCTACTTCCACCAGAGTTAGAATTTAAAGTTTTTGCTAACACTGTTGCATAAAGGTGTCGATTTAACTTTTGTCACTTCAGGCTGCAGTCTCTGGTGCTATTCAAGTATATTGTGCTTTGGTGTAAATGTGTTATATCAAAAAAGAGCTCGACATAAACGGAGCACAGATTTTATGCCGGCATGCAAAAGTTTCAACAGCAAATGAAGACTATAAACTTCATGAATGGAGGATTTATTACAGGAATGCATTCGTTTCAGGTGGGTCTAATTCTAACATACAGCGTTTGACTGATATCCACTAAGATATCTGCTGGTTTATCTATTAAAAGTTCCAGTGTGTAAGATATAATATTCATAACTTAAGTTTTAGTGTATAACCACCAGAAAATAAGAATTAGAATAGACGCTGTGGGTCCCATTCCATGTTTCTACAGTACAAATAGATACATTTCGTGTTTTTTGTGGACACCATAGTTTATCCTTCCCGCTACGAAGGCGACTACAAGGCTAGACGTCACTTAATCCTACACACTGGTCCTTTAATGAGAAACTCACTGTCAGTTATGTCTATGTGGTAGAAGAGCGTGCAAACCCTTTGGAGGGTTTGGTACAAGGCATTTCTGTCTCTTTAGAGTAAGAAGTCGCATATGAACTAATAAGAGGACATTTGCCTGTAATTTATCAAATTACAGACGTGATCCATTGAAACAGTATTTTATTACATTTCACTACAGTATGTCAATTTTAACAAATGCTCCAATTAAAATCTTTTTGGATCATTCCTCAAGAACAGCTGCAGATTAAGCTGGATCAAACCAAAAACATTTTTCATCCAGATGTGTCCAGAGATGTTATCATGTCGTGACAGTAAAATTAAACTTTTAATTGAATATAAAAAAACGTATTGGCAATGGAAAAACATGTACACTACAATCAACTAATAAACAAAAATACTTAAAGCTAACAAAAGCAACAAAAAGACAACCAGACCTTTAACGGCTGATCAGCTGATCAGTTTCCTGATATGAAATTAGTTTCCAAATAAGTGTGTAAGCTCAGTGTAGCACATTCCCGTAAATGCCAGAGAAAGGGTGTTATCTCACACAGTCCGCCCGTGGTGGTATGAGCAGAGCAGAGCTCGGAGGGGAATGCATGTTTCTTGAAGTGTACGAACACAAATAAAAGGCCAGCGCAAGTGCGATCATCAAGGTGCATCCAGCTGTTCCAGTAAAGTTCTTCTTCTTTTCTCCAGCTCGCCTTCGCTCAGCTCGCTGCCTGACGTATCCCAGCCGCCCTGAACACAACGCGGAAAACACACAGTCAGAGATGCTCATAAAGATGAAAGTGTGTTGTTTATCAGACAACATCTAAACAATCGTGTCTACTTCCTCTCACGATGACGGATAACAGACCAACTCTTGGCTGTTGGACAAAAACCTCCCTCCACGATCACACACACAATGACACAAAGCTGCTTTTCTGGGTTTTAAATCACAGTTGAAGTAATTGCACTCAATGAAAATATAACACTTTGTTTTTGTAATTATTCTTCATAAGTTAAAGTGAAAATTCATCCACTGGACGTGTGCCACATGAGCAGCACATGACAGAAGTGTTCCTTGGTCTGGTTCCAACAAAACGTGCAGTTTTATCTTGGAAATATACATTTATTATTATTATTAGGCACTGAACTAAAGCAAACTATGGTGAATTTGGGTTTTTTTTCTCCAGGAAGGCAAAGTCAGGACTGATATTCCAACAAAGGCAACAAGTGCTAGTACTGCTATCAGTAATCTCCACATCTGTCACAGGTGGATGGGTAATTTTTTGGCAAAGACGTGCTCACCTACAGATTTGTGCACAAGACTTAAGAGGAATAAACCGTTTGTGTGTGTAGAAGTCTTAAATCTCTGACATCAACTCATGAACTTACTGAAAAAACAAGTAGTATCTTTGTTCTGTTTAGTAATTTGTTCATATTTTAAAAGGGGAAAACTTAAGACTTATCTCTTTAATCCAGCTTTTACTTGGACTGTATTTATATATATTTTTTATTTGGTTAGTATTTGTCTATTTATATATCTTAACCATTATTTTCAGCTTATCTGTAGATTGTATTATTTGCTTTACTTTTATTCTATTTTTTAAAAACTATTTATACTTTTTAATGAGTTGTTGCTATACAAAAAGTCTGATTGATTGAATATTTTAAACGTCACTACTTAAATCTCCATTAGCTTCAACGTCCAGGTAACAGTTGTCTGTACTGGAATATTTCAACCCAAATCATCCCATCAGAAGATGTTAGTATATATTCATTTGTAGGTACGTGATAATACTTTTGTATTATGTTCTGCTTATTATGAACATGAAGCATCTCCAAGGCCTTCAGTTTATCTACCAGACAGCCCAAGCCTCCTCGCACATCATCAGTATGCCAAGTGTGAAGGTCCCTCAGGCCGACCTTAACCATGACAATGTGTACTCACATTTTTTCATATCCACGATAATAATAAAGAAAACAAACCTCCTCTTTCGCCGCTTTTCTTTTAGGAGACTTCTGTTTAGAGTCCGAGCGAGATTTCCCCCGAGACTTGTCGTTCTCTTTATCTTTCTCTAGGTCCTTTTCACGCTTTCCTTCGCGCTCTCTTCCTTTCTTCTCGTTGTCAGTGTCTGGCGATGCCTGGGTTTGTCATAATCATCGTTAGTGCGCATACAAACTCAACATGCACATCCTTCTTTCATACATACTGTGTGTGCAGTCTTCACGTGTACTTACAGACTTGTGACGCCTCTTCTTGGCCTTCTTCTTGTGCTTCTTGGACTTTTTATAGCTTCTCTCTGGTTTCAGGCAGTAAAATGTCAGTAAATGTCAATACTGCTGCACTTTCTCAACACAACGATAAATAAATCATCCAAGCTTTGAAAGCCACTCACCAGATTCTCCACTGGACGAACGTTCAGAAGGAGATTTGGACTGTGACCTCTTTTTCTTCTTGTGGTATTCTTCGTCCTCGGACTCTGAGCCCTGTTGATACATTTGGTAATTCGTAGATAAGCGAGGCGTGATATGGAGCATTGAGAGATATAGACAAAAACTGGTATTCTTGTAGATTATTGATTATAGACTACGAACCGATCGAGAGCGGGATCGTTTCCTGTGGTGCTTCTTGGACTTCTTTGAGTGCTTCTTTGTTTTCGAGTGGTGATGTTGGCATTCGTGCTGTTAAAAAAAAAAACATGACATGTAAAACATAATCATCTTTTTTTGCCAAGATCAGTTCAGCCCATTCTCAGGCGAGACAGACTTACCTCTAAGACATGCATGAAGTCTTTGAATATCCTTTTCCTCTCTGACTCCAGAGTCACGTCTTCAAAGGCAGATTCTTTCAGGAATCTCTCTCTGATCTGAAATTGTAAAATGTCAGTAGTACAATGACATTAGCAAAGACAAGCTACTGTTTATTACAAATAATTTAGAAATTTTGACTTTGATTAACCCCAAGTTTAGCATCATGATACTTGACATTAAAATGATACTAGATCAGAGTCCACGACGCTTAATCCTGTGCGCTATTTCATTTTAATCTTGAGCAAATAAGTGACCCTCAAATATGCAACTTGAGAGAAAACTTCTTGTCAATTGTGGAGGCTTTGCAGAGAGTTGCTGTTGTGACGAGGACTGGAAAAAGCAGAGCAGACCAACATAACAGCAGCTGAGTGCTGGGGAGTTTTGGAGAAGAGAGTCTGGTCAGAGCCAGAGCTTCTGGATGAACCTCTGATCCGGCAGGAGGATAGTTTAGTTTTTTAAAAAGTTTATTTTTATCTTTACTGTTGCATTTCTATCCGTCTACAGCAGTAAGCCACACAGGCTTTTGGGGTTAATAAACAAAAATAACCCCACAGTCAAACTTGTGCAAGTAAAAAAAGGTGGAATTTTATTATTGGTACTGGATTTGGGGGAATTTTAAGTACTTGTATTTTTAGTACAGCGTGCAGCACTAGTGGGGAGGGATATAAATAGAAACTGGTTGGTGCTGTGATGTCACATACCCCCTCCCATGTAGTCTCGGGCTCCAGTGGTGGTGTGGCTTGCTTCAGCATGTTTTTAAAGGCTGCTTCTTTTCGTTTCATCTTCCTGGCCTCCTCCTTCTCTCGCTCCCTCTCTCTGGCTTCTGCCTTCTCCAGCAACTGCACAGAAAGAACGGGTTACTCAGATCAATATGAAAACAACTCGGAAAAGGATCCAATATTAAGTTTTTGTACCTGAGATCAAAAGACACAGACTAACCTTGGTCAGAAGCCAATAATCGGATGTAAAAATAAAACTTCCTAAACCTTAAGCCAAGTTATTTTAAATGTTTACCAGCATCTGTGTTTGTCCTAAGGAGCAACAAATCTAAGTAGAGTCTTACACTGTTGAAAGCCAGTTTTATGTTTCCTGCATCCAGTGTGGTGGCTCTCTTGTCTGAGCTGATGACTGACCCAAAGTCGTCAAAGCTAGTGTTGACTTCGACCAGGAAGCCTTTGTCCTGGAGAAGGGAAGCAAAAGAACAAGTTGTTGGAAAATATAAAAACAAACCTCTTAAGCGGAAAATCTGATATGAGTAAAGAGATTTTCCTCCAAAGTTACAACAATCTTACCTTCAGAATATCTTTAATGATCCTCTTTTCATCATGGTAGCGGGCCTTCAAGTCCTCCACGTAGAATTTGAACAGATCCAGAGGAGTGGAACCTGTAGAACAGACTGAATAAGTCAAACAACATAGAGAGAGATACGCAGCATTAAAAACTCTAAGACTCTGTGTGCTGAGTGCTTTTGGGAAATAAAAAATAAACAAATTTAAAATGAATGGATTTCAAACATGCAACAGTACTCTGCTGTTTTTGTTCTTCATGCAGTATTTACACCCTGAGCTGTGTATGCTTCATTTCTGTGTTCGTGTCATGTGCTGTTGTCTGCATGTTGCATCCACGTGCTTCAGAGCATTCAGCTCATGCCGGGTGTGTGAAGCCATGTGTGCTGCATCCTGCTGTCCTACCCGGCTGGCCGAGCATGTTGGCAAAGCGGATGTCTGAGCTCAGGGTCGGGTACATTTCCATCCAGGCAGACATGGAGTGAAGCTGACCGTGGTCATGGAGCTCATCCAGAAATTTCTGAGAGAAAAAGGGGGAAAGTATGAATTCAGGACAGCGACTAATTTAGTACAGGCTGACTTTGAGATGCACGTTTTCCTCCCACCATTCCCCTCCTCTCACCTGGAAGGCCTCTCTGTTCTTGCGCTGTCGTCTCCTCTCCCTGAGAAGAGTCTTCTGTTTCTCTTCCTCCTCCTCTTTCTCCAGTGCCCGGATGTGCTCCTCAAAACAAATGAGAGCGTCCTCTTTGTCCATATCTGTGAGCAGATGACAACACAATCAACAGGGAGAACTCAGTGGGAGTCTCAGTGGGGTTTAAGTGAGATGGAAATTTTTCATTCATGCTTCTAACATCTGTTTCAAACTAAATGATGAATGTGTGCTCTCTCATACTCTGCAGCTCTTCATCCTCTGCAAAGGTAGGGTTGTCCAACAGGTACTGCTGGGCCTCAGACCAGGTGGTACGGTATGTGACGTTGGCCATGTTGTCCAAAATGTTCTTCAGAGCTTCCCAGTTCCTCTTTCTGAGCTGCTTGGCTTGCTCCTAGAAACCATTTGTAGAGGAGGAAACCAAAGTTGTAGACAAAGCCCACGATAACCATGCAGACCGGGAATCTCTTGAAAGATCTGAACCAAGCCTTACCTTCTCTTTCTTCGCAAGGTAGAACAACACATCTTCATAGATCTCCAGTCTGTCTCTCTCTGGTACACAGCTCCACACCTCGAGCTCAGCAAACATCTGTTCTGCTTTCCTGTGTTGCAAGCACACACACACACACACACACACACACACACACAAACAGTCATTTATATGCTTACACAACAACCCACATGAGGGCAGCATTTCACCAGCCAAATTTACCTGTAACACACTGGTTCTTAGATCTTAGTGCAAAACTCATGGAACATGGAATAAAAATGGAAAAATGGAGTTGAACTTATTAAGAGCCGCTGTCTTTCCTGATGTGCAAAGTGAATACGTCATTTCTTTGATGGCCGTTTCAAACTTGATGCTCAGAAGAGTCAGAAGCAGCTGTGGTCGACTACAGTGAAATAAGGTAGTAAACAGACACAGACACACAGACACACACACACACACAGTCCAGTCCGACTGCCTGTTGTGTACCATCCCAGATTACGGCCCCAGTGCCAACTGAACTCTGAAACTGGCTCTTTGTCAAGGTCATCAGTCGATCCGTCAGTCTGTCCGTCACAGTGACTTTCATCCAAATGCCAAAGCGAAGTGCGCTGGTGAACTGGATGTCACAAACAAGACCAAGGACCTTAAACATTTTAAATGCTGCAGGCATAATTTCCAATGCATAATGCCTTACTGCATGTTTATAATGTAAATAAACCCTGAACCAACTAAATAACTGAATTTAGTAAGAGATTTTCTAGTATATGTTGGAGTTTCTGGCTTCTTTGTTGCATTAATTTGTGGAAAATTCATTGATAATGATGACAAAGAGGCTAAAACAGAACGCCAACATTGTGAATCCAATTACACCAAGATATCATATGAACTTTAGCCCCAATATCAGAACTCGCAATATTGCTTAAATACCCTGTTAACTCAATTTTGACCTTGCAACATTATTTTATGGCAAACACAATTCAGCAGCAACAATGTGACAAGAGCGAACGGGTCAAAGCTGTTTAAGTGGAAGCTAACAGTGCCGTGTCTGCGTGATGCCGTGCATAAGCCATAGATGACCTTTCACTGATCCTATCTGGATAATCATATTGACAATTCGGGGAACCACAAATCAATACAGGGAAAAAAAAAAAGAAAAACTTTCTATGGTGAGAGCTCTTACTTGTATCTGGTGGTAGATGTCATCTTCTCATGGTTCTCCAAGAACCTCTGAAAGGTCTCTTTGGATTCCTTGTATTTGATTCTGGCCTCCTCTTTTTCTTCCTTCTCCGTTTGGACTTTGTAGGCATTGAACGCCTGTTTCTTCTCACTCAGTTTGGGAAGTGCACTTTGTCGATAAAGAAAAGCGAGAATTGGGAGGTCAGTTGGGCACGAGTCTCACCTCATATTGTAAATGAGATTAAACGGTTCCCAGGAGAATATCGTACCTGTAGCGGGGATCGTTAATAATCATTTTCATGGCCTGTTCCCAAGAGGAATTTGAGGACACACCCTGAAAAACAGAGAATAAAATGATAGTCATGATGCCTGTACTTATAAGAGTATAAGAAATTTATTCCAGCATCCAGCCGACAAAGGAAAACTGATTGCTTTATTGCATGTGAGGCGGGCAGAGGAACAATGAGCTGTGCTGCTTTGTCTCCATACATTTTCTTAATTACTAATTGATGCTTGGTTAAGAGGTGTGGAGTCGCAATAATTCAAAGAAGTGCCGCTGAGGACTTATGTAAGGACCCTTTCACCACTTCCCTCTCCCAGGGAGTGACTCCTTTATCCATTATGAACCGATTCCACCGTGTGCCGGGTCTTGTCAGTTGTCACAGTTATTCTAACTCACTGAGGCATGCCACTTTCTCTCACTGTCTTAATCCCAGCCCAGCCCTGTGCCTTTGATCCAATAAAGCTAATCATAAAGACAGAGCCATTAAGATGTTGCGGGGAATGGCAAGCAATCTCAGAGGAGAGCTTTGTGCACAAAATTAAAAAGAGCCTAAATATAGCAGCGTTCAAGGTGGGTGGCGCTAGGCCGCCTTTACAACCAAACACACAACACATCCGCAGCAACAGGAGATGAGGCTTAACAATCGTGCTAAGACCTCCCGGGGGCTTGCAAGAAGGGACAGGGATTAGATCCAGATCAAAATGCAAAGGATGCGTAGGTACACACATCAGGGAGACAGTAAAGATTAACCTTAAAAACAGACCTATGTATGATGGTGTACAACTGAATCAGCAAAACACTTGTTGGAGCTAGTTCGATGAAAATATTTAATAATAAAGTGGAGATCTTGTACTTATTGAGAGGTTTAATGTGGCTGTATTAGTGAACTAAATGTTATTAGTTAAAAATGTATAAAACAGGCAGGAACCTTTAGTGAAAGACTCGCTCGTGTACTGACAAAAACAACAAGCACGCAATGACTGACAAACTGCATCCACCTTGAGGGCAAACTGTCCAGATTAAATTCTTGGATATTTCAAATTGAGCTCCACTCAAAGTGATGAGGCACTCTGCAGCCCTACAGTGTTTGGTCAAAGATTTTAAAAGATTTTATTTTGCATGTGACAGCGCGGCTCCAACCAACCCACAGAATTAAGTAATCGTGGTGCTGGTCACAGCTAAAAGCACATTAGTGGATACTAAAGTAGTATGTCCAGGCAAGCTCGCTGATACAAGCTGAGTGATTTTGGTGTATTTGACCTGCTAAATGTCAGGTAATGTGCGCATGCACTACAGGCTGACACAGACAGCACAGTCTCTCTACTCTCTAATTCATCTACAGGTCTACCTCGGCTGCAGGAACGGAAAACCAAAGATTTTTGGTTAGATGCATGAAAATAAGGTCTGCTTTGTTCTACGACATAAAATATGCCAGTAAATACCCCACTTTGAATTTAGCTATAGGATCAATGTGCAGGATTTAGTGGCAGTTGTTGCTGAGTACAACCCCCATGGCTTACCCTATCCTTCCTAACATGAAGGAGAAACTACAGAGGCCACCAAACATGTGAAAGGCCAGTGTTTAGTTTGTCAGATCTATGCTACTCAAGAAACACAGTGGCCCAATATGGTGGAGTCTGTCGA
The DNA here is from genome assembly GCF_000972845.2 of Larimichthys crocea. NCBI lineage: Eukaryota > Metazoa > Chordata > Actinopteri > Sciaenidae > Larimichthys > Larimichthys crocea. Next base: position 11,654,352 of record NC_040028.1, read on the forward strand.
AGAGGACCCACATAGATATAAAAGGCTCATTCTAAAGGTAACAAAAGCAAATCATTTTATTTTCAGGTGATGATACACTATAGTTAATGCATATTATGTTCTATTTCTGCCATATTCTGCAAATCGAGCCCCCTAAAATCGGACAGACTGGACCTTTAAAAACAGCGACTGCTAATACGTAGACACTGCAGAGGTTGTCACAGACGTTAAACGTCATCATGCCAAACACACAGCTGTGGTGGTGATGTTGAAGTCATGTGACTGTGATGTTGTTTGTTTGTAGCCTAAATGTATATGCTACAGTGTTGTTGAAAACTTTGAAAAGTGGTGTCCGTTTGTGAAGATTATCTTCCTGAACAAAACTACATTTTTGCTTTTTCTCTGCAGTATTCCAAAATCCAGTGGAAAAGTCCCATTGGCTTTTTGCCGAGGAAGTCAGGGTGATGTTCCAGGTTGGCCTACAAAAGTACCACCTTGCCGCACTCTATCTGACTGACTCACCTTCTCCTTCAGCAGCTCTTTGAAAGCCTGCTTGGCCTCCTCTTTTGTGTTCCATTTGTACGTTTTCTTCTGAAGTTCTGGGCGTTCTTCCTTTGTGACTTCAACACTGAGGGCAAAGTAAGACATTAATGTATAACCTCCTCATCCATGAATATTAATTATGAATATCAATTTGAAAAGGGTGCAGTGTCATTGCAACTCTGGTTCTGGCTTGACGTATATGGTGTATATCTGAGCACTGGAGACGGTGCCTGTCTCTGTATCAGACTTAATTGCTTACCTGACTGTGGCCTCGGTGGCGGCTGAGCTCTCTGAGGAAGTCACAGGTGCGTCTGCAGTCTTGACCTCAGCTGCGTGATGCACGGCCGCCTGAGACAGGTGTTCCTCTGAGACCACTGTTGCAGTTTCCGCTTCCATTACGGTTGCCATAGTGGCTGCATTATCTGCTTGCACTGCAGGAGCTGCTGTGGTACCGGGAGCCACTGCCTCCACCGTTCTGTAATCAGACCATGACAAGTCAAAAATCACACGACATGACCCAGTGAATACCAGGACAATGGCGCTGGAAAAACAGTCATATTAAAAAAATAAAAGGGTTTTCATCATGGTGGAAGAAATCGTTTTTAATAGCTGCCATAATACATGGCGCAGCAGTGAACAGTAAGGTAAACAGGAAGCTCTTACCCATTCTCCTCTGCTTTGATCATAGCTGCAATAGACAAAAGGAGACAGCTGTTAGGACACTTGTTTTCATTTCAAAGCATACTGCAGATAAATGCGGGAGACATCATATGTTTCTGTATTTGTGCTTCGTGTGAACGATGTCCAAAACCTCCTCAGCAGCCTGCCGTTCGTCATGCTGTTAAAGGTTCATCCATCGCTCAGTATTGACCATCGCTTCCTTTCTCACAACATATTTGACATCATCAGACAGTGGCTCTTTACCTTCCAGATCCTCAAGCTCCTTTGGTTTGGTCCATCTGGACTCCTTTGTCTGGGAGTTGTAATAATAAGGCTTCCCTGTGTCTGACTTGTATTCCTTCCAAGGGCATTTAGACAGCATTTGCTAAAAGATGGAGAAATAGAAGGGAGAGTGAGATATATAAAAGTATGTCAGACTTTATTTATATATGCAAGTGGGGCATAGTTGATATTAATATCGCACATGTAGACAAAAATAGTCAACATTTGCTGAATCTGGTACCTTTACATTAATTTGAACTGATAAAAACAAAACAGGATAGAAATTATGCTGGATTTTATGTGTAAAATGTGACTTTGCAAGTGCATAAACATGTAATACATGCTATGTAAGTGATAAAGGTTTGTACCTCTGCAGGAGATTTGAGGTCATCCGGTTTCTCCCATGTGGATTGCTTAGTCTCTGTATTGTAATAATAGGTCTTTCCATCCAGTGATTTGTGTTCTGTCCACAGGGACTTCTGAGGCAGACAAAAACAACAGATAACTCAGCTGTTTTCGTGTGACAGAGCAAGCAGCCGCTTAACTTTGTTTCTATTTTAAATGATTTTACAGTTGTTGGTTAATAATGTCTTTAACTTCCATGTTTCCATTTTCACATACACAAACCTTTTTTGGCTGATCTTCCTGTGGAGATCCATTTGTGGTGCTCTGCAGGGGCAAAGGAACAAATCAAAGTTTGACAAGTTGCAGTTTAAAAAAAGAAGAGAAAGATCCGAAGCTAATGACCAAAACTCAAAATTAAACTTAGCATATGAAGAGATATGTTACACTTACAGCTGTTCCAGGTGCAGCAGCTGTGAGGGAAAAAAAAAAAGCACAAATGAGTCAGAGGATGTGCTTCTAATGAATACAAAAGTATGATTTGTGAGGAAAGTGACAAATTAAGGATCTTACCTGTCGACTCAACACCAGGCTGTAGAGAAAAAGAAAAAAAGACAATTTCATTAGTGGACCATTTCCCCAGGAAAGACTCACAAATGTGGAAGTTTACATCAGCGAATCTCTACCGCTGAATGATGAATTCAGCTGGGAATACAGACTCATCTTTCACAATACACAGGAACTGACAAAGCTTTCCTAATTAGTACAGAAGTCTGTACCCTCAAGATGCAAAAATATACTCGTGATGATTAAGTGGATCTCAAACGCCGCCTGGATGTTGTCACATTTAATACATAAAATTGCTCATTTGCATAACTTGCTTACTACTCGATAAAAATTAACACAAGGCCAACAGTGAGAGGCTTGTGTGTTTCATTACGATTAACAGGATTTACAGCAGAACCAAGGCCAAAACAATACCAATAACAAACATATTGCGCGCAGGTGTTCATTTTAATTTGAATCAGAGAGTGTATTTAAATTGTGTTTTTTTTTTGAAACGGCATAAATTCATATCCAGCAGTGAGAACTTGGCTGTGCAAATACTTCATTTAGCATTTCACAGATTTCAGTGTATTTTTAAAAAGCGTGAAGCAGAGCGCTGATGAAAAAAGTAGTGAGGAGAGTTACCGGTCCCGTCGGTTGTACGGCCGCAGCTGGCATGCGAGGGGGCATCATCATCCCTGGCATCATAGGTGGCATCATGCCTGGCATCTAATAAAAGAAGCATCATGAAATATTCATCTGGCATTTCCATACCACCTAGTGCAGGCAGAAGTATTAAGACACAGTGTGAGACAGGGTGTTGGTGTGTGGAAGTGTGTGTGGAAGGCTGCCTGCCACTGGGGGTGAAGGTGAGACTGAAACTGAGTCTGCTGTGCTTATTTAATGGCGTGATGCCACAGCTTGTGATCTGTGAAGGAGCAACACACCAGACTACATCGCTTTACCACCTTTTCAGACTTGTGTTGCTGCCCACCACCCCCCACAATCACCCCTATTTATATGCATGACAGGATCACATATGCAGGCCAATTGTGGAAAGTGAGATAAATAATTGGGCGTAATTTATTTTAAAAAAAGAGTGCGACTACCTCAGCGGAATATCTACTCGACAAATTGAGTTTCAAAATGATGAACAAGCAATCTTCAGTTAATCCATCTCTTTAGAGGACGATGAGCATTATATGAAATAACAACCAACTTCTCTGAACAGATTTTTTTTTAATACTGAGACATAATTGTGTCGAGGATAAACTTATTTCATTTTTGTTTATTTCTGACCGGCAGCTCCATCACTTATGAGAACATTGCTAAAATAAGATCCAACAGGGAAAGAAGTACTAGCAGTCAGATGATCAGACAGGTTGCAAACAAGCCAATGCAACAATTTTACCAAATTAGCTTCCTCTTTTTTTCTTTAAAATGAGGTAAAACAATAAATGAATGCACTAATAAAGTTTCACACCCTCACTGAAGAGGAAAATCCACGAGTGCACTCATCTACAGTGAAGATTTTAAACCAGGAAGCCAGACTGTAAACTGTGATGGACACTGAACTCAACTGAACTAAACACATATGTAAACCTGATGATGGACAATGTAAATTTACATATAGGCTAAACAATCAAACCATCCTAATCCAGAGATCCGGAAAAAGGAGTGAGAGAGAAGGTCAAAAAGACTATGAAAATATTTACAACTCAGCTTTTTTTTTAATTTACATTGAAGCTATAGGATCACACCTACTGAGAGAGAGAGAGAGAGAGAGGCCCTGTCGCTGACAGATACACTGTGTAGACTGTGATTACTCTGAGTAGCTTGTATGGAATTGAATTACAATACAAGACTCTGAATTTTTCCTTGATATGTTATATAAGTCATAAAATCTGTCACTAGTTAGAAACACATTTGAAAATAGGCAGTGTGTGTGAGCTCACAAAGCCGTCTGAACGGCTGAAATATCAGCTAAATAGAGACGAACCTACAGGCTTACTACAATGCTCACCTGTCCCATTGGTGGTGCTCCCATAGGTGGCATTATACCAGGAGGGATTATACCAGGAGGCAAAGGAGTCATGCTGGGCGGTCGCTGTCCCATCGGTGGCATTCCGATGGGAGGGAAATGAGGCGGTATTCCTGGTGGTCCCATCTAGACAAAAAGGAAAGAGACAAGATGCGTTAGATTAGATTAAACATCAATAAAGACCTTTACTATTCAACACTTAGATCAGCCCTGTATACCAACTGGAAACAAGAGGTAAAAAGCTAATTGCCATAAACTGTCACTGACTTACAAATGGGGGAGGTATCCCTGAGGGCGGTACACCTGGATAAGGTGGCGCTTGGCTCGGGCCATTATTAGCCTCCGATGAAGACTGTCATGAATAAGAAACACCACAGAGAGTTAGTGAACTCACAGCAGCCAGTGGTGTGTGTAGTGTGTACTTAGCAGCGTGCTTAATGCAATAAAGCCACCGTTATTCATAAAAACGTAAAAAAGAATAAGGAGTTGTCGTCTAACAGGACAAGCCTTCACTTGCAGGTCGAGCTGACAGGTGAACATGAGCCGGGTCGGGTTAACCATAGAAAGCACCGGGCGAGCCAGCCAATTTGCCTAATGACCAAGACAGCGACTAGACTTCTCAAATATGTCACATTTTCTGTTTTATTTACTGGAATGCAAAATTAACAGCAGGGAATCTGGGACTCTGAATATTTAATGAATGACTTTACGTGAACAAAGACAAGACAGATGACGGTTTGAAAAGGACAAGGACTAATTATTATAAAATATGTGACGCTGTGGTGGATTTGATATTTGTGGAATGGTTTACACTTTTAACCAGTTGTTAGTGATGCGTGTGAAGTCCGTGTATGTTTCCGTCAATGACAGAAATCAATAAATAAGAAATTATTGAAATTGATTGACTGATTTAAATTTTAAGATCCCAAAACTAAAAGAGAAAATAGAAGATTTTTCTTGTTTTCTTTTTCAGAAACTTTATTATTATTATAAATTATTATTGTTGTTATAATTATTATTATAATAAATTATTATTAGTATTATTAGTATAATTTTAAAAAACAGGACATTAAATTTAACTTTCACTTGTAAAGTAAGAGAAAGGGGGCACTTTGAAATGTGGTCACCCTAAATATTCTTTATTCTTTTATTCTTTATTTATCAAAGGATAACCCCTTGAGATGTATCATCTCATTTTCGAGGGGGTCCTTGTAATCATTAATTACATTGCATATTTAAAATATTCTGCATACTGTGAACTCTTGACCATCCAGCTCTTTTCAGCCTATTTAAATATTTTTATTTTTTAGTAGTTCAGTTTTCAAATAGTTAAATTTTTTTTTAACTTCCTTATAAGGTTTATTATGCATCAATGACACCAAGACAAACTGCTTGCATGTGAAAACCTACTTACTTAATAGTGCTCTATACTGTGTTAACTACTACCACTAACTACTTTGTTTTGTGCTCTCAAATCTTGTATCTGCACATCTTGTCCCATAATGGACTATGCATATAATAACCACAAGAGTATTTTAATTTTCAAAGTTTAAAAACACACCAAACGTTACTTATATGCAGCATGTTGTATTCTCCTGTTCATGTCTCATTGCATTTTTTTTCTTTTATTTAATTTATACCTTTGCAGTTATTATTTATATCTTGGTCAATTACTTTTGTAATAGTATTTATATTATGGTCACTGCTCTTGCAATAATATTATTATTTGTATCATGGTCACTTTCTTTGCAATATTTCTCACACTATGGTCACTTTACATTACAATACTCATTTTATATCTCATGCCACTTTTACCCTCAGTACTTGTCTGTTTGAAGGTTGATTGTTTTTCGGGTTTATTGTGTAGGTTATAGATATTTCTGTCTGTTCATTGTGTTTTTTTGCCTTTCTCTACTTTTTTTCTAATTCTGTAGTGTATGCTACATTTTCCCCTGCTGCTGTAACGAGTACATTTCCCCGTGGTGGGATGAATAAAGTATCTAATCAACTCGCTGCCGTGATGAATGACTTCGGGCTCCGTCTAATTCACGGTAAAGAATAATGGTTAACGTACTTTTGCGTATTTCTACCGGTCTAAAGTTTTAAGTCGTGAATGCCCTTACATGTATTTCATAACGTTACATGTATTTAAATGTATCTACCTGTTAGTAGTCTCTAATTTTAAGACTGAGCAGCAGCAGCTCCAGGACTTAGTCTGCACCATGCCGCTATCTTAGCTCAGCGCTAACACGACGTGCTAACCGGTGGTGTTCTACGTCACGCAACTTAATTCTATCACCATGGAGACAAGGAGTCGGTTGCTAAGCAAAAAGCCGAGTGAACACACGCAGACTTTTGTCGTTTGTCGCCGTTTAGCTTCACTGTAAACAACAAATTGTTATGAATGGTTGTACTCACCATGTTGACGAGAGGGTAAGGACCTCCGAGAACTTCAGCGCCTCTCAACAACGAGCGCTGTGATTGGTCCAGCGCTCTTCGAAATGAGGAGAGGGTCAAAGGTGAAGAGTCTGCAGCGTCACGCTGCGTTAGTGAAGTGCAGAAATGCGCAACGACATAAACATCTCCAACACACAGCAGAGGAAGACCGTGACACGACTTTTTTATTTTGGCGCAAATTTGCAAGTGGTGGAAGAAGTACTCGGATACTAGTTCCTACCTAGTAATAATAATAATAATAATAATAATAATAATAATAATAATAATAATAATCATCATCATCATCATCATCATCATCATCATCATCGTCATCATAATCATAATAATAATAATAATCAGGCATGGGACCAAGTCACACATGTGCAACCTTCAAGTCACAAGTAAGTCACAAGTATTTTTTTCTTGGGAAAGTTAAGTCACAGGCTATGTCAAGTAAAAAAAGAAAAAAGAAAATAGAAGATATTTATTGTTTTCCTGTTCAGAAACTTTATTATTATATTATTATACATTTTATTATTATTATTATTATCTTCATCATTGTTATTTGAGTATAATTATAGAAGACACGACATTAAATCAACTTTCACTTCTAAAGTAAGAGAAAAGGGGCACTTTGAAATGTGGTCACCCTAAATATAAATGAATGAAATCATTATTTATGTTGCATATTTAAATAGAGTTGCATGATACCCACGGTACGCTGCGGTGCCAAATCATAACGGTTCCTACTATATACTAGAAATTCTACATGACAGTACTACCGTGGATTACTATACTACCAGTGCCAGTCTCCGCTACAAGTCAAGTCCAAGTCAAGTCACCTTTGGTGTATTGTTGTAATTTTAGCTGCAGAATCTGATCTTAATAAAGTGAAAGGCAATATATAAGTAAGTGTAAGTAAACATCACTGGCAAATGTGCCCAACCTGTTAAAAAAATATTTGTACTGTAAATACTCATGTTCAGTAAAATACATCATGGAATCAAACAAAACAGTGATAACATAATTATTAGTTATAATAATAAATACATTTTATATTCACATTTCATATTCTCATTGAAAACATGATGTGAATAACACTCAAGTCATTCAAGTCATCGTGTCTGAAGGCAAGTCAAGTCTCGAGTCTTAAACTTCCAAGTCCGAGGCAAGTCTCAAGTATTTCATGTTTTGTCAAGTCAAGTCACAAGTCATAAAAACGGTGACTCGAGTCGACTCGAGTCCAAGTCACTAAGTCTCAAGTCCCCATGTCTGATGATAATAATAATAATAATAATACATTTTATTTCATAGGCGCCTTTCTGTCACCCAAGGACACCTTACAATAAATGAGAGTAGACAGCAAATAACAGAAACAAACAAAAAGAACCATAAAAGTATATCAAATTACAAGAATACAACATTAAAAACAGGTTAAAATAGGACAATGCAATTGAATCAGTCAGGTGGAAAAGGCAGTTTTAAACAGGTGGGTTTTAAGTGCAGACTTGAATTGTGAGAGTCAGTTGATGTTCCTTATGACGGGGGGAAAAGAGTTCCAGAGCTGTCGAGCAGAGTGGCTGAAAGCTCTGCTCCCCATGGTGGTGAGACAGGCGGAGGGGACAGTCAGGTGAATAGAGGAGGGTGTGTATGGTGCTGCAGGCAGATGTTGGGTATGCAGAGGGAGGGATGTACAGGACAACGATGATGACATGCAGAATCTCTCTCAGCAGATAGTATGGATGGAGTCCAACTGCTAGCAGTTCAACATCTGGGCTACAGAGCTGTTCTTTAGTTGTGATGTGAAAGGGATTACATTATTACATTATTATTATTATTTACAAGTACATTACATTACATTTAGGCGTTTAGCTGATGCTTTTATCCAAAGCGACTTACAGGGAGCAATTTGGGATTCAGTATCTTGCCCAAGGACACTTCGACATAGATAGATAGATAGATAGATAGATAGATAGATAGATAGATAGATTTATTACAAACACAATACTATGTACGAAAAGACACAAGGTAGATAAAATAAAGTATATCATCACAGTATAAATTTACAGTTTAAAGGTCCCGTGTGTAACATTTCAGAGTAATTATTGGCAGTAATTGAATACAATGTTCCTTAGTATATTTCCATTAGTGTATAATCACCTGACAATAAGAATCATTATGTTTTTGTTGTCTTTCGTTGAGCCCCTCATATCTACAGAGAGAGAGAGTGGGTCCTCTTTCATGGAGACCGCCATGTTGAACTTGCCATTTTTCTACAGTAGCCCAGAACTGGAGTTTTTCCTTACATGCTTGAAAGGAGAGGGTGAGGCGTGGCGAGAGTATTAATTTGGTTGCATTCTGCAACTTCACTGCTAGGTGGCACTATATCCTGGAAGGACATATTGTTCTATCCATGTAAGAAATATACAAAATATACAAAGAGAAATATACATAGACTCTGTACAGTAACTGCTTTGATTGACATGTGTGCCATTACAGATGGTTTGTTTGAGCACCCAGGCGTCATTTAGCCCCCCTCAGGTCCACCGTTGAACCACGTCTGTGCCCATTTTTAGATTAAGTTGGAGGCAGAAGAGGCAGGACTGCCAACATGGTGGCATCCATTGCCACCACAGCCCAGTTTCAGAAAGCTATGGGTGACATCACGCATATGCTGTCCATTCTTTTTGAGTAAAAAATGGAGATACTCAAGTAAAGTAATTAAAGTACTTATGTAAAATATTTACAAAATGCTACAGTACAGACCAATAGGTTTAAAAATAGCAATTAACAAAAACTGGTATTGGTATTCCCCAAATGTCATTATTTCTAGCTGTCAAACGTCATTATGACCTAAATTACATTCCATTAACTATTTATTTGCAATCCTCACCCTCACCCTTATTATGATACAGAATTATTTGCCAGAAGGTTATTCTTAACACTGTTACAATGAGTGCTATTTTAGATGTTATAACAGGTGCCCATTTCAGTAGCTGGAGTAGCATGGTGTTCAGACACAGCAAAATTACCTCGGTGTATTGGGGATCATTTAGAGAACTGGCTGTGATTTTCCAATTATTGGCTTCTGTGACACAGTTCTCTGGGCTGCCTCTAGCTGGAATGATTCCAGAGGATGGTGGGAAATTAGAGAGCAGTCTATCTCCAAACTCTTTACCTCTTTTAAGTGCCATTCACACGCCTATGATCTTCATTTTTCCCCTGTTCCCTTTTCTGCTGGATCCTGGTCATATATTTTCTTCACACAAAACAAGGTTAAGCAGTAGCTCACCCATTATGAGGGTTATTCAAACAGAAAATGAGTTTGATGGCCAAATGAACACAATGATTTTCATTTATTACTGTTCTTGTTCTGTCAAGATGCCATGTGCACTAGATTTTGAATGATCAATGTTGTGTATTCAAGATCTTTTCAAAGTGAAAGATGGTTATTACAGATGTACACGACGTGCAGCTTATCTATATGCTGCTCTTGTGCTGTTGTTTACTGTGTAGTCGTCCCTGGGATTTAGTGGGCTGTTGGAGTGTGAAGCATGCAACAGAGTTGGGAAACAGATGAGCCCACAGTGAAGGTAGACTGCAATAAACTCTGATGTATTTACTGACAAGTGGAGGAGAATTCCCTATCCATTCTCTTAACAAGCCAAAAAGACAACAAGGCGACAGTGAAGGGCAGTGATAGATCGAGCTTCAACCTAATGATGAGAGTCAGTCACCCACAGTGCATCACTTGTCTTCAGGGAAACAAACAAACATCAAACCAGCCATGAATCAAGACTGTTGCCTAGCTTCAAATGTTTGTTTTTTTTGGTTGGACTGAATGATTTAATAAAAAGATTATTTAAAGTTAAGATACTAGAGAAAAAGCCAAAATGGCATCAGAGACTTTTCCTCAACCTGGTACTCTTAAATGGTAACTTTTTGCTTTTAATGTCTATTTTTTTTACCTATTAAAACTTTAGTTTTACAAAAAGCAAGAACTCAGACAAATCATATATATCAGGAAACAAATTTGATATTTTTAAAATATTATTATTTGTAGTGCGTTGCATTGTTGCCTCACAGCAAGAAGGTTCCTGGTTCGAACCCCGGGGGCCTTTCTGTGTGAAGTTTCTGCCCGTGTCTGCAGGCACTCACAGCTTTCTGGCACAGTCCAAAAACATGCACTTAACAGGCTAATTGGTGAAAATTGCCTGTGGGTGTTAACGGTTGTTTGTCTCTATGTGCCCTGTGATGAACTAGTGACTTGTCCAGGGTGTACCCCGCCTTTCACCCTGTCAGCAGAGAGAGGTTCCAACCCCATTCCGACCCTGATGACGATAAGCAGTTACAGATAAAGTATGGATGGATGGGTTATTTGTATTATATGTAAATATAAATGCTATCAAAAGCTGTTACCAAAGTAACACTCTGTTGTCATTTATTGCTGCTAAATGATACATGGTGCTTGTAGAGCTGTTGTATAAAAGCAATATCACACTCAAGGTTGTGCTGTTGTATTTAATATCAGCACAGCTGATGGCTTTGATGCAGTCTGATATTTGCTTATATTCAGTACAAAAGCACTCCATCTCATGTGATATTGCTTCATTGAAATGTAATCGTTCTAAATAAATTTCTGGACAAGATGTTATTTAACTAAAGTCAAAATGAAAATAGTTAAGTTAGTGGTTCTGCTGCCAGCAGGGGCGCTGTCCTGTGGCTGGCAACACGTCCAGACCTAACTGCAGAGTACATGTGAAAAAAGATTTTCAGTCAATAAAAGATGTCTCACACAAATCAAATATCACACTGGCAGAACTCTTTGGATTCATAATTGTATCTCACCATCGTCTTTTATTCATCATTCATTTCCTTCCTAATGTTGATATAATGCAGAAACCGCTTCTCAACTGATTCCATACCCTACAGATGTATGCAGAGTATTTTATATGTTTTACTGTGCTATTTATACACCCTAACACAGTTTGCCAGTGCCTCAGTGTTGTGTGTGTGATTGATTCACAATATATGAGCTGGTCAATGTTTGCCTCTGGCCATTTTACTCAGTGACTTTGAGTCCAGCATGCTGCTGACCTGCCTTACAGGCACTCTCTTCTCATCTAACAATTGGCTTCCTGTCAACCACAGTCACATTAACAATCAACACACACTATTACATTTGCAGCATGCTTTTCAATTTCCCCTGTGACGATAAAGGAGCCAGAATAGCACAAAATTAGGTTATTGTGAGTTGTGAGTCGACTTTATGAAACAAAGTTTGTTTGCTTTGATTTTCTTTTTTGTTTGCTTTCTTGCAAAGTCATGCAGTTTTCTTTTTATGATCCATGAATCCATTTCTTTCATGAGGGGAAGATTTTTACAAGGGTTGGGATCATTCTCTCTTATTTCAAATGTGCATATGTTGAATTGTATCATTGTAGCATACCATAATCTGTCCTCAGGAAATTATTCGGATCGTCTCATTTAAAGGACCAGTGTGTGTGTGGTGTAGTTGCTGATTGCAACTCCCTCGCCTCACACAAAACATGCAAAATATATAAAACGCCCGATCTGGAGCCAGTGTTTAGTTTGTTGTGGGCTTCTGTGATTCAACATGGCAGAGGACCTGTGGCATCTGTAGATGTGAAAGGTTTATTCGATGGTAACAAAAATGTGATTCTTCTTATTTTCAGGTGATTATACACTAATACAATATTCTGTAAATAGAAGTACACTGGACTATTAAAAACCAAGGGCTGACAGCATAATCCTGTCTCTTTTCTTTCCCTGTCTCTAAAAGCATATTAGTCCTCTGGGTGCCCATTGACCCGTGTGCCACATTAAAGTATGACTCAAACATTATCCATATTCTACATGCAGTCTGGTTTATGTGCAGCTTTACATGGCACTACTTCTATCGAACAGTGGGATCATAGATTTGAACCTCGGCTACACTGAGCTCTGCACAGCAAATTTATTACAGGAGTCGAGAAACTATTTTTGGTAAGATTCCTCCCTGGGTTGCAATTATCAAGCAAGAACACACAAAGCTGTTGATTGCTGAGTACCAGCTATTCACAGTCTCGTGGTTTAAAAGAGTTGCTGATTTCATGGATATTCAGTGTCTACTACTATATACATATATGTCTCAACGTGAAGACTCAGGAAGATTCCCTGCATCGGGTATAAATATCTCCTGTCTGATAGTTTCCACATTATTGCTCACAACTTGGGAGCTTCTGCTGAATGTGTTCTTCTGTGGTCTTCGATGACGTGTAAGCACTTAGAAAGAATCTAAGATGCGTTGTCATCTGTCAGAAAATGAATTGGTCAGGCTTCTGCTGACAGGTTGTCACTCTGGAAAGGCTGTGTGTGCATGTGTGATATAGGAGAGATGGGTATAAAGACAGCGTTCACAGAGTAGCACACACACACACACACACACACACTTGCTCGCTCAAGGCTGAAGTGACAAAATGGATGCTGCCTGATTGATGTATTTTGCTTCCCAACATGAATAAATATATTTAAATCACTATTGGATTTCTTCATATTTTCACAATTAGTGCTGCATGAAACTCTCAATTCAAGTCAGTATGTCATCAAAGCGTTGTCAGTAGTGGATGATTGGGATTTGTGGGCTTGGATTGCTATACTGTATTAAAGAAGATGTTACAATAGGCCGATGCAGTAGGAATTGTTCGCCTAAGTAACAAGTGCTTATTTGTGCTTCTTGCCAAGAGTTACATAAGAACATAACCAACACTTTAACATCTATATGGTATATAAAGCTACCGTCAGCAGCCGGATATCTTAGAAGCATTGATCTAGCTTGGATCTTCTCGATAAAGCTCAGTAATTGGAGGTATAGTTTGACATTTACTGTACGTTAATACACTGTGAGAACAGGTGTACGAGGCACAGAGTTTGAACGTCAGAGCCGATTTTTGACCTACTCAGTGCAGCATTGTTAGTAAAACTGTTATTTAAGATGGAAAAGTTACATCATGTCAATTTCACTCTTGGCAATAAAGTAAATAATATTTTTCAACAAAGCCAAGGCAAAATAATCTTTTAAAGTGAGGCCACAAGTTATAATACATTTCTTGGTACATGTATGTTGTATAAGAATGAAACTCTACAAAGCCCCACCACCATCAACTATTGACGCAACTTTTGCTAAAACAAAAGGTTTTAATGACTAAGAAAAGAAGAGTTGTGGCACATATGGTTTCTAATGTGGCAGACCACTCTCACTCTCATGCAGTTCGTCTTTACTCAGTCATTGAGTACATGCAATTCTGCAGGGAGGCTCCACTTTGAAATGTAGCATAAAATATAATTTCTAGTTTGATGCATCAGAGGTACGAATGAAGGTGGTGAGTGGTTTTCATTTGAGAACTGATGTCCAGCTGTTGGCACTCGCTGGCTGCCGTGTATGTGCCTTATAATGAGAGGAAATGGCTGGAGAAAAAGGGGGGAGGGCAGTGGGAGCACAAAGAGGATGCCAGGGGATTTATGTGTAATAGCTGTCTACGAAATTGGCCTTTATGCTCCATGTCCTTCGTTTCAAATATACCGTTGCTGCAATGTGTTTTGTGTGGTATTTTTATATGAATCTGTTAATAGCAAGACAGTTTGTGATGGCTTCTTCTGGCACTGTTTAAATACGATTTTTTATTTGTTGCCAGGCCACGTATTGTCGTATTATCTTGTGTTATCTTGTCTCCTTGCTTGCTTGTTTACCCCATCATATAATCAACAACATAAGTATGAATTAAGCTCATTTTCAGTCCTTCCATGCAGCATTTTTCATCAGTTCAACAGTTCTGTATTTCGTGCAAGAGGCACTTAAATTAAATGTATGCATTATGCAACCACATATTACAGCTTTGTACTAAACATATCAGGTTTAATTAAAACATGAACTCTCTACCTAGTGAGCGCAGGACCACATATATTAATAGTCATGGGAACTTATGCTCAAATGTGGGATGAATATTTTACCCACAGGATTTTTTCAGCTTATCTTGACAAAGAGCAAGTGGGTTATGGTGTAATCTCTGGATCAGCTATGGCTTTTAACCACACTAACCACACTGGTCTCGCAAGATTACTTTGAAATATAGACCACTTTCAAGGGAGTAGTCCATTTAAACCAATCTGATATTAGTCCTATCTCCAAGGAACAGCATAGGACTTTCTCACCCAAAGGAAGAGAAAAATACGCAGAATCGATAAGCACATTGACTTCCACTGCTGACTGTAATTGCTCTTATATAGTTGCTCCCCTCTTCACAGAACATTGTGTTCGGGACATGAATGAGCGGTCAATTAGCTATTACAGTGCTCATTTGTCTGTATGCAATACCCTGCCTTTCAATCAGACAGAGTGACTCCATGGAGATAATATTGCTCACTAAATTTCATCAATGTAAATGCATGAGTCATCCTGGCACAAACAACTCAGAAGGCAAAGATTCATGATCATAACTACGCATAGGTCTCATGTGGCATCTGTTTGTGAAACTGAGCGCAGACTGCCGAGATCAGGTGGGGGAACCAACATCAGGTGTGGAATGAGACGTAGATCCCAGAGGGGGACACTGTGGGAAGTGTAGTGTAAAATAGGACAGTGATGACAGGTTCGCCACACTTGAGTTCCATAATACTTGACAAACTGGAGATAAATATCCCAAAAAATGCTCATTCGGAGGAACCATTTGACATCTGTTATGCAAGAGGACTAATTCTGTAACACACTGGAATGCTTAGAACATCTGGCAATACCAATTAGACATGCAAGATTGACCACTCAGGCCACAAGAGAACAGAACATTTTGTTTTGTTTGAAGTTGTGTTGTGAAGAGTTAACTAGATTCATGCTCTGAATATGCATATTGACCAACTGCTTTTTTTTGTAAATTGTCACAGCTTAATGTGTTAGCTGTAGATGAGACTCCAAAAGCTGCAGGGCATGATGATATTAGGTAAAGGATGTTGCTGTCTTGACCATTAGGAACAATGAGTGACAAAATAATCTTAGATTTTTGGTGCTTTAAACTAACCAGGGATGGAAATGTTGGTCCAGACTAAAATATCTAAACTGTTGGATGAATTGTCATGAAATTATACAGACATTCATGGTCCCAGACAATGTACCCCAGTGGTATGTGAGTGAGAGGTTCAGTTTTTACTTATTTTACTTAGCTCCATCTTGAAATCAGTTGTCATAAACAGGGAAATTCGCTTTAGAGACCAAAACAGTTTTTTGGTACCAGGCTGTAAACATTTTTTATATCTGTTGTGAAGTTGACTGTTTTATTATAGGGACTTATGGAGAATGACTTGTTTTATAGCTAGCCTGTGTGGCTTTTCGAAGAAATTGTAGTTTTTGGTACTTCGTATCGGCAAGAAGCCTATCTTTCCCCTATCTGTCATCATCCTCTTCAGTTTCTTGATTCTGCCATTATGGCCATAGAAGCTGTTGAGCTCCGGTTCTGGCATGACACAGGCACCGTTCTCCATCAGCTTTCCTCCCTGTCTCACTGGAAACTCCCTCCTCCTGGCGGCCCGAAGCTCTGGTGCTACCAGTATGCCCCAACTCTCCTCTGGTGCTCTGAGCACACAGTATGGCTCCACAGTAGGGATGGAAATGTCGTTTTGTGGTTTGTCCAACAGTATCTATCTAAAATATCTTAATAACTGTTGGATAAAATTTGGTTCAGGCATTCATGGTTCCCAGAGGATACATTTTGATAATATCCCTTTATATGCATAATGTGCCAGCATATGAGCAAATTTCTAATTTGTCCAATACTTTAGTTTATTACCTGCAAACTAGTGAAAATCAGTCTCAGCTGTACTGTGTTTGATCTTAACAATAGCTACAGCAGTGCTGCCAAAACTTAACTATATAAAATGTGTGGGTGGCATATGTTGAGTACATAATTAAAATGGACAGTCAACGATGCTGATTTTAATTTAAATGTCACCTAATTCTATTGCTGTGTCATTATTTAAGACATGCTTTTTCAATTATAACAGTGGTCTGGTAAATTAATTTTCCATGTCAGGAGAAAAGTGAAGTTAATATTTTATTTTAAAAAAAAATCCATTTTATGCCTTATACCTTTTGAATTTATTTCTTGGAAGATTTTTTTTTCTCACCACTCTATTTTCCTGCCTACATTGAACACTCAATTTTAAAACCTCCCAGGGACCCGTAAGATCCTCACAGAGTCAGGCAGACCTATTGTCCTCCCAGATGTGGTGACTGACACAGGCTTATGATATTCAGTTAGCTGAAAGCACCTGCTCCCAATCTGTAATGAATATGCAGAGTTTGCGGCGCACGAACCAAATGGCAAAAACCTGATGGAAACCGTGAGCCCAGACAAAAAATAATGACCTAAAGTCTGAAGCTCAGGGTGGCTGCATTTAAAAATCCCTCACCACTTTAACTCGCTGACACATTTGATATTTCATTAAAGTGATGCCTTAAGCTGCCGCAGGAATGTGATGAACTGATCTCGTGTTGCTCTCTGAGCTCTCTCTCTCTGCTGAGGTTTGTTTTCATAATTATTCCAATCCACAAAGCAATTTCTCACCACAGTGAAAGGTCAGTCATTATTTTGTGATAAAATCTTAGAAAATAATGAGGAAGGGTCCTACATTTTCACATTTAAATCTCATTATATTAGTACTAAAGAAATATATCACACAAGAGGGAGTGCTGTTGTAATGAATATCAGCATGACTGCGATTTCGTCACGAGCACGAGGCCACAGGCCGAGATAATCACAGTGTGCTGATATTCTCGACAATGATCATTGATGAGTGTGATATCGCTTTTATCTTAAACAGGCTCCATTTATTTGCTAACAGTAATAAGTGACAATAGAATATGATTGGATTGTTTATTTACTCATTTATTTGGCTCCACTGACACAAATAAGTCTAAAACTGTACTGCTGTCACATTTCCTGAACACTATCTCCCAAGGTACTTCTACTGTAGACCTACAGTACATGCAGATGTTACCACAGACCAGCTGTTTCGTTTGCCTCAATCCTACAGTTGTCTCCCACTTAGACTGTGAGGCGACAAAATCTAAAATGTCGACATATGATGACCTTTATCTTGTGTTTCTAGAGTGTTGTGTCTTCACGGACACGTAAGAAATGGTTTAAATTAAAAATCAGACTGCTAATAGATATGTTATTTAACGTTTTGTCATGACTACAGAAACACTAGCTAACTCTTAAGCATGACAAGGCTGTTGTTGTTAGTTATTGTTTTGATTAATGGTTGTGTATTGATTATTGACACTGGCTGATTTACTCTCAGCTAAACGTATCCAGTTTCTAATTCCAGTATGCAGTGAACGGTTGCCCCTTTGTGTGTGTTTTTAAACTACTAGAAATAATAGAAATATGTTATTTTTTTTTTCAAATTAACAAATACAATCTAAGATAGATGAGGACAACCAATGTAACATCTGTAAAGCGGAGTAGTACACATAGCTAAAAGTCCCATCAGTACTCATGGAGTGACTCTTTCCAATCAAATTAATTGGTTGGAACTATCTGTTGTTTAAAGTGTTTCAAACTGTAGCTGCTGTTGGCTAGTTACATTGAAGAGGATGATGACAGAGGAAGCTAAGAAGGAAAAGGAGAGAGTGACTGAGGGGGATACTGGACAAGAGTACATCTCGGACTGGCTTTCAGTCATTGGCAAAAGCTTTGATCATGTAATTATAAAAAATGTACACCGACAGCAAAACTAGTGATGATAAATCGCAAAAAATGAACCAGAGTTATTAATAGTGTTTGTTGTACTATATACTGTATATTATAGCTATTGCTATTTGTGCACTGATATATACGTTTGACCTGACTCATTATTTGCTGTTTGCACTTTAAATTGCATTAGCACCTGCAGTTCACGGCAATTTATGTTGACTATTATGTTCTCAACACTTCTGAAATTTTCAAGCTTCAATGAAACCATTGAGGTTTTCTTCCCCCCCAATGATAAAATATAGCTGCTAACGATGTGGGGAATTTCACAATTCCTCAGTGCAACATTTGAGCCAAATTGGAGCCAAATTGAATGTGTCTGCATCTGGCAATCCTGATTTTTAATTAGATATCATGTTAAACTGTCATTCTCTGTTTGTCTGACTTATTTAATTTGCTCCATCCCAAATGCTCTCTTCCCCCTTATCTCCAGCAAACAGTTGGGCTGAGGCCATCTCTTCGATGGCTCTCGTTTAGGCTGGTGTAATCGTGTTGACTTCACACATGGAGCAATCCTTTTGTGCTGTTTCTCAGAAGCTCTGATACCACAGGTCTGTCCTGTCAGACTTGAGACAGGCATTTAATTAAAAGAGCATTGCTGAGTTGTTTTTCACTGTCTTCCCTTGAGTCATATCACTTCCACTTCACTGGGTCAAGAGGTATTTCAGACCCTAACTTTTGGTATTTCATCTTTTAAAATGAGATATCCATTTGATAGACACCTCTAGGCTCTTTTTGAACGGTCTCTGAATCAAATCTATGATGATTACAAGTTGCTTGTGATCACTGATGTGAAATAAGACAAAAAACCACAAGATTTAGGGATATTTCAGAAATTTGTTGAAATTAAGCTGCTATTTTATAGGTGATAGATGATATTATATGATACGACACCATAACTGACATGATGTTTTAAGATCTGACAATGTCATGATCGAGGATTGGTTAGGTTTACGTCATCGTGTCACACCCAATTTTGTAATTTTCCATGGTTTATGTGCTTCTACCATGAGTAAGTAAGATACATAATTAATTTTGTTCCCTTTGTTATTTGGTTTCTGTGTAAGAAAAAAGTCTGCACACGGTGTATTTCTTTGGAAAGCAACTTGATTGAGAGCTGCTTCTGGGAAATATCTGAAATGCACTGTGGCACTTCTGGTGGGGTCACAAGTAGGAAATGGAATATATGTTTCCAAGTATAAAAGTGCCATAAAATAAAATGTATCTTGTTTCCTCTGATGTTGTGTGTTTATATATGCAAGGCTGCTCTTCTAAAAGCTCAACTCTGTGTACTGTTTTCCAAAGAAACATCACTTTTCACAGTCAGCATGACTGTGACAGTGTTTTTTTGTTCATGCTTGGCGTCTTGATGCATGATGCTACAATCCATTTTTTCAGGCTGGTGCTCCTTTAGCTACAGTATCGCACTGTCTTCCTCTACACTGGTATAATGGCACCTGACTGGAGCATTAGTGCTTATCTTGTTGAACCAACTCCCTGTATTTGCATAACAGTAGTGCATAAACTTGCATTTGTCTTGTCTTGCTTGTCTTTTTGGTTCAAATGTGCTACATTTGGGTGGAAACCCAATGTCCAAATTATCGACAGGTATTGATTTCAAAGTTGAAGCAAACATCTAAAAAAGTCTGCTAGAATGTCAGCTCTACTGAAACGCTATGTGTTGCATTAGTTACAAAAGATCAAAACAGATATCTGCTATACCGTCCACCAAGAGACAAATATGTACTCTATCATCTTGATACGTAGTTTCCAGAGAGAGTAATGGGGCCCACAGCACAATATATCATGATGAATAAAGACAGTAAACAGTTATCATTCCTGAGAGTAAAATATGATATAAAGTTATTTGGCTTCTGACATTTAACAATGCATAAAAAAAGTGGTGAAATCTTCTTTGTAATAATATCTCAAGAAAAGAAATGATTTGAGACTCAACTTTGACATTTAAGACACATGACTTGACTTGAGGCAGGATATGTTTTCAATTTAAATATTAAACTAAAATAAAAATTAATTTGTTTAACATTGTCAATGTTGATAAGTGTCAGTGTAGTGTACCCAGTATGCAAGCACATACTGGAAATGGCATTACCATGATTGGATGACTACCCTGTCAGTAAAGCTCCTTGCAGCACAGATCTATGGATCAAATCAAATTATGATCATCATCAAGCCTGTCCGAAGAGTCGTCAGTTTCAGATTCAAGAGAAGAGAACGTGCGAATGCCCACCAAGCATTTCTGATGACAACATCAAACTTCTTTTGTCATTTGAAAACTCATTCAGATCAGTAAGTGTCTGTGAGGCCTGACGATAGCTGAGGTCAGACAGATACGTTATAAGTTCGCTCACAACTCTGTAGCGAGCAAATGTTAGCCTGATGATAATTGATATCACTCAAACCAGTGACAATGTAAACTAGCAGATTCCATTAAGGTTAACCGTGAAACTTGAAATGAAATGATTTAAACGCAGCCATGACTATTTTTGTATTGTATTATTGTGTTTTTCAAAAAAGTACAGGAGTACAGTTTAAAAGTTGTGTTTTCCCTGTTGTCCCTATTTTCTCTTCTACTGAATGTCTGTGTCAGTCTCATAGTTCCCTTACAAAACACTGTCTTGGGACTTCATCAGCAGAGCAGCCACAGGGGACAGATAGCAGAGCACAGAAAGACCATTTTTCAGCTCCTTTAGAAACTGAATACAGTCTGGAAACAAGTGGGCAGATATATCAGACATATTGAAAGCACATTTAGAAGTCCAACGTCTTAGATTTAAGGGGCTGTATAGAAATAGGTTTATGTTTTTTTACCTTTCCAGTGAAATATCACATGTACTGGATGAATTAACAAGTTTGTACAAACATTCATGGCTTACTGATGGAGAACTGTAATGAGTTTGGTGGTCATCTTACTGTTTGACGAAACAGTTATTGGCTAGATTGAAATGATTGTCCTCAGTTAAACTCCTCAGTTGCACTTTGTGTCCAGTGCACAGTGCATTCAAATTAAAACAAGAAGCTTTAACATCCGTCTCTGTTGCACACAGCAGGAGTTCCAGAGGGTCCAAAGCCGGCAGAGGAAATGACTACTTAGAACTACATGTGCAGCAAACCCTTCTGTGCTACACAGAGCAATGGGCAATGTAGCAGTCAGATGTGCGAGGGGCAACAAACTTATGGACATAAGTCTTAATTTCCACAGATTCCACACTGTTTTTACACAATTCGTAACATTCGTGAATGAGATTAGACCCCTGCAGGGTGTCTGGGCTCAGCCTTAAAGATATTGTGAGGAGTTCAGAAAACCGGAGGGAGTTTGGGAGTGGAGCTGCTGCTGCTTTGCTTCGAAAGAAGGCAGCTGAGGTTGTTCAGGCATCTGATTAGGATGCCTCCTGGGTGCCTTCTTTTGGCAATGTTCTGGGCATGTCAGACTGGTATTAGACTCCAGGGAAGAACCAAAAACTGCTGGAGGGACTGTATAACCCATCTGGCCTGGGAACGCCTCAGGATCCCGCAGGAGGAGCTGAAATGTGTTGCTGGGGAGACACCCTGCTAAACCTGCTGCCAACGCGACCTGACCCTGGATAAGTGGAAGGAAATGATTCGAAGGATGGATGGGATGAGACCATGTGTGAAGATATGTGTGCAACTGGTGATATTCTCTTCAATGTGAATGACCAGCATTGACCTGAAAAATTATCTTATACAATTTGAAACACCTTGAAACATGTGCATGCAACAAATCCTGCAATAATAAACATAATAAACTTGGTTAATGTAATCACCAGTGCATTTCTTCCAAACCATTCAATACATTTTAGGGTCAGTCAATATCTAGGTCAAGCATTCACTTGTCTAGACATGCATTCACCCACTTCTTGAGAAAAGGTTGAGAATAAGTATGAGTCATTTAACTATTTCTTTTTTCCACCATCTGTGTAACCTCGTGCACCAATCTTTCATCACTGCAAACCCCCTATAATATCTGTAGACTGACTTTCTCAGTCATATACTCTCATGTAAAATCAAATATACATTCACCTTTGCTGACTCCAACATTAACTGAAATGCCATCATGTACAATGCAGTCATTTAAATGCTAGTCTGCTGAAGTACTGATTGAAATTTCCTGCGATACCACCAGTGATTGTGGTGTTAATATTTGAGTGGCAGCTGCTCCTTGTTACAGGCACTTATTAAATCTGCAAACCCACTCACAAGTCCACTAACATGCTCATTTCCATTATAAGAATCTTTGAAGGATGTGATGCCTATTATCTCTAGATCTGGACATGGAAGTAAAGGTCAGGAGCTGCAGACATTAATTCAGTTATAAAAGACTGAAAAGGAAAGAACAATCCTTTGTACAGAAATTTGTTGTCTGTGTGTGTGTGTGATGCTTGGACCAGACAAAAACAAGGATTGAGAGGGGCTCAGGGCACAGCTGAATATTTATCATCCAGCTCTCAGATTCCAGCCCAGTGTCCTGGATATTCGAACATGAATCTCAAAGTGTCAGTTGCCTTCTGTCAAATCTGTCCAACCTGCCAGTAATCAGAGCTTGCATTAAAAGGCTAATATAACGTGACAGTTGTCAAACCCATGCTGCACATCACTCCTCTGGATCCTTCCAGGCAAACACAATATACTGCTTACAGCTATTTTGGTATTACTGTAAAAAAAAAGAGAGTGCGTAGATGCCTTTATTTAGACAATACATGTTAGATAGAGATGGTAGTCTGATAATCAATTTCTAGACATTTGATATTCAGAGTGTCACCAGAGGAGGAAATAATTCTGTTTGAAATATAGTTTGTTAAGTCATGTATAGAGAATAAAACATTTGACAGATGTCCCTCATGAGAGCTTTTGAAACCTTTAAAAAAAAGAAGTTCTTTCCCTTTTCTGGTGTGTCTGAAATAGCGTATGCAAAGCAGACATGCATAATTGGTACACAGAATAGTCTTGTGTGTGTGTTTTAAATTTAATATTTGATTAGTTTGAAATATTTTGTTTCTTTACGACTGTTTTAATTTAAAGATTGTTTTTTTATTGCAAGCTTTGTAAACTAAAAAAATTATATATATAATTATATATTATAAAATATATAGAAATAATACTGATTGTCAACATTATGATGATTATGCAACAGCAAAGTGCAGTAGTAGAGTAGAGAGTAGAGTTCCATTTAAAGTTCAGTATTGATGCTACTTTTAGGTCTGTTTTTGTCTCCAACCCCTTAGAGAAAATATCCTGCGCTTTAACAGCTAAATTCTCTGCTCTTGACCAGTTTGTCTGCTGCCTGGTAGTGGATTTATGAGACAGCTGCCTCCTGTGACTGTAAATGAGATCAGAGACTGAACCAAAACAATACAGCGAGCTAAAAGAGGCTAAAACGCTTTGTAGAGCTCAGTCAGGTGATAATTATCAGCTTTCTTTATTACCATGATTGACCCATTTCACATCACACAGTTGTTTGATCCGTTCTTAATGTAAAAATATTAATTAGCTAAGCAACTTCTGATCCGTTCTTAATGTAAAAATATTAATTAGCTAAGCAACTTCAGTCTGCAGCATGCCATTTTCTACATTCACCCTTATGATGTCATTTGTTTTAAAGCTGCAGTTGTCCTCTTTCTCTCCTTATAGATCGCCACAAGGGTAGTGTCCACGAGGGAGTATTTCGAGAAGAGCGTCTGAAATTGGATGCCACAAAATCAAGTGGGGATTATGAAGCTAACCAATATTCAGACACTCAATGGCAGTGTGCACTTGGCTCTTTTCCAACCATGGGCCATGAGCTGAGCTTTTCTATTCTACTCACAATGACAACGATTGATTACAGACAGCCTTGACTACCAAAAATGAACAGGGTTGCGTTGTTTTTTCAGATGAGAAATAAAAGAGAGAAGTGCTGAATCTTAATGGCAAAGTTAATCACTGTACCTGTTCGCCATGGCAGCTCCTCTAGCTTTTACATCACTCCCTGCTCTTGTCTCCAGTGGTCTTGTTGCTATGTACATTGCTATCTACAGACTCATCATTCCTCAGTAAACACATTATCACATTTATGGGTATTTTTAGAGTTCAGTTTATATTCCTCTTAGCCTAGAGCAGTCTGTCCGGCACTGATTACAAAAACAATGCTTTTATTTTATTGGGTGTGGGAGCAATTTTGATGTCATGGTTTTAGGGAAAAATTAGGGCGTTTGTAGCCTCTGCAAGAGATTTTCCATTTGCATTCACAGAGCCAGGTGGTAGAGCCTGGTGGCACTGAAACCTGCTCTGCTCTGGATACAGATGATATGTTTTGACATAGCTGTCACCAAAATGTGGGCTGAAAGCAACCAGGGGGACATTGAGGACCCCGGAGAGAGTGACACACACACACACAGATGGAAAAAGGTAGAGAGGAGAGATTGAAGACCTTTGAAAACCGGAGGGACAAACAGAGAGAGAAAGACACAGGCAAAGAGAGACACAGATCTGATTTTATTCATCATGAAGTGCTCATATTCCTCTGCTCAAATAAGCTCCATTTTAAGCCCTGTCTACCTCAGAAATTCAGGAGCTGACACAGCCTGTTTTTACATTTTCATCATGAAATAAACAATTTTCTAAATGTCACCTGCAGTTTTCAGGGCTCTCATCCATCAGCAGCTGACCAGCAGAAATATACTGTAATGGAGGCAGCTTGTCATACACTCCCAGGGGTCTTTGCCAGAGCTGTCACCTTTTCAGACAAGTTTATATGTGTATGTGTGCATGTGCTTATAAATTATATGTGTGCGTTGCCTGTATTGAGAAAGCTTGGAGTTCACTAGCCCCTATATGCCCATTGCTTCAGGGCTTAAGGGGTGACTGCTGTCATTGCTGTCAGAGGACATTAATCCTAAATGCTTATACAATGCCATGCTTGAGAAGAAAAGTGCATTTCTTTCTGGTCCTTTCATCACAGCCTCTGTTGTGTGCTGGTATCATCTTAGGTTGGCAAAGATTAAAGGAGGTAGCAGTATTATCAGCCCATTTCATGTTAGTTTCATCCATTTTGTACCGTGACACTCCCTGTGCATCACATCTGCTGTGTAAAAATAACCTAACATGGCATGGCACCACACTGACTGAGTTATTTTTAGAGAAAACCTTTGGAAACCAATTTGCCTCGCCAATAATCTTTCAAATACCCAGACAAAGTAATGCCTTTGTCTGACATATGACAAAGAGGCCCCCCTCAGAGGTTGCCTGTTTTGGGACGCTCTGATGTGCATTGCGTGATGAAAGTGGGGGGCAGCCGAGCGCTGCTTTCTCTCTCTCCGCCCTGGGGTCGCTCCAGCAGGGACCTGCTCAGCCTTTACTGGCTGTCAGCTGAGGGGCTTGATGTTGAATTGGTCTAACG
Organism: Larimichthys crocea; assembly: GCF_000972845.2. NCBI lineage: Eukaryota > Metazoa > Chordata > Actinopteri > Sciaenidae > Larimichthys > Larimichthys crocea. The sequence continues at coordinate 11,680,402 of NC_040028.1, forward strand.
TGGGGAGGCTTACTATGCCGGCCACTGTCTTTACCGGTGATAAAGGTAGACTGTTTTGTCCTGTTATCAATCTGCCATATTGGAAAGTCATTTGGTGAAACAGCGGCGTTCCTGTGTGCTCTCAGTTTGAGCGAGACACGTGACAGGCTGCAGTGGAAAGTCTCATGGATTCATACACATTGATTTGAATTCTGCCTCATAAATGAAAACTGCTGGGATGAATGTGCGGGTGGCAGCAGCAGGGAACATTTGTTTGGGCAGTGTGTGAACTGAACATTTTTCAAGTGCAATTTTCAGTGAGAAATAGCAGCATGGAGCCTTATGCTCATGGCGGCTATTATAGAAACACTATTTAATGCACATGGTGCTTACACAAGTGTTTTTTTTTTTTACATATATGCATACACACAAATTAAAGATTATATTATTTTTTGATTAGTTACACTTCTTCTGGCATCTGCCACCTTCCGGCTAATCCGAAAATCGCCTAGGATGTGGATCATGCTTGGATATGAGACCAAGCAATGGCACCTGGTTGCTCAAACAAGCCACTTGTGATGGCAGTCAGTCAAAGCACCCACACTTTCTATTATGCATAACTTAAGTGAGTTAAATCAGCCTCAGTACAGTTGAACAGGGAAAAAGACCAAAGCTGTTTTTTGTACCAGGCTGTAAACATGTTTATTTCTGCTGTGAAGTTGGACATTTTTATATGGGAGACTGACTAAGTCTGTAACCAGACTTAAGTTTGCCGTTTTGGCACTACAGCAATGGCTTCATTCACAACCACAGAGGTTGCCGCTTGGCCATAACGAGCATCTTGTTAACTTGGCTTAGCAAAAACTTTTTCTAGGCTAAGATAGCTGTCTTCTGGCTGTAGATTCATAATCACTGTACTGTGAGTAAGCACATTTTCCAAGACTTTAAATAATTTCTTCTTCTTCTCGTGTCATTTCTGGAAAACATTAAGAATTTACAAAAACACATAATTTAATAACATTAAATAATAATAATGTTCTTGCGGGTTTTCTTGTCAACGCTCACAATAGATCTTGGCGGAGTGACTTTAACCGGTTTGAAAAGGACACACAGACGGGACAGATGCTCGGCGTCAGACACCCGAGCAAGTTCCATTGACAGGTAAATGTGTGATGAGAGGTGTAGTGAAAGGCACCATCGGTCAGGTGAAGCCCTGAGGCGTTGTCAAGGGATGTGATCAGTTCTGCAAGGATGGAGGTCAGAGTTGGGAGTCGGGGAGTCAAGACTAAAATGGTGCACACCAGCTGCAGCTGCTGAGATCTGCTGCGACTGCAGGGCTCAGATTAATGACAGCCATGACGCTCTCACACCTCTCTCACAGCAGCAGTGGCGTAGCAGGCTGTTAGCACTCAAAACACCTTTATTTCGACACTATAAGAGAATGTCCACATCATGACACTCCCTCACAAACATAGACCTGCCTGGTTTATTCTGGATAAGCTAAGCCATCTAAATTTGGAAATGCTCCCATTTCTGCCCGCTAAGCTGGCTTTTCTTCTCACCCAGAAATGGGGCTCTTTAAAAAAAAAATGGTCATTGCATGGCTTTAATCATAGACGGGAAAAACAAAGCTTTTCATAGAAAGATGACGTACGCCTTCCCAGATATTGTCAGTGTGACATTAAAGTTAGGAGACAACTTTGTGTTGTCTGTGTTGTTTTGACACACAAATGTTCATGAATGTGTGTTCAGACAGAACACTGAAAGAAAAAATGTTTGCCTGCTGTTATTTATGTGAATTTGACTGCCGGACTGTTTGTGCAGTCTCTGTTTATTGGCCCTAATGTACACACTTACCGTGTGTGTGTGTGTGTGTGCACAGTACTGTTTGTGTGTGTGTGTGTGCACAGTACTGTTTGTGTGTGTGTGTGGTCAGCTCAGCCTCTGACTGATCTCAGAACTCAGCAGGTCCTGTCATTTCTCTCCACTTTCTCTTTTCCCTCTTGTCATTGTAAGTTTATCAAGTACGCGAATAAAGCCCGGGGATGACGCGCAGGTTGAAATATTCAACTGTTACTGAATTAACTTACTTGTGGGTAAAGCATAAGCATGGGAATAGCTTTCTTGTGTAACTTTGTCACTTTAATGTCCGCTTCAACAGTCGGAAAACACTGATAACAACCATCAACTCACTGTTTTACCACATAATTCATTAAATTATACAAATTCTACCATTTTGACATGAAATAGTAGAGTAAGCACAGGTGTTGCCAATGATACTAATCAAGGTTTGGTTCCATTCAGGTCAAACCGAGTCAGGGTGCTACTGTTGCACATGTTGGCTCACTGGACAGTCTGGGTCTTTTTACTGTGACATTCTCACCTTCAACATCGATATAGACATCTTAATATTACTTTAAAATGATGCCATGAGAGCTTAAATCACTTAACCTAAAGAAAACAGATGCAAACAGACTGAACACATGCAAATTAAGAAAATATATGAACCAGTCATGTTATTAATACTCATGGTTTGAGACACATCCAGCTTCCAGTGCTGGGAAATTAACCCAATGTGAAGGTGCTAAAAACTGAAATTCCTTGAGCAGCTGCTTGAGGCTGGCTGCAGAAGTCAGTCAATCTCCATAAAAGCTGTATTAAAATGCCCAATTTCACAGCAGAAATAAACATGTTTACAGCCTGGTTCAGAAAACTATTCTGGTCACCAGTTAAAGTTATGTATAATTAACAGCGTTGGCACTTAATTGACAAGTAAGTGTTGTTACAGATGGCTTATTTGAAGACCCAGGCATCATTCGGTCCGGGTCAAGTCCACCAATGATCCACTTCATTTTCTGATATTTAGATTAACCAGGAGGAGGAAGAAGCAGTACATCCAACATGGCGATGTCCAGCACCTCGAAAATCCATGGGTGGGACGTCACTCATGCTGTCCATTCTTTATACTTTCATTGGATTGTAGTCAGCTATCCATGAGTGGTGCTGGGAAAACGAGACAAAATATTTTAGGTTGGGACAATAAGCATGCAAGCGTGGACTGCATTTTCAGATTTAGCTGGTTTGTTGACGTCGTCTCTCTCACTCACACAACTGGGAGTCTGTTTGGACACAAAGACGCCTCTCCACCTCTTTCCTTTTTTTTCTTTTTTCAAATCACTAATCAATTTCCTCTCAAGGGGGACCAGGGAGCTGTTTAATGGTTACAAAGAGGAGAAAACAAGCAGAGAAACAGATCAAAGCGTCTCTAACACTAGCCAGGTGCAAAGCTCTGAGAGCCAAGCTTTTATGTGGGGACTGGAGCAGCTGCGTAGATGATCCACAATATTACAGGCAGCCTTTGTGTTGTTTTTTTTTTTTAAATGGTTGCTACAGCTCAGTCTTCATGTAAATGGACTGAGGTCACATAGGATAGTCATGAATAGGCTAATCATATCTGAAATGCTTGATTGGATGACTGGTGCTTTAGAGGAGCTGTGGTTTGCAGCTCATTTATGACATCTAATAAGAGCTACTTAAAGGCTAAATGGCATATTTGTGATTGTGATTAAAATGTTGCGTTAGAATTCAGGAGATGTTCAAGGAGAACCGGTGTCATTTGTGGCATCCGAGGGGTCGGACCTAAAGATAATAGACCAATTTTAACTGAAAACGATAGCCTACTTTGCAAACCTGAGCTGATGCAAACTGACACACTCAAACAGGCGAGAGTTTATTGGTCATGTGATGCAGCTGACCTTTCATTTGTAAGAATAAGCGGTGTGGACAACAGAACAGCAGAGGTCTTTTAGAAAGCGGCTCCTGGAGTGTGGTGGGCTGGATGCTGATCCTTTGTGACAGCTGTTGCGTTGTAAGGTGTGGCTCTGCTAGGCTGGGATGTCATTTCACACACACACTGCTGCAACACTCTGTGGACACACAGCTGCACCTGTAACGCTGACCCGCGTGGCTTCATAAGCACAGGAGAGAAAGGTGTCACACACACAAACGCACACGCACCACATGCTAGAGATAACACTGTGAAGAAGACAGGGATGTCTGCTCGAACTGAACAAAAGAACCATGATAGGGAGACTTTATCGGGGTGATTGCGGCTGTTGATGAAATCCAAGATTATTCACTGTTGTTTTGGCCTGTAGAGCTGTGAAATAAGGCAACAAATTCAGCACGTATGGAAAGATGTTCTGTATGTTACAGTTTGGCGACTGTCTTGTAACCGGGACCAGCTGTGTTATATTAGTGACATTTTCGAATGTCATCCTGTTCAGTAGCTGTGAAGTCACACACAGCTTGTGAAGTAAAGTGGATGGTTCTGACACTGAGTGATTGACGCTTTTTTTTCTCTGCTCAGATAACATCATTTGTACAGAATAACATTTTCACAAGTTATCTTCTTTTCTGACTAATTTTCTTTAACTTCCCCTCTCCTTTTAATCTTGGCTTTTCTCTCTCTCTCTCAGTCTCCCTGTATCTCTTCTGCTTTATGATAGATCTGTTCTGTCAATGCAACCGCTTATCTTTGCACGCCAAGTCTCCCCTTTAAGGATTACGTCTTTTATAAAATATGATACTTTTAATCGGGAAGTCATACGTGGGAGTAATCATTCGTTTTCACAAAGGCAGAACTGTCATTAAGAAAGTCAGCTAGTCATAGCGGTATTGGCGATAAGAATGATATATAAAAAATGAATTACCGGTATCGTGTTAGTAACATTCATTTGATAATATCGTGTAAATAATCTAACCACACACTGTGCTTCACGCTCAGTGGAATTGTTCTTTTTCTATTCTTATACCAATTCTTAGGTATTGTATAAAGTATATCTTCACAAATATGAATCTCATCTTTATTTTTACAACCACAGATTGGTTGGTCTTTCTGTCCACCATTAATACTCTAATAGACCTTTTTCACAGCAGCCATTTTGTCATCAACTAGTAGGTAAACACAGGTGTTACCAATGAACAGAGTCAGGGTGCTGCTGTGGTGCATGTTGGTTCGCTGGAAAGGCTCTTCAGTAATAAATGGACCTTATTTAGTATCATTGGTAACACCTGTGTGGACCCTATTTCATGACAAAATGTCTGCTGTGAAAAAGGTCTACTCAATGCTGTGTCATAATCATCGGTGTTATTATTTGTTTTCTCTGGAGCGAAACTGCAACATCATCAGTCTAAATGCAGGAAGTCATTGATGTGACCAAAGAGCTCCTGCAGACAGGACCAGGCGATAATGGCCACCAAGGCCTGAGGGAGGAAGAGCCTGCAGCACCGTGAGAAGCAATTTGAGATAGCTCAATAAGTCATGACCCTGCAGAGGTTCTATCATACAGCACTCTGGTTTACTTTCATGTGCTGTGACAGAACCAGGAGGCGCACCATTAGGCATGAATTCCCAAGGTGTAGCATCTGATTTGAAACATGTGACACTGCTCCGCTGAGATACCATTTGTACAGTGTGCTGACAGTATAGTTTGTGAAGTGGGTGCTCCTGTAGAACCATCTACAATCTCCTACGAATGATTTCCACTGTAAAACTGTATGCTGGACAAAAACAGCATTATGCTTAAATCCTGTACATACATAGAGGATGATAACGGGAAGACACGCTGTACGTAGTGGTATGGAGATGGCTTAGCCAAAGGTGCTTCATTACTGGTACAGTGACTTAATGCAGCTGACAGCTGGGGCACGGGAGTGCGCCACATAGGCTGGCAGGACACTGCTACTTGGCAGGCAGGTCCAAACTGTCATGGCTGATTTCTACAGTCGGGTCTGAAGAGAACACTTCTCATCAGTGTATCTTTGCTCAGCCAAGGGTACTGGAAAGGACTGTAATTATGTGTGGCCTCACAATGTTTTTATTTTGTTTGCATGACAGAAGAAAAATGCACAAATGTTGTGTTTGTAAAGATAATATCCAGTATCACTTATGATGGACATTGGTGGTATTCTTTATTGTTTTGCTCTAGACACAATTCTGCTTAAACTTGTGAGTCAGCAACAGCTTCCATGAGTCAGTCAGATCTCAGGAGGGCAAGTGATGATGACGTTGATAATGACAACACTGATTACGATAGCATATGGCCTGAGAATGAATCCGTAGCTGTGATACCAATGTGAGCTAGGTCTAGAGATGAGGTCCTGAGGTCTCCTCATGACCACTGAAACCACCTGTCAGAGCCCAACAACAAAGAGCTCTGGGCACAATCGTCTCAAAAAAAGACCTTTTCAACAAACGCACGTTCAAATACACTTGAGTCACAGTGACAGGTTGGGATAAAGGAAGCAGAGTGCCTGTGGGTCTTTGTGGAGCTCTGTTGAAGTAATCTTTCAAAAAAAAAATACTATAGCAAGAGAAAATGTCCAACGGTTACACAAAGATAGTCGCATACAGAATCAGGTGATGTTTTGCAGTATCTCTTATTGGGACAGGCTATTCAGTGCACAAGTAGTTGTACGGTTAGCCCCTCTTGCATCCTGTATACAACCACAACAAGAGGCTTGAGTGAACTGAGGTCTTATAGGTGCTGGAAAAGTGAGAACAACAGTAATCTAGCATGCAGTAAACGGACACAGGTCATGTGTGCAGAGACCGGCTAAATAATGCATATTTCTATTTTACATCTTGCTGTATGATTAGGAAGCTTTGCTCATCACACCTGCCATACATTAGTAATGGCTATCTCCAAGCTGACAGGCTGCTGTGCATTGAAAAATATGATTTGCAAAGTCAAAGTGGATTTAGAAAATGACAGCTAATAGTGTGTACTGAGGGGGTTTAAGGGCATTAGACTGAATAGCAGTAGAGTATGCTTACTGATATAACTGTACATAGAGAATGCACTATAGGCCAGCTAATGCTCTGTAATACATAGTCTGAGGAATACTTTAGGTGATTATGATGAGATAAAAATGATCTATAAAGCCTAATCATATAGGAAAAGCATGTCTGCCCTATGAAACTGCATATATCACACTAAAAGCGGTAGCAAATCCTTACATTCTTCAGAAGTGAGTTTGAAAGCTACCTTGAAAATATATCTTATTACAGAAAAAAAAAAAAACACTTGAAACTCCATCAGTGCTTTGAGTGCTTTCTTGAAAAGGTTATTACCTTTGTGGTTATGGTGTATGAAGAAACTTTCCTCTAAAAGCAAAGTAATAGTTCACTTTCAGAGACATGGCTGTGCTGACGCTGATGTAGCTGCCAGAGAGCTGCATGATTAGAAGGTCAATAAAGCCTGAAACACGCTCACGCAAGAATTGAAATGGATTTCAGGGTCAATATCACATCATCACAGCTATTATTTTCAAAGCAACAAACACTCATTACACATTTGCATGACTGCAATGAGTAATGAGTTCCTGCTGGTCGTCCATAATGATTCTGCGTTGTGTCACTTGTGTAAATAAATGCAAATATTAGTCAAACGGGAAATTGTTTGGTTTAGAAAAATCTAATTACAAGAGGGCATTTGTTTCTTGAACAGAGCAATACAATAATCTGATTACCTCAAAAAAAACAAAACAGACAAGACAACAGGAGAGAAATCATAGCATGGGACAATATTTATTTGGAGTCGTTATTCTATCCTGCTAACAAATGTAAGTTCAATATAACATTGATTTTTGATTTCCATCAATTCCTGAGTAAAGTATCTGGGCTGCGTTATACACGCTATAAATACATTAACTTGTGTGCATGGTCTCCTTATTCTTAGTAACTACTAACTGGTTTCAAACCAGTGATTTACTTTCATTACATTCTTACTGCATAACAAGTGACAAAGTTGCTGATGTGTTACTATGTGGTTGTAGCCTGGGATCACAAAACTAATTCACTGCAAGAGCAAATGAAACACGAGCTCAACAGATTTGTTGTTCATTTATTGTAATGCTAATGGAAAAAAACGTTTGTGAAATGTAATTTGATTGATCATTAAACTGCATTTTATAAAGACTTGTCACTCTGAAGTGGTTATATATTGGCAAGCTTTGTAATTCAGTTAAGTTTGCAACAGTTGCACTATCTAATAACTATTAATACGTTTGTTAAGTTGAGTTCTTTATGTGTCATAAGCACAACAATAACAGAGAAGCAGTTGTTCCAGGCTCCCTCCAACAACACTCATACAATATGCGTATAGAAGAAGTAAAATGAAAAGTAAAGAAAAAAAAAATCTAAAGTCAAAATATGAGGCAGAAGATAAAATATAATGTATAAATACTATACTGAGGTAGACTGGTGTACAGATTTTCACTCCAATAAACACCCACGTTATAACTACGTCTGAACTTACAGAGAGCTACTGCAGTTGGCTTTAGGTTGTTAGATACTCCAATATGTTCACTCTCTTTGCTTTCTGCCAAGTAGTGATTGGCAATCAGTTTACAGTGTGTTTATTTTAATCTCTCTCTAAACAGATATCCGCATATGAATGCAGAATCGGCAGAGAGGCAAAAAACCATGAACGTAGCCCTGGAAGCGTTGGTGTCTGTTTGTAGTCTGTCATTTTTGAGCAGGCTTTGGTTGCAACAGTCATGCAACATATGTAGAGAAAAAGAAGCGCAACGCATTGCTCGAAAATCAATCTCTGTACCCATCTGCTTTCATATCATCAGATGAGATTGGTTTATGAGAGATTTTTTTCATTGAAAACAGCAATCTGTTGCAGCTGAACAAAATTAAATTCAAATTTGCAGGTTGTAAAAAATAAAACAAGGAGCTGAGAGGTGCTGCAGCGCTCTGTACATCTGAGGGTAACTGCAAAGTAGTTTGTGGTTTCCGGAAAGTTACAACTTTCAAAACAGTCTTTGACTCATTGTTAATATAAAAATATTGACTTTTGCAGCTTTTACCTAATTAATCTGAACCAAAAATAAGTCTTAACCTTTCATTTTAATGGTTTACATGGTAACCTGGTTTTTGTCTCCCAATCAGTGGCGATGCCCCACAGTGTTACTACATGAAAACATATTTGTTCCAGCAACATTACACACACACATACACACACATTGGATTACAGTGAAGTACTGGCAGGATTGTTCAGATGTTAAATCCCTGTGATGTTTGAGTGTGAAACAATCAGTGGTACAACAGAGCCATGACTCATCCCATAACTGGAATCAGAGACGTCAACTAATGGAATCATTCTTCAAAACCAGTCTGCATGGATTTGTCACAGCTTGACTTCCACAATTACTGCTGTTGCTGTAGAATCCCGACGCCACATGATGCCGGCAGCAGCTTGGTTGAGACTGACTAGGCTTTGCTGCTGGTGGAAACGTCTGCAATTCACAAAATCTTTTTATTAAGGTTTTGCAGGACATAAGAAAAGTGCGGTGCTGTTTGATCATAAAAAAAGGGAGATGAGTATATGCCCAAAACAATAAAACAATCTCTCCCCAGTCACTGCCAGGGACATCGTACACAATGTACAACCGTACATTCTGATATCTACTTGCCACCCCATGGGCTTGTCATCAAGTCATTAAGATGCACTTAATAATCAAATGTTTACAATATCTGGATTTTAAAAAGGTCTCCCATGTTTCCAGGAATTACATTTTTTATGCAGGACATGATGTATCATAATCATTGTGTGTGAAAAATCCTGCGTCTCTCCACCTGAGCAGGATCACTCAGCAAGCCAGGAGGGAACCAAACAATGAATTATTTCATTTTTCAGCAGTTGATTGCATCTCCCCTCCAGTCACCCCAAACATAGCAACCAGAAAATGTTGTCACTTAAGAGAGGTTGTGGAAGATCTCCATCCAAAACTTGTTGAGGCTGACCAGTACATATGGACAAGAGGGGATTCAGCACTTTTGCATTTGTCGCAGTAAGGACTAATCTCAGGATAAATGCAACATAATTTTGTAATCATAACTTGGAGTTTGAAATATAAGACCTGTGTACCACTTTAAACTGGATTAAGCAGAGGTGAGCATCTGTCTAGAGTCTTAATCAAAAGTGCAGTTTCCACTGGTGTCAAAGCTCTTACTCAAGCCCGAACCGACGATGATGACAAACTGATGACGGATGGATGAGGAGCTGTGGGAGAATAGGAGTAAACGGGGGGTGGCTGCCTTGCTGCTATTTGGAGCTTTGAGTCACTATCCAGTTCATCGACTGGACCTCTTCTCGCCAGCCAATCGCATACGAGCAAGCAGGGACCTGAAGCCCATTTTAGCCCACAATCAACACCCTGCAGATGCTGTCACAGTCGAACACAGCTCACATACAGTAGACATAGGATAAAGTGCACAGATGCTGTTCTGACCTGTGCTACATTGGTGATATGCTGCAGATACATGATGAAAATGTGAACAGTGATTTTTCTTTTGTTTTTTCTTGTTTGACACATAACAGTTTTTGCCTCTGGGAACAAATGTCAGGACATATTGTGACCTCAGGCAAAAATTGTGAATTGAAGAAATGTTTTTTTTTTAGTGTCCTGGCTTAGGTCTTTTGGTGTTCGCAGAGAAAGTCTCTCAGCGCATTCCTAAATATGTAGGGAGGAGTTGCTCATAAGCCTCGAAGAGGACTATCATTTTGTTGACAGCAGGAGTACCAGGGGTATAGAAGACTGTTTGCTGTTGCTATCTCCTAAATCTCTCTGAGCATTGGTGTGTGACAGGTGTGTGAAATCTTTGAGTCGGCAGTAACAACTGTCTGTCAACAAACTGACTCTCCGCAGTAAATTCCTGTAGAAATGCTCTTTATAATGAAGTCCTCGTTTTTCTTTTATCTTTAATCTCCAACTTTACATCTAGCTCTTAAAATAAATAAATATAAAAATCGATCAGAATCTACTCTGAATAAATGTGAGTGTGAGACACAGCTGGATACACTAACAATGGTTCAGCTGCAGACACAAGATTGTTCTCTGCTGGATATTAAACTGCCACAACATTTCCCTGGGAGCTATTCCCAGCACTCACTAATGAAAGCAATCACACAAAGCAGAGAGAAACACTTGGTGTGATTCTCTCTTTTGCATTGTCTTAAATCAGCACCCCCTCCCCACCCCATATTTAATCTGTTCAATGAATTTTAAGAATGAGGTTTTATTTTGGAAGTCTAGAAGTAGAAATGTTGGTCTGTTTAAGTTCAGTTTGTTTTTCTACATCCACTCTATATCTATATTATAAAAGTCTTGATTTCAGCTAATTGGTTAATGTGTTATTCCCATAATGCCCAATCTTGTCTGAGGCCAAATGAGACAAATAAATACACAGTTATGAGTATGGACCATCAAGAATAAAGCTGTTTGCTTGATTATGTAGAGGTGAGACCTTGATAGGTCTGTGCTAATGTATTCAGTGTGATTTGTATACTTAGATGCTATTTTTAATCTGCACTGACAGCAGACGTTTCAGTGTAGACGTCATGCGTCACTGCAGTCTTTTCTTGTTGGAGGGTTAAACAAAGCAACGACAAAAAGGGGGACTGAACCTTACAGCGTTGAGTTTTGGAGGAGACGGTGCCAGAGAAGTGTTGATTAAAGTGTGGCCATTTTGAAGCTGTTGATTTTCGGTGGTGTTATATTCGGTTGTACTGAATTGCAAGATCTACCTAGTATATCCACGCAACAATCAAAAAGAGGCAACATACTGCAATCCGTTGCAACTCTGTGAACGACGGCACCAAGCCTCAAACTGAGCATTATACGCTTCACGTCAAATTGAAGAAATGCACATTTTTACTCCACTGGATCAAAATATATTATACAGGGGTTGTTTTAATTGTGCCCAATATGTGTGAAAGGTCTTGCCCATCCTTAAAAAATGATGGAAAACCAAATTATTTCATTTACTAGTGATGAAACAATTTCCTTTTTTTGTTTTGCCTTCTGAAATTTTAGCAGCTGCCTTCTACACAAAACATTTTATAAATACTTATTGTGATAATTGTACGGATTTTCTTAGACAGTGCTGAGTGTGACAGTGCAGCCAGACCGAATAAGGCCTCGTCAAAGCAGGACTTGTGGAAAACAGGAGGAGGTGAAGGACAGTTTAGGGAGGGAAAAAAAGCAAGATTGAAACTACGTAACTCTGCACGTGGAGCACAGGTGGGTAATCAGACGGCAGCATATTGCCCGGTGGCTTCATCCTCCCTGGGCTGACATGACAAGTCATTTCTGAAGCTGCTGGTTTCACCCTGGGGAGGTGGCATCCAGGTAAGCCAGGAGCAGAGCACAACAGACGCTTTGATAGAAGACGGAAGGATGTGAAACGTTGCGTGGATCAAATTCTGACTCTGACAGAAACTATAGGTTGTTACACAACACTCCCAGAATATATAGATACTTCATTATTATCAGTTGAGTGAATTGAATTAATGTAATGAGAGGATTTTTTTTGTGTGTGAAGCCATTTCTTCTTGATGTCAGCTCAAATAATTAATTGCATATTACATCCAATTTCCTGCTGGATTGAATAGTATGTGATTTAAGTAATTACCACAATGTACCTAATATCAGAGTTAAATATCTTTAGAGATTTCTAAGAATGTCATTTTGAAATGTAAATTACTTTGGCAGAGGGCGTGGCGAGGGCGATGTGCAGAAAAATAGACCTTAATTAAGAAGAAAACTTTAATTACAGAATGAATTTATTCCAATTAACAAGATACACGGTATGCTGGGCTCTCTCTCCACCGCCCACGCAGACAGTCATACAGTTATCACCAGGAAATCCAGAGAAGTACACTCATTAATATGTTGCATATTGTATGCAAAAACACATACAACATACAGTACATGTTAAACATTAATTTCTCCATCGCATTAGCAATATGAGAGGGTATTTTTAATGCAGCAACTATACGTAAGACTTTGCCACTTATATGACAAAGGATGCTGCTTGACAAACGGTGCTCCAACTACTGCAATTACAACAGTGCTCGACTGAATACTTTATAAACAAAGAGGCTTTAAAACGCTCTACCTCTTGGAGATGAAATGAGTCTCAGTTGGCATTAAAAAGCCACACAAAAAAAAAATCAGGTGAAACCTCAAGTCACCAGCAGGGTTTAGTTACCTCCAGAAAAAAAGTGACAATTCTTTTGAGGTTTCTAAATGCCAAAATGAAAACAGGGCGCTTGTTTGGCAAGGTGACGATCGCATTATCTCCCATCTGTCCCCAGATCTGATTCAAAAAATCATAATATAAAGGTCCTCAGCAGTCAGTAGGCTCCAACAATAACTGCTTCAGTTTCTTTGGACGGTCTCCTGTCCGTTACTAAAAAGTTAATCATCCCCTCTGACTTTATGAGAAGGTTGCAACCCAAGAAAAATATGCCAAACACCACCGTGAGGGATAAAACGCACATGACGGCTATCTGGACCACTCTCATGATGAAGAGGCTTCTCTCATCCGGAGCGGTGGCCACAGAGCCATTATCAGTCACCACGGATGAAAAGTTGCAGCAGAAAAACTCCTCTGTTTTGTTGAGCAGTCCGCCCTCCGTTTGGTTGAATCCGGTGTTATTCATTTCCACTTTTTCTTTTCTTTTCTTTTTTTAAAGAAAATACAAAAAAAATAAAAAATAAACTTTGGATGTAAAGGATGTGAAATAGAAGGAAAAGACACGCCTGGGATGTTATCATCAAGTGCAAAGTAAAAATGATGAGGCGATGAATTGAAGAAGTTCCGTCAGATCAGACAGCGCTCTTCTGGAGTTTAACAAGCTGCTTTGGCATCGCATTACTGGAGCTTTCATGTGTTCAGTAGCCAGTTTCAGAGCGGAATGAATCCACCAACCCCGTGGTTAAATAGCCAGACGGTACCTGCGTGCGTTGAGCCATTGGAGTGGCAGGGGGGGGGGTAGAAAAAAAAAAAAAGCAGCAAGAGCGCCATCATACGACCGGATTGCATGCGTGTCATGAATGTCCATGCGCACCAAGGCATGTGTTACATGTGGTACATTATGTTCTGTGTGCGTATTATGCATGTTTGTGTGTATGTAGTCAGTGTCACTGTCTTTTGCTTTAAATTAGTTTTCAAACTTTTTTTTTTTTAGGGTTTTGACTCATCAAACCAAAGATGGATACCCATTACAGGCTGTCATTTGCAAACTGGTGATGCTGAAGAGACTTTTTTTCTTTCTTTTGTTGACATTTAATTAATTAATTCAGTTTTGTGTATTTGGATTTTTACTTTCTAGCATATCTTTATCATTTTTTCATGCATATTGATGATATTCTATGCAAAGTTGTGCATTTTTTAGTTGTTTTTAATTTTTTGCCTATTGTAAACAACATGGAGTAAAATAAACCTGTTGTTACTCCTTTGCACATAAATGTGCACATTCGAAACACCATTTTTGATCCTGCTCAAATACAAAGTATAAAACATGTAGATTCTCATTTCTCCGCTTCATTTGAGGCCTGGGGCTTGCTGCTAATCTTTCACATACACCAAGATGCTGTTTGCTGTTTAGTGTTACTGCTGTCTGAGCGTTCTGTGTTTTGTGCTCTTTCTACCTTTTTAAAACCAATAAAACGTGTTAAAAACAAAGAAATAACCTTGGAACATATGTTTTTAGTAGTGACTCACTTCATTTCAGTAATCTGTCACAGTGAGTCGGTATGAACAGTACCAGGACCTTGACACTCTTGATTGGTTTTCTCCACTGTGAAATGTCTGTGAAAAAGCTTAACAACAACAAGCAGAGGTTGCAGACATTTCTCTCTTTTTTTTTTTGTCATAATTTGACCCCAAAATGATACACAAATTAAAAAAAACAACAACTTCATCAGTGCATAAAGCCATGACATAAAGTCTTACTCCTTCTCTGGAACAAAGAAGAATCAGGACATGCACTGACATCTAGTGGATGTTTTGAATCTGGTCTGGAGGCAGTGTTTGTTTGTCTGCACGCCATTAAACAATTATGAATGAAAGAGAGTGCTCCTGTTGTAGTGTATTGTTGCTGCATTATAGTCACATTCAATGAAATAAAGCTGCATGCAAATAAAAAAAGCAGTTTACAGTCTGTGACAGTGGTTCATTAACAGTATGTTAGAGTTATTAAGAATTGATGAACGTGAATTACATGCTGGGCTTTTGATCTATTTACACTGTGCAGAGGCCAGTGCAATGCTGATGGTCTCTTATTGATAGCAGCAGATGGCAGCATTGTTCAGCATCACCTAAAGGCCTGTGTCCTAAAATAGCTGTGATGTAGCATCAGCCTGACAATTGAATGAACTGTCACATAAACACACACACACACACACACATTATTATTATGCTGTTATTTAAGTGTTTATTTAATCACTGCCTGACTGTAAAACCTGGTGTTAAAAGTGCATAATGTAGGAACATCCACATCAAGTATAAAGACTTCCTGGGAGGGAGGGAAGGGTTCTCATGCATTGTGACAATAAAACTAGAACCTGATGACCCGTTATTCGATTAAATTAACATATATACAGAGGCTTTTTGGCTTATCATGAGGCGAGTGGGGCAGGGAGCAGGGTGAGAATATGTTGTTACTGTATTACGTATTATAGTTGAGTAAATGACAAGCAAAATATTAAAATGCATTTAATTGTCTGAACTATCTCAAAAAGGACAAAAGACCCTTTTCACAGAAGTGATTTTGACATGAAATAGTAAGGTCAGTAGGTGTTTCCAGTGATGCTAATTAAGGTTGTGTTCTATTTATTGCAGCAGAACCTTTATTGGTTTCATTGGTAACACCTGTGTTTACTGACTATTTCATGTCAAAAATGGCTGCTGTGAAAAAAACAAAGAAAACTTAAAGGACCAGTGTGTAGGATTGCAACCCTCTTGTTTCACCTTCTGCTTCCTGAGGGGGGAAAACATTTTTATCTAAAGCCGGTGTCTAGAACCTGTGCAAACATGGCTCCATAGAAGAGAGCTCATCCTAAGCAAGGCAACCTCTGTGGCATGCGAAGTGAAGCCAATGCAGAAGTGCCAAAAACTGCAGTTCCTCAAACGTCCACTTGAAGCTGGCTACAGAACAATCTCCAAAAGCCCCCATATTAAAATGTCCAACCTGTTTACAACCTGGTTTAAAAAATGGTTTTAGTCTCCGTAGCTAAACTCCTTGTTCGTTACAACTGTACTGAGTCGGAATTTTTCACCCGTTCAAATTATATTAAGACTTAAAATTATACATAATTAACCGCGTGGCTGCTTTGATTGATTGACATGTGGGTGCTGAGAGCAACCACACTCTGAGCTTCAAAGCGGCTCTTCAGAAACCTGTGGGTGTCACGTATACGACGTCCATATTTATACTGCCAATGGTTGTAGCCTCATATTTACCGTACAGACATAAGTATCAGTCCTCTGTAGAAGAATTCTATCAGTCTAATTTAAATGCATGAGTGTCTAACTACTGCTCATATGATCTCTGTGCATATGAATATATGCATCGGTTGAACTCTTGTGTAAGCATCATGTGCATTAAATAGTGTTTCTATAACAACTGTCTCTACCCGACTGCCATGAGCATAAGGCTCCATGCTGCTATACTTCTCACTCAAAAACATATGCCATATATAGAGGATCCTAAATGCTGAACACACTGGATCTTTAATGCAAAAAGTAAATATTTCTGAAAGCTAGAAACTGAAATAAAGAGTTAATCTAAGTGAAATGTGACGTAGAAACTTTATTTTTCCTTTACAAACAAACAAAGCAAAACAAAAACAACTCCATCATAATTATTATTATTATTATTATTTTTTAATTGAATGCAATTTCGAACAGGACATAATCAAAAGACTTTACTCTGCACAGTCATATCTCACTGTGTTTTGCTCGTGATGGTGGTGTTGCACGAGCCTACATATACCAGACGCCCGTGACGCTCCACTTTGGAGAGGATTACATGAATGACGTCGATTTCAGCCAATCAGAGAGCAGAACGGGGGACAGTCGCAGGTTTGGTCTGACCTGATGTTAGATTGTGCTGAATGTTATCTCGCCTGTCCTCTCTCTCTCTCTCTCTCTCTCTCTCTCTCTCTCTCTCTCTTATAATATTCAGCCGGAGGACAGGTGCGTGCTTAAGACGTGATGTAGCGTTGACCGCATCACCGTTTACACGAATGGGGGAAAATCCATGGAGACCGTTCACCGGTTCACTGCGACTCAACCGGGGACAAATCATATCAAGGAGTCCAAACAGGTACCACGAGAGAGACATCCCTGGACGGACAGTATCACCCGGGATTGTGGACTACTCTGTATTGACATGGACTGTATAACTTAGGTGTCGCTTCGAGGCGTGGTGCGTTGTTTTTATTTTTTTTATTTTTGTTTGTTTGTTTGTTTGTTTTTTCCTGCACGAGCAATTAATCCAGTTTTAATTTTTAGCCGCTAATTGCGCTTCACATCGGGTCATGTTGTCTGCGATCAACACGTTGTCTCAGAGCGAGGCTTGGACAGGTCACTGGTTCACTCCATCCATAATTTAGGTAAGCAGAGAGTGTTACGTGCACACCTTCATTCAGACAAATAATGTTTTGTTCTTTAAGACAACATGTCACTGGATTTATTGACGATGCGTTTGATATTGCATGAAATCAAGGTTACTACGTTTATTGGCTGTCATCACAGTGCCCCCCCCCCCCCCTCATCTTACACCTGACACATCTCACTATGAATAGAATAAAGTCAGTGTATAATGTGCATGCCACACCTTTTTTAAACACATTACAGTGATAAGTGTCATCTTTTTGTGTTGTTTTGGTTGGAAAAGAAGCTGCAAGCGTGGTTGGCTTAATGGGCTTATTGGGATCAGCTCTGTAATCACCTCCTGTCCCTGCTATGGCTGGGTACAGATTGGCATTTTTCAATACTGGCGTCAATGCTAATATGGTGTCAATGGTACCAAAACAATGTTTTTATTAGTAAAGGATAACTATCTATCTATCTATCTATCTATCTATCTATCTATCTATCTATATATATATATATATATATATATATATAGTATGTATAATACGATGTCAGCCAATCAACTTTCGAGTAGACACAGTTTGATCAGCACTCAAAAAGCATTGATGTTCGACACACGTCTTCACTTGCTTCTGACAACAGAGAAGATGCAGATGTGGGAGTGGAAGGTTGCTGGTTTGAGTCTCGCCTGCCCCAACCCCCGGAGTACTCACGAGCAACCTGTCTGCAATCCCTTGAATGTCAACAGTGAAAAAAGCTGGCTTTGAGTACATTTATTACAAGGGAGCAGGATCCGATCACATTGTCTTTATATTACTTATCATATTTCCACTGTGTCGACCAGAGTCTGTTTTTATTACTTTGGACAGCGATTGGTTAACAGGCTGGCAATTGCATGCCGTTGATATGAGTGAGAAATGTGTAAATTAGCTCATAAACACTCCACCAGACATTTCATAACAACAAGTGTTGCTAACAAAACAATTAACTGTCACTTTAGGAAGCACTTAATACTGCCTGATGGTTTACACTTGTCTCCCAAAGACTTGATAAAGTCCATGTAAAGACTAGTGGGACCTGTCTTTAGCGCCATGTACGACAGACACTATATACTTATCAGTACAGATGGTAAGGCTAATTGACTCAGGACTAGACTCCAGCAGGCTGCCGTTAGTGTTGTTGGTGGTGGTACCAAACCCCGAACAAGTCTCTGCCACTGACGCACCAAAGCAGATGGTGCCTGATGTACATGTGCAAACAGACAGAATCATCATTGATCTGTCTACGATGTGAGTGGAGGTGATATGTTTTTATTTATTTATTTTTATTTTATTATAGCACTCACTCCCTGGAAGTCAAGCTCGGGTCCATTTTTTCGAGTTAGTAGTCAGTGAATTGTGTTTTAACTCAGTCAGTCTGAGATTATCCACTGTGTTTGTGATCAGATCAGGTCTGAAGGTCTTGATGCAGCTGGACAGAGGCTGCCTTGTTTTTGAATGAGATAAGAATTACCCCAGGGCAGCGGTGTCAGACCCTGTGATGGACATTTAGACAGGGAGTGGAGGGGTGTGTGTGTGTGTGTGTGTGTGTGTGTGTGTGTGTGTGTGTGTGTGTGTGTGTGTGTGTATTTGTGTGTGTATTTGTGTGCGTGTGTGTGCAGAGTGCAAAATCATTACCATGCTGTAAATGAAAGATAAGGAAATCTCTCAGATTCCCCTCTGGAAATGCTGCAGGCTTTTCCCACTTGCAAAACTAAAGTGTAGCATAGGTTATTCTACATACATGCATTTGCATCAATCGCTCATCATTCATATGCAAACAAACCTGTTTTTAATATTGTAAATGTTAAATTTTGAGCAACAAAAGTCTACTACACTATGTGATGCCTGCTGTTGACTAAAAGGCTGCTGGGTTTGCGTGTCGAATTTTCCATCAGTCCACTTCCTTTCTGATTTCACTTTCATAAGCCTCTCAGTCAACAAAAAAACTATAATTTCAGTCAAGTAGAAATCCTGTTTGACAGAAAACAACGTTGTTTTTCCATCAGAAATATTGTGAGGCATACATTCCATGCCAATGAGATATCTAACCTCCACAAATTGCCTCTGGTATGAAAGCTTCCCAGATGGCCGTAGCAGCACTACTCGTGTAGGAAGTGGGAGATGTTTGTAAAGGGGGAAATTAGCATTCATTCATCCTTTTCAAATGCAGAAATGTGGAGGGTCTGGGGTCAGTCCAATGTGGGAAGTTGGGTTTCCATATATAGGTCTATGTGCAACTGAAGGTAGTGACAACCCATGAAACCATTTTGTTTTTTTAACATCTATAAAGATAAGAAACCTGAGGTAAACCTCACTAATCCCTCCTGACTGGAGTACCACCTCTGCAAACTCCAGTTGTCATAATCATTATATATATGTGTGTGTGTGTGTGTGTGTGTGTGTGTAGGTGTGTATTTAAGTGCCTGACCGATAAATCATCTGTGCCACTATAGATATATCAGTGCAACCTTTTCTTCTCCTGATATGATTCGGATATCTCGACTCTTCCTGCACTGCTTTCTGATCTGATTTCTCCCTTTTCTTTTCTTCTCTCTCTCCAAAATTTAAAAGCTGTTTATCTCTCTGCACTGGAACTCACTGGGACTCATTTTTATGCGAGGTAACATGATGCCAGGGATTGCTATGGCACTACAAACTGAATTGGCCAGCCGCCATGGCTTAATGAATGCAACAGATAGTGGATACGCTGAATTTTATTTGATGCAGTCGAAGCAGCTGTTTTTCCAATGTGGATCTGTCACATTTTGCCAATATCGGATTTGCTAAATTTAACCTCACCCATAACTTTTAACCTCTAAGCCACCGGAAACACACATTTTCCTACCCTCAAACACAGATCTCTGGTATGGTGACTGCCTCACAATTCAGCATAGACTATGCTATGAATGTACATGTTTTTCTTGTTCTTTCCTCTGTTTATTTGTGTTCATTTTGTTGCACCATTCTAATTTATTTGACCTTGTTTTGTACTTTATTTTAAAGGAAACATAAAAATACAACAAAAAGGTTAGTTTCTTATGTGGTCATACAGACGTTATACTGATGGATACGTGTCAATTCATATATAGTAGTATATAGTGGTTCAGGATCTGTCCTTTGAGGTCACCAATGCCGTTTCTCAGTATTGCAAGAAAAAGATAATTCTCTTCTTACTCTGAACATTAGGCACAAGGTCCTCTTTACAAGGCAGTAACCGTTTTCATGTTACAGCTTTCTTGCTGGCTGCTAATAGTATCTTTAATAGATATTTGTGCTGCACTTCCATTTAATATGAAAGGTAAAATAAAGAAATGGAAAAATACTTTGTAATCTCTCAATGTGATTGTACTTAAAGGTATAAAGTGAAGACTGGAGAAGGTGATTACTAATCACTTTTACAAGACACAAGTATTGATCTACTTTAAATGTGACTCCTGACATATTTTGCTTTTCACAGGTTGATTGTTTTAGATCATTGTCGCTGAATGATTCATCTTGATTCACAGCAGGAGGGCTGAACTTACCGTGATTACCATTCTCATTTTGTTTTTCTCTCTCTCTCTTTCTCTCTCTCTCCTGTAGGATGACGCCTCTTGGTCAAACCTGCTCGGTATCCTCCCTGACTTCAAACACTACATCAGCAGACTGAGCACTCCTCAGCACTGTTTTGGCTGCCAGGCTGACCTCCCAGGAAGGTGATGCGACGGTTTGTCTACTGCAAGGTGGTGTTGACCACCTCTTTAGTGTGGGTGCTGGTGGACGTGTTCTTGCTGCTCTACTTCAGCGAGTGTAACAAATGTGATGATAGGAAAGACCGCTCGCTGCTCCCTGCCCTCCGAGGTGAGTCCGCACTACTGCTGCTACCACCATTCACATGATAGATGTAGCTTAACACACTCAGGAGTCCGTTAAGTACTGTAGTCCCTCTCCCCTTCCTACTCCAGTTCTCTTTAAGTGTTGATTTTCTGTTGAAATATTATGATGCTCATTATGAAAATAGCATTAAAGGAGACAAAGAGGTGTAAAGTGAGTGTATTGTAAGACTTATCAGAGGAGGTTAAATGTTAATCTTTTGATTTTAAAGGCTTTAGTGGATGTTTGAAAGGGACATAAGTGAAAATAGTTCCATTTGTGACGTGTCGAAGGGAGTTGTCCAAAACTGTGTTGAGGAATGGTAGCTTTTGAATATGTAATAAACTCCTTCCTTCCTTCAATAAACATACTTGAGTGTTAATTCTATAGTCCCAAAATCCTGGTCACATGTGGGTTTTAGATGTTTTTGGCAATGACACTAGAAACAACGTAATTGGCCTACTCTACATAAAATGACATGTTGCACATCTTCTATGCCGTAATCTGCCGTGACTTCTTTGAGAATGGCCATAAAGCTATTAGGTTATCATATCATGTCCTAATGAACAGGGAAAAGTGCTAAATATTAAAGCATGCAAGATTAATCAGACATTTGAACTTCTTTGGCTTTCTTCAGCCCAGGCACAATGAATCAAAAGTTTGGACTGCCATTTAGAAAACTGAAGAATCTCCAGGATTAAATGGCCTCCCAATAGAATATTATAGAAATAACATTGATGTCTTAGCACTTATCTTAACAAAGTGAAGTAACTTGGGATGTCTTCTGAACACTCAACGAAGCTCTCATTTCACTAATCCTTAAAAAAAGACAAGGATCCAGTGGACCCTCGTAGCTTTAGATGGATTAGTTTAGTGATTGTTGACTGTAAGGGGCTTACTAAAGTTCTGTCTATGAAGGTAGAGAATCTTATCAACAATTATCCATTCAGATCAAGTGGGTGCTCTTCTTCCGACAACTTCTACTTCACTTGATGTGTTAAAGTCCTAATAAAAATACACAGAGAAGGCATGTGTTAGGGTTGAGTTTGTTTATTCAGAAAAGTCCAAAGAAATTGGGATGCTGTTTGGAGGCATTAAGCATTATCTGTCAAACTGTTATATCTATGAGAAAAGAAGTGAGAATTAAGGGAGTACAAGCTGGTAGAAGGAAAAAATGCTGATCGGTCGTGTAACAAAATTGTGATTGTGGAAATGTGTTTTTATTGAAGTGGATCTCATCTGGAAATAAGTATTTAGGGCTCAAACTGTGTGCAGATAACACAGATATAATACATATTAAAGTGACTCCCCTTCTTTACAAAGATAATGTACACTCTAGAGAAGTGGAAGGCATTCGGTCAAACCCTTTGGGACAAGATTAAAACCATTAAAATGGTGACTGTCCCACAGTTTGTCAGTGATGCTACTGATAACACTACCTGGAGAAACTGTCAAATTATTAGGATTAATGGGAATAAGCCAAGGCTTAGTTTACAAAAACTTTATACCACAAGGATTAAAGTTGGGCTTTCCCTTCCTTGTATGGAGCTGTACATATTGCTGTTGAGCTGACTAAATTGGCACTGGATTAATAAGGGTAATCACCAAGAATGGATGGGAATAAAACAAGAATTTACTGCCTCCTTCAGTACAATTAAGGCTCTATTACAAAATACCAAATCTCAGACTGAGCCTGGGAGCAAAGAGACACATTTTTACAACACTCAAAGAATGTCTGTCTGGGCTAAACTTGACAAATTAATTAAAGCCTTGGCATAACCCAGCGATAAAAGTGGGTAAAAAAAAAATCTTTTTTGGGCATTCCTGGTTGTCTAGTGATAATATAGTCGATTGCAAATGGTTAGGCTTACACATACTGATTTTTTTTCTCTTAGATTTATTCTATTCTTAATGACTTTATTTCTAAAAAGCCTATTCATATATACATTCTGCTCTGAGTATTTACATTTCACGCCTTGTCTGGTCTAGAGGCGTTGCGACACATTTAACCTTTTCTCTTGTACCTTCTCCGGATCTAGTAGTCCTAGTCTTTAGCCTAAATGTAAATAGTTTGTTTAAGCTTGTAATTATGTAAATAGTTTGATAGTGTCACTTCCTTTTGTATGATTTACATTGTCTTTAATTTAAATATACAGTGTCTCTAGAGGGTTTCTGATTATTGACTGAATAATAATAATGTTTAAAGTGCGTGTAGGTGTTTGTATTAGCACTACAGTTTACAGTGATGTATGTACTGATCAAACAGTAACGGAGCCAGTAGACACTTTTCACAACACTCATTTTGACATTAAATAGAAGAGTGAACACCGGTGAGCAAACATGCGCCACAGCAGACCTTGTCTGACCTGAATGGAACGCGACCTTAATTAGTATCATTGGTAACACCTGTGTTTTACTTAGTTTGTCAAAATGGCAAAGTGCAGTAAGTGCAGGGAACAACAAGCAGAACCTACATGGCGGACCAGAGCGAGTCAATGAAGTGATGCAAGTTAAAACATTTTACATTTAATTTATGTAAAATTTAAAAGAGCAAACTTCAATTTGGGACAAACAAAAGTAAATTTGGAGTCCTGGGACTGGCCGTGTTAACCCAAGATCTCCAAGCGTGCTATGGTGATCCTCTAACCTGACTAGAAAACCTCTAACATGATATTGCTTTTTTGATGTACATCTCATGTTTAATTAATATTACAGATATTTCCTTTTTCAGTGAATTAACATATAGGTGGAAGGCTCTTCTTTTCTGGTCTGCTTGTGCCACAGGAACTTTTCCAGGTTTGATTTAGTCCTTTTAATCACTGTGATTCCTTTAAGGACTGGTTAACGTTATGAACAATGCAGTAAGAGATGTAAATCTACAATGGCCTCATGATTCGATTACGATTTACCTGTTAACGGACTGAATGCACAGCACATTTTTTTTGTTTGTTTGGCATCGGACAAACGAAGAAGCAAGCTCGTGAACATATCCTATTGACTTAAAACGTCCCATGGTTGCCAGGGCACATCACCAGGATGTGACACACGACCTTCATCACCTCATCACAAATCCTGTTAACACGATGAAGTTCACTTAAGGATTAAACATTTGCTTGAAACGTCAGAAAAACATGTTAAAACATCAGCAAAAGTACAACATTTTTAACAGTCAAGAGTAATGTAACAATTTGTTGTTGATCTACAAAATAAAATAAAAAAACATAGGGTATGTTAGAGTTTTATACCAGCCAGAGCTTCGACCAGCCTAATTTGAGTGGCTGGATAGGGTTATAGTTTGATTTAATATGTACTGTAAGCATTTGTGTGTGACTCTTTCTGAGATCAAACCACAGAACTTCTTTAGCAGAGTTTATTTCCTCACATGCCCTTACAGTAAGTGGGTTTCCAAGAGGCTTGCTAAGCTGCTTTTGAGGTTATATTGAAGCCAAGCTGCCAGCTACTGACACTGATTAACATACAAAAGTATACGGTTAGATCTGAGTTACTTTTAAATATGATGGTTTTCTAAATATATGAACTGATAGTTTTGCACAGCACTGCAGGTGTTTTTAGTTTTATCTTATAAGGTTTTTTCATGTTTATTCAAGAAGTCCACTTAGTTAATTATTAGCGTGTCGTTGTCCACCCTCCATGTATTATCCATGTGTTTGGAGAGCTACGTAACATCCTGTTGTAATTTCCCAAAAGTTAAACTATTTTAACTCTGGACAGCAATGGTACCATTATCGTTCGCAATATCCTGTGTCTGTACTGCCAGCCTCACCTAATTTTACCATCCTCCTTACATCTACTAACATAATACCTAGTTTGGAGTCTGCCGTCCACATAGAATATGCTGTTTATGTGACCCATATCAAATTCAGAATATCATCATGCTGAGTGGACAATTTGTGCGCACATAAAAATAGGTAAACATTGTTAGGACACTACAGCTCACTGCACATTATACAGTTGTTATGGTTAACCTTTCAACAGGGTTTAGAGCTGAATGTGTAACGTTAACATATACTCTGACTCGTGTTTCAGCTTTGTCTGTCTGCCGTTTGATAAGCTACAGTTTGGTTGGCGCTGAACCGCACAATGAATACAGGGATTACACCAAAACAACAATGAGATAAACGAGGCTATAAAGTTCAGTGAAGCGAAATGAGCGATACACCGTAGCATCAGCACTATCAGGGACACTATCACATTACACAGAGCAGTTTGACTGAATATTTTTAAGGCTATAAAGTGATGTGATGATTTTGTAGTCAGTTTGTACTCCACTGCATTCATTTCAGACCAGAGTTCAATGGTCACACATCATACTGGTGATTCGACCAGGTCGATAATGACCTTTTTTAAAAGGAATGCGTGCCATATATTCCAGATTAGAGCAGGCACCACGTAGCTCACTGTTTTTCAGTTTGATCATAATGGACTTTACGGCCATTCGCTCCTGTCCATTATGTTTAGTTAAATTTGCATTGACGTAGTATGTAAAGTCGTTTAGGGTGATGCTGTTTGTCAATATGTAAAGAACAGGATGTTTCATAGAGCCATGTGAACACACATTTTTATCTGCAGCATAAACACGTGAATTTCTGCACTTCATTGTAATTAATTTAGTCTTGTACTTCCAGATAGTTGGTGGACCGATTAAAGAAACATTTTTCAAAAAATAACATCCTCACTTTTAGTCCTTGATATGGGTCAAGCTCCAAAAACAGTGGATCCGACACTTTTATTAAAAATGTTTTTCATTAAATGAGTTTCAAACTCAACTGTGTAAAAGAGCTTGTTGTCTTTTTGTAGAACTTTTTTTTTTTTTTTGCTCAGTTCAAGAGTGCATGAGACTTAATTAATGAGATTCCCACTGGCAGTCATCTACAGCAACTGTTCATAGTGAAATTGTGAGTTAATTTATTTGTCATTTATTTGTGCAACCAAATACAAGCTGTAGTCACGTTATGCTACACAAGAATGTGTATTATGTTATTTATGAAATTTACTTACGGCTATGCATTCTTTGCTGAATATTTCAGCTTTTTTCAACAATCAGCTCTTCTGTGTTTGGAAAATGAAAACTAAAAAATGTACAGCTTATTGGTTTAGGGATATTAGATTTTACATTGCCTCAACATAACATACTATAGGCGTTGTGCGTTCACAGCTCTACTTCTGCATCACACATAGTTTCTTTTCTTGTAATCTTAGTCATGTTTGATTGCATATGAAGAGGCTGAACATGACACAGCAAAACTGTTACATTTTAATAAAAAGGGAAGGTTTGCACTTTCAATTGGTGCATTTCTGCTAACTATGTTTAATATTGCATTGCATATATTCTCGCAGTATATTTTTTTCAGGATTTTAGTTTGACTTTAGCTGCAGTATTAATCCTCAAGAGCTGTCCAGGCATATTCGTTACAAAAACAATGAAAACCAGGAGGTATAAAATAAAAATACTGAGATCAAAGTATATCAGCACATCAGTTATAACAAGAATTTCACTTCTTTTTCAAGCATACACCCATAGGAATAATCATTCTGTGTTATGTGTCTCTTTTTAGAAGAGAGAGCTGCAGTTTAACGATGTGATATCGCAAATGTGATAACATCAGGTTGCATTAAGTTGAGGTGAAGACCTGCGTCATGACAGCACAGGGTATGCTGCCAAATGCTTCTTCTCACAATGTACAGTGTAATTCACTGTGAATTACTATTTATACACCACCCTCCCCTCACAGAGGAAGCATACCATTTCCTTGGTATTCATACATTTAATGGTATTACACTGATTAATCCTTTTTTTTCTCTGTGCGAGCATCACCTCACTCGGTTTTCATGTAGAAATATGGTATGTTGCACAGCACACCAGAGCAGCTTATAGCAGCACTCTGCAGGGTGTTTGGTCGTGCTCTGCTTTGGTTTTGTGTTCAACAGGAGCTTCTCTGATATATAACGTAATGCCAGCTGGGTCAGAAGCAGAGCAGTCGAGGGAAGAGGTGGAGGTGAAAAGCGAACGGATCAAGCTAGTGATAGAGCCTCCAACTGTGCACCGGCACACAGACGTTTTCCTGCAGAGTGAATGAGAATGAAAAGAGCTGGAGGTAAATCTACAGATTAGAGATTAGAGTCCGGATCAGATTAGAGTTCACCTTGACTAGAGGAATGCCGCAAACAGGGATCAAAGAGTCCAGCTGAGCTCTCACAACATATTTCAATAATAAAATAAGGTATAGAGAAGGCTAATATATAGCATGCATGTAATTATAGAGTCTATAGTTGCTAATCACATAACAGACAGGTAGACACTCATTAGTTGTGAGTGAGGAGGAACCTTTTCACGGTAATTGCTTGGGATAAAGCTGCCGGCAAGGACACTGAATTAGATTGATTGACCCGAGGACAAACGGAGCCATTGTTTTCTTCCCAGATGATCGTGGTCATCTTTTATAATGAATGCCCTGCATCAGGAGGAGAGTGTGTCTGGCTTGAAAATACCACAGAGAGTTCATTTCCTAAGTTCCTTGTAGGGTTATTTGAGTATTTCTAGACTTTGTAATTGATCTAACTGTTTGTATTATCTCACAGATGGGAAATTCTGAAAGCGTGATGACTTAAATTGTTAATTTGAGCATATGCTAAACACATAAAAGTCATATATTATTTCAAAGGTGATGGAAGAAGCCTAAAGCAGCACAAAAATATGAAAACATTTGGATTACAAATACTGTAAGATAAATAATGATAAATGAGGTTAAAGCTAAATTTGTATAAATTGGTATTTTAGTTCCTCCAGTGCAATACCACTGTCATAAATGTGGACAGGTGTACGTGTCTTTGTTACTATATTACTTTTGATCAGAAACTAGCGAATCGACAACCCATCCAAACGTCAAGCAAGTGCAACAACATAAGGATAGCAGCCAGCTAATATTACTTACTAGTCCAACAGCAAGAAGCCCAGCTTGGCATCTGTCTTTCAGCCTTTTATTTGGTCTCACCAACAATCAAAAGTCAGTCCCAGATTTGTACTTGATTTATACTTCTACAGCTTCGTGCTCGCTCTCTCTCTCCTCAGTCTTCCCTAGACCTCTCTTCGGTCTTTTCGCCTCTGTCATTATATCCATAGAGGCTTCTAAGCCTGGTTACATTGCCCGCTTGTCCAGCTCCAGTTCTGGCACAACACCGGCTCCTCTCCCCGTCAGCATTTGGCCATGCACATGTACAAACACCAACACTTTAATGGTGACTCTGAGCTTAGGAGACACCATTCACTGGATTTCAAGTCAGTGTATCTTCAGAAAAAAACTTAAAATCTGTTATTGTATGGTTTAAAAAAAAAGAAGTTACTCAATGTTGCTTCCTTGCAGGTAGCAGATCCTTGATGTATCCCATAGATGACTGTTTATTCATAAAATACACCTTTTAAGAAAACCCCACTTAAGTTAAAACAAAGCTAAATGCTGATGTCAGCATGCCAACATGCTCACAAAACAATGCTAACATGTTAATATCCATTTAGATATATTGCATATGTAAGTCAGTCTTGTAGCCTTGGTGGTTGCAATCAGCTACTGCGCGGCCAGGTGACACGAAATCCTACGCACTGGTCCTTTTTAAGACAGCGTCCAAATATAGTGTCAGCAGCACCACAAAGAAAAGGGCAGGATTAGTTGAGGTTAACACTCCATATTATCCAGACCATCTCCATGAGGGGTCGTACAGAATCCTCTTAACCTGGGCCCGTGCTTCTAATGTGAACCATGTGTCCCCTTTTCATGGAAATCACTGCCTCTGCTCTGAGAGATTATTATGAGAGAGAGAGAGCATGTGATAAATCCATGGGAGGTTATTTACCTTTTGGGGAAGGGAGCTGGCTCAGTGCAGCAGCAACAACAACAGCAATGCTGATATTTGCCTGTAGGAGCAGGCTGTGGTAATTCTCCAAAAGATTTTGCCTTCATTCTACCTTCTCGTCTAATAATTCATCCTCCCGAATCTCTGAATTCAGAACGTCCTAATAGATTAAATTGAAATTAAATATAGCTGCCAGTGCAGTGCTTAATACCCACTCAGCCTGAGCCACAGCAACCAAGAGAGAGCTTAAGCAGAGCGCCTGCACTGTCTGTAATAAACGTCCTTTTTCAAACTAACCGAGAGGATAAATATTTTTCCCTGGCCTTTAACGGTGCAAATGTGAATGCCATCGCATTCTCTGTATGTGCAGCGTTATTAAAGGGAATACAACACACTGTTCATATGCTCTATACATGCTGTCAGTACGTGAACTGCTTTTAAAACGCGCAACGCCACAAGGTTTTTGAATGAGTACAGAAAATGACTTTCCGGAGTGTACGGAGATGAAACGAACATACTTTGCTGCACTCCTCCACAGATAACTGTGATTTCCACTACAGAATTTGAACGTCTCAAAATAGCCCAATACTTTCAATAGACACAAAACGGAATGAGTGACATGTGCTAATTTAGATGAGAGGCACATTTCTTCCCTCAGAACAGCAGATGAGGAAACATTTTTTACATGCCAGTATTATGTATATCATTCTCCTTCTTTGAAGCTTCATTTGTAGTCAAACCAGCTACGATATTTATTATGTCTTTGATGTGATTTTGATCACTGAATTCTTGGAGAACCACCACAACACTTTTTTTCCTTTCCGCACCGGTTAGAACAGGGCGTGCAGCCAACAGACTGGGGTCAGGGAGATCAGTCGGTAGTCATTACTCTCAGTGCCCTTTTATATGGGAGATGTGGAGCATTTGTAATGTAGTTGGCTTTTGTTTTGTTCTAGTCCTTCTCATATTGTTTCCTTATCAAGACCTGTGAACAAAACTTATATACAAAATGATTTATTTTACAATGCAGCTTGACCTTAATTTCTCACCTCCTTAGCGAGAAACAAATTTGATTTCTCATCAGATATCCTTTTTGTTTTGCTTCTGTTATGCTCCAGCGGCGATATCTCGGAGCCACGAAGGTCCCGGGGAGATGGGCAAGGCGGTGAACATCCCCAAGGACGACCAGGAGAAAATGAAGGAGCTCTTTAAGATTAACCAGTTCAATCTGATGGCCAGTGACATGATTGCGCTCAACAGGAGTCTGCCAGATGTCAGGTTGGATGGGTGCGTAAGCTTGGGTGTCTTCCAGAAGCATGCTGTGAATTGCACTACTGACCCTGACACCTACATACATACACACTCACACACACATCTGCTTTCCAGGAGAGCGACATAACAGTCTTCGCCTTGCTCCTGCACATTACAAGGCACCATGATTTCTTCTATCAAAAAGCTGACAGAAGTCGGATGATACTTCTGCTTTTTTACTTTCACTCCTTAATGTCTGCAGACTTTTTTTTTACCGGGTTCACTAAAAACTGTATTCAGACAAATGTGTTTGATGGGGCAGCTGGGATTCTCACTGTCATCAAAAGAGCCTCCACAGGGCTGCAGACAGCGGCAGTTTCTGCACACGAAATGCTCTAAATTATCGAAGCGATGTCATTCCGATGATGAAAATCATTTTTTAAACAGTTTGTTGAGTCCATTAGACTTTTTTATTGGTATTAATAACTCCGGTTAATGTGAAAAGACATCTCTGATTATGCGCACCATTTCAATGCAGAATCCATCAGATCCCTCAAGTGTGTACATTAGGCCTGACATTTGAATGGGAGTAGGGTTTTGTTTACTGTCACTCAAGAGCTACTTGAGCACTTAATGAAGATCCAAGGAGCAATTTGTGTGAAACATGAGCACATTCGTCCTGGGCTGCTGATATGCGTGCCAGCGTTTGTCTCTCGCGGAGACATTATCAAAGTGATTCATGTTTAAATATTCCAGCTGAACACAAGTTCTCCACAGCACTTTCATTAAGTGCATACCAAAGGCCCTGCCAGTCAGATACATGGTGAGAAATAGACAAGAAATAGAGACCACAAGGATGTCTACTGTACGCTCCTCCAGTATTTCTATGCTTTTCTTGCCTATACCAAGAAAATGCAAACTCAAGACTTTCTGCAATGTGGAGACGCAAATATAATGATCATGCTGCCTGCACCGTACAAAAAGGAAGACCTATATTAGTGAGAAAAAGTGAGAATTCAGCTGATTGCAGCTCCACCAGTTATGGCTCCATTCTTTTCTCAAGATAAATATTACAGCAGCTATTATTATTTCAGAGCACACCTTAGCCTTGCAGAATTTCACCAGCTGTGTGGTAGAAAATTATCCAGAGCCATGCAGAATTGTCAGTCACCGCCTTTGAAGGACAATAACATTTTGTCTTGAAGGCAACCTCCTGGCCCAGTTGTGTCAGTCAGTGCTGTCACTCTGAATAGACAGGCCCGAACTAGCAATGCTGTCTGCTCCGATGGCTTCTTTCACCCTCCGTTACCTCCCACTGCCCCTCCTCCAGCCCGTGCCGTCCACCTCCTCCACTCTTTCTTTATTCAACATCACCCACTACAGCGCCGTCCCAAGATTGCCACGTTCTTACTCCTTGGCTTTGACAGACTTACCGTCAAACCAAGGACACGCTGACATGGCTGTCAATGCCGGTTTTTTACTTTTTCTACTTTTCTTTCTGGAGATATTTGTCAGTAAATCTCATATGACAATGTTTTTGCACTGGCGGCAGCAATGGATAGCAGCAGGACACTCAGATTCTCTTCTCAGACACTTTTCATACAATATAATGAGCTGCATGCGTAGAAAACCACTGTGACTGCAGTTTGAAAACATCACGGTAGTTTTAGATCAAATTTAGATTTAAGTATACAAATAATTATTTCCAGGGATGATTTAACTTCAAATGAACTTCTTACTATTTGTAGAATGAATTGATCATTAAGTAACATGTTAGTTTGGGTATACATGTATGTGAATACAAGTTTCCTTTGTTCAATTCTACTTCACTACTTCTACCCCTGTTGCTCCATCAGCTGTAAGACCAAGGTGTATCCAGACGATCTGCCAAACACCAGCATTGTCATCGTGTTTCACAACGAGGCGTGGAGCACCCTGTTGCGGACAGTTCACAGTGTCATCAACCGCTCTCCCAGACACTTGCTTGTGGAGATCCTGCTGGTGGACGATGCCAGCGAGCGAGGTTTGTAGTCTACACTAACAAGCAGCTCTCATACATATCTGATCTGACAGAGGCACAGGTTGAAACTCTGTAGTCAAGGATACAGGATGTACGTTTTGAACTCAAGCAGACTGGCAATCAATGTGAACAATGTGGGACACAACCAGGCTGAACCCGGCTCAAAGGATCACCAAATCCAGCATTTTAAGAATCAACATTTAATCTTTAGAACAGATTACAACAAATACACTAACCAAACTGAGATAAATGGCTAACAAAAAATTGTTATTGCTTAATCTGCCAATATTCTTGATTAATGGATTAATCATTTGGTCTGAATACATTAGAAAAAGTGATAATAATAATGGTAATAATAATTATGAGAGCCCTGTTTAGGCAACTATTCAAATATTAAAAGTATGTAATGGTTATTCCCATGCTCAAATATTTTTATATAGTCGTTGTAGCAGGTTTTGAGGTGGACACCATTTGTTACACACATTTGGTGCAAATCTATCAATTTTGGACCACTTGAAAATGAATAAAAATTGTTTTATAAATGAGTCCAGCATACTATATTAAGACACCAAGACCTTGATGAACACCATAA
The DNA here is from genome assembly GCF_000972845.2 of Larimichthys crocea. Lineage (NCBI taxonomy): Eukaryota > Metazoa > Chordata > Actinopteri > Sciaenidae > Larimichthys > Larimichthys crocea. Next base: position 11,713,467 of record NC_040028.1, read on the forward strand.
AAAAATGATGCTGTGATTTGGTATTAAAAATGTTTGACATTTAAAGATTTCTGTGGGAAGCTCCAGGCTCTGGAAGACAGTCATATCAGCATGGATGATGGATAGTCGATTCATTTTCTGTTGATTGACAACTTCTTTAAGTTATGTTGAACTTCTTCAAATGCGCCCTTGCTGAAACATGTCTATTGTTTGGTTTCAGACTTCCTGAAGAAGAAGCTGGAGAACTATGTGCGAACTCTAGAGGTTCCCGTGAGGATCCTGAGGATGGAGCAGCGTTCAGGTCTAATCAGAGCCAGGTTGAGGGGTGCCGCTGCTACTAAAGGCCAGGTCATCACCTTCCTGGACGCTCACTGCGAGTGTACCGTCGGCTGGCTCGAGCCCCTGCTGGCACGCATCAAAGAGGACAGGTAGGATCAGAAAACAGACCACACTGAATGTTTCCAGTCTTCTTCTTCTACTCCTTTCGGCTTTTCCCTTCAGGGGTCGCCACAGTGAATCAGTTGCCTCCATCTAACCCTGTCTTCTGCATCCTCTTCTCTCACACCAACTACCTTCATGTCCTTTCACTGCATCCATAAACCTCCTCTTTGGTCTTCCTCTAGGCTTCCTGTCTGGCAGTTCAAAACTCAGCATCCTTTTACCAATATATTCACTATTTCTCCTTTGGACATGTCCAAACCATCTCAGTCTGGCCTCTCTGACTTTATCTCCAAAACCTCTAACATGTGCTGTCCCTCTGATGTACTCATTCCTGATCCTATCCATCCTGGTCACTCCCAAAGAGAGCCTCAGCATCTTCATCTCTGCTACCTCCAGCTCTGCCTCCTGTCTTTTCCTCAGTGGCACTGTCTCTAGACAAAAACAACATAGTCTCACCACAGTTTTGTACACACACTGAATGTTTCTAATATAGTGCTGATATTTAAGGCACTGATATGAAATAACTGGATTCTGCTAATGAACTTCTCATTGTCAATCATTCTAATCTTGTGCCTATTCAGACCTGAAATATGTTTTAAATAAACTGGTATTATCACATTTCACTTAAGTTGCATCATCGGGTGCTTGAGCCAGAGCTCTATCTGAATATTGATGGGACAGCAAACCATCAGTTATGAATACACTGCTTGAGCCTGACGCTGCTGATAGGAGAAGATAATCATTTTGCATCGTCTGCTTCTTGCTGCTGCCTCAGAGGAAAAAGCTAGCTCCAATTACCGTAGCTCTGTTTTTTTTTGTGTTAACTCTGCTCCAGCTGGTGCTATTAGACGCTGGTAAAGTCGAGATTAAAGCGGACGAAGACGTGTTTTACTCGCTGCAACAGATACATGCTCGGGGACAAATATGATGTGGTCCGGCTGAAAGAGATGGGATGTTTTCTCCAGCTTGGAGTGTCTGCACAGTTATTAAGAGAAGTGTGTTCATTTAAAGTGACACGGTTTATTTGGCTGCTTATATCGCAGAGCATTAAGCTTTTGTTTGATGCTTCCTTGTTAAAAACAACAGAGGGTGAATCTCCCACGTCTGTGAGCGTGACATTAACAGATGGATGGATTGATAATGATTCTTCTGCAATCCATCTCTTATCTGAGGTCAGACACATTCATTTTTTCCCTCAGGCCGAAATCAGTATCGTATCACTCAGAATATTATATTAAGGAGCCATTATACTGAATGCTGCTGCAGATGTATTGGTGTCTATAAGTATAGGCGCAGACTGATGAGATGGTGCAGGAAACAGCATTCACATGATTGATGATATAGGTTGTTACAGGACGGATGGTTGACATCAGGATGGTGATATTAAAATGTTGTCCAATATCGATATGTGCTGTATCAGGAGATTGCCAATGTGTTCAAAATGGTGTATAAAACATAAAGATGACGTTCATTGCAGTCGTGTGTCCCGCTGCAGTGCAGCATCATCAGAAAGAAACTATGAAATATTTGAGCTTATTAGACTTTTGGAAAAGGACAGACATTAAATTTACTCATGTATATTTGCAAGCTCTTGGTTGGGATACCCAAAATACATTGCTTAAATACAAAACTAGTAGTATTCTTAGTAGTATACTAGTAGTAGTATCTTACAATGCAGATTTTATAGAACAGCTAGCAGCAACATAGTTTCTCTTTCCATTATGATTAGTCCACCCCAAAATCTGCATATTAATTAATAATTCAAATCATCAGTTGCAGCCTGGTTGTAATCAGCGCTTTCCATCTCCATCCCATTACTGGTTTGTGCTCATTCAGAGTGTGTTTGTTTGTTTGTTTGTTTTTAGGTTGTCAGGTAAAAACTAGAGCATAACTATACAATTCATCCCTACATTGAATCTTACACTGTGTGTTCTGTGTCTTTCAGGACGGCAGTAGTGTGCCCTATCATCGACGTCATCAGCGACGAGACGTTTGAATACATGGCCGGCTCAGATATGACTTACGGTGGATTCAACTGGAAGCTGAATTTCCGCTGGTACCCTGTTCCCCAGCGGGAGATGGATCGACGCAAGGGGGACAGAACGCTTCCTGTCAGGTACACAAAGAAAATATGACTTCCTCCTCAATTATTGTTATTGCTAGAAAATATCAAAAAATTTTTAAAGTCTACTATTATAATCTACAAGAGCCTACATCTATGGACGTACTCGCATTCTGTCTGAAGTCTGGTTGACGGAAATGAGAGCAGAGAAAGTCTGAAAATGCTCAAAGATCTTGTGCATCAACTGCTGCAGGTGCTGCAGGAATTCGATTAGTCAGGCTTCCTCCACCTACGCCCTTGATGGAGGCCTCCGGGCCTCAATGGGTAATCATTGACAGCTGGCATTTCTCCTCTGGAGCACTGGTCTTCTTCTTTTGACCTCGTATGAGGAGATGTGAATTCTTCTATCAGCTGAAGATTGTCTGGTTCTACCCTCAAATCCCTGAATTTCTATAAACACATATTATTTTTTTTTATCGTCTCTAAATGGACACCCTACAATCAGATCATCCATTGTTATACTTGTCTCCTAATTTAAATTGTCATCAGATCATTTCCAGTTACCATAGAGACCAGGCAGGGTCAAGGATGGTGTGAGCAAGGCTCTCACCACAGATTGTTGGCTATGTGACATGAGCACGATGAGTTTCTGGTGAGTTCAGTACTTTGCATTAAATGTCACTAAGTCAGGACACTAACCGCTTGTTTGCCTTTGTCTTAAACACTGATCTAATACCATTTTAATTTAAGGAATCGGTCTCTCCGGTGCTCATAATCATCATTTAAACCCTTTAAATCTTTTAATCATACATTTCAATGGTTACATACTAATTTAAACTACATTTCATCTTTCTCTTTCTATCTAATAACTCCTGTCCTTGTTGTTCTCCCGAGGGGGTTTCTTCTGGGCAGGTGGTGTCCTTCTTCCAGGAGATATTTTGCCTCTGTTGCTGATGAGTAATTCTGATTCCCCCATGAAGCTCTGGATCTCTTGTGGTATCCGGCACTTGTCGAGTCTGTTCTTTTTCACGCCGAATCACCTCTTTGGTGTCTTTTCATCTCCGTGGCCTAGTCGCCTGGAGGAGATTCTGAGCCCGTCTGTCCTTGTAGCTCTATCATTGACGGACATTTTTCTACCCTTTTTGACAGTGTGTTCAAACAGAGAGGTTAATGTGTGATGACAGCAGGCTTCAGAGAAGACATAGGCAGTTTGATTTCTTTGCACATACAAATAGATCCTTCTGATGCAAGTGACTTCCTTAATGGCATCCTGATTGCTGTTTTTGTGCTCTGTTGAAGTCTGAAGTATGTATGAGCTAATTTAATTAGAAAATGTAAAGAGAGAAACTGTGCTAAATGTTGTCTTTTCTTTGTGACTTCACAAAACCAGGCACAATATGTCATCTGTATGCAAATCACTCCCAGCAACAAATAATATCCTTAATTAAGGGCCGACTTTCACTTAGAATTAATGAAAAGATAGAATTAATTACCTTTGGCTTTGTTTCAAACTGTCAAACAAATTGGTCTTTTATTATATTCTGAATGTCGCTCAAAGTTACACCAAGATACTAATAAATACAGCACAAAGTGAATATATATTTTGCTTCATGTCTTAATTGTTTGCATGTCTCTCGCAGGACTCCCACCATGGCAGGAGGATTATTCTCTATAGACAAAACATACTTTGAGGAAATAGGAAGCTACGATCCAGGGATGGATATCTGGGGTGGAGAGAACCTGGAAATGTCTTTCAGAGTAAGTGACAGTCTGGGGAGGATAGTATCGTGATGCTATCACCTGTTTTTGTTGATGTTGGTGGTAATATGTATTCATCTTCTGCATCTTTTCCTTAATCATTTTCATCATGTGCACCATTTCCACTTGATGGAAAACATGTAAAGAAAGAGGAATCTTAAATACACGTTTAGTGAATTGCAGTGTCTCCTCACTCCTCATGATTTATTAATGATTCATTTGTAGATTCATTATTTAGTAAAACATGATTACATTACAGTTGATTAGAATTTTTCATCTATTTTTACTGTTTTAAGGGGGAAAAGGAAAGGATGTAATTGTTTACATCAAAGTTTACTTTTTTGGCCATTGCACAGAAAAATGAAAATAACAATAAAACGCGTTTATTGCTGAAAGATAACAGTCAGCAGTGACAGGGAAAAATGTTCTGAATAAAGTCCAGGTTTTAATATCATCCCTGCCTGAGGGATCTTAAATTTATACTTAGTTTTTCTTAATGGCCCACAGTTAACACATATTTTCTATCATTATAAGTCGATGTTTAATATGAAAACACATTAAATCTAGATATTGGAAGTGTATTGGTTACATGAGGATTAGGGAATGAGCACCAATCAAATAAGGGACATGGCAATGTTGTATCCATTTTTGTATTGACTGTCTGCTTCCATGCCACACACTATATAAATCTGCATTATCTGTACGTGTCTGCAGATCTGGCAGTGCGGCGGCGTGTTGGAAATTGTAACATGCTCACACGTGGGCCATGTTTTCCGGAAGGCCACCCCATACAGCTTCCCTGGAGGAACGGGCCAAGTAATCAACAAGAACAACAGGCGCCTGGCTGAAGTCTGGATGGATGATTTCAAAGAATTCTTCTATATCATATCGCCAGGTACAGAGCCGACGGTGCCACTGTCTGCCTGCATCTTTCTGCCGCGGAAATATTAGAATAACATGTTGACAACCACACTGCATATTCATCCTACTGACTGTGGTATGTGCTGACACCAGAGGTATACTTTTTGTCATATCTCAGAGGTGCTTTATTCTGTCATTTTAATTTTTAATGACTTCTTTTGATTAGTTTTTTAAAAAAAAGTAGACAAGTATCGGGGGTTCTGGGAGAGCCAAGTCAAAAGCACACAATTCAGCCTATCTGGGTTTATTAGATGGAGGAGACAGACAGATTTTATCACATTGTCGGTTCATAACCCGAATTGTTGCTCTTCCTAAGGTAAGATGACGTTCAAAGGAAGAAATACAATACAGAAATTCATGATAATAATTTCATATTTAATAATATTTTGAGGAGAAATGATTTCACATTTCACTATGATGGTTGTTTCTTACAGCAGTTTATTCTTGGAGTGCCCAGGGACCCCAGTTGGTAGTCCTTATATATGTTGGTAGGACATGATATGAATTGTGCTTGTTTTTAGGGAATATACAGTTCAGTCTGGATTTTAATAGATGTGTTATTCATTGTGAATCCCTGTGAGACAACAGATAGAACAATCCTCATGAACAGACCCCTCCGTACTGCTTGCGTGCTTGCAGGTATTAAATTTAGCAAATTGGTGTGAAAAGGGAAGCCCCGACTAGTCTTTTAGTCTTTCATTCGCCTACGCTTTATCTTGCTCACAACATAATGAATTTCTCACGCTGGAATTTAATGTCGCTTTTGTCATCCCCAAACTGAGAATAATTATTTTCCCACTTTCAGACACATTATTTTTTTGTCAGCACTCCTCTAAACTTCAGTTCAGAAAATTGTCAAAGATGCTCAAACGCACACGGACAAACTAGAACAATACGGCTGTGCAGATTGAGAGATGAGTACCCCTCCATCTGTCGACTCAGTAATGTGATTACCCTTTAGCAGACAGCAGTGTCCCGGAAATCTGTGGTTAAGTGTTTTAGATGCCTGCCAACCTATAAGGGATCATCCGTAATCTGCCGATCTTATGGCACAAATTGTGACCTTCTCCTCCACTCAGTCAGGCAGGATTCTGCTCGGGCAGGTGTGCAGACAGAGCCGGGGCTTGTGATGGATGAGTCTTTCTGCCTATTGTGGCCCCACGATGACTGTCTGTTCCTCCAGGACATTAGGGAGAATGATCTGGGCCACGCTGCTGCCAGACCCCACTTATTGGCACAGAGGAGCACAGTATGTTGCTCAGGCTGCGTTTGGGAGTGGCATATAGTGATCCTATTAAAAGTGCATCTCCCTCCTCGTCCCCTCCTCTGCACTGGTGATTTCAAGATCAAAGAGGCTATTCATCATCTGCAACATGTGATGCTCAGACCCTACAGAGAGAGGAAGGGAGAGGGGAAATGGAGAGCCAGGGGAGCAGGAGCGGCCTTCAGCTCATAGCTTTTATCTGCCAACTTTAAATTTCTATTTCACACCAGTGTAGGATGTTGGTATTACAGAAGGTGCCCGTTTGCATTGTCTGGCTTGGGTTTGACGGATAATTATTGCTTATTGCGATCATACTCTCTCATGATAAATTACCCCAATGGATCTATCTACGTGCAAGCTACGAGGCACTCTGGGGAGAAACCATCTGCCTAATGTGTTTGTAAGTGTCTGTGCCCAGTCGTTGTCTAATCCTTCCTCAGTCTTGACCTGCATCAAGGTTGATACATCATGCAGTTCCTATTTGGCTAAAATAAAACACATCATGGCACATGATATTCCAACAGTTGTTGCATTTGTGCATTTCATGAAGGAGATGCCTTGTCTTCTGCCTTGTCTAGTGTATTATTGTGCATAAGCGGGACTTTCCTCACAAGCCGTTGCTAAATTAGGTTATTCATGCATTAATAAATAGAAAATCCTTTCACGGCCGCCCACATAGCTCATGTTTTCAGGTGAGGTTGTGAGGTGTTTTTTCTCTATAAAGGGTCCCTCTGGTGTTTAGTCTTGGTGGTGCAAGAAGACAGGTCTGTCCTTCTGAAATAAATGTAAATCCTAACTGTTGATATTCAGTGATACATGTGGCTTGTCTTCTCTCTCTGCAGGTGTGATGCGGGTCGACTACGGCGACGTTTCTTCCCGCAAAGCTCTCCGGGAGGCCTTGCAGTGCAAACCGTTTTCCTGGTATCTAGAGAATGTTTACCCAGACTCCCAGATCCCAAGAAGATACTACTCACTTGGTGAAGTATGAGCTTTCTCGTACTCTGATCTCCCATAATGCAGCAGATACCCCTCCCTCCCTCCCTCTGCATTCAGTCAGATATGTCCTTGTGCTGTAGCCTCTGGGTTGTGTTTTCAAAGAGACAAAATATTGCCACAAGATAAGTCAGAAAATCTCCAGCAAAGGCTGAACAAAACAAAATGAAAATAAACAGTCCCAACTGTTCGAACCGAATGTGGATGATAAACAAACAAGGCGATGTTGGTGCAGTCAGTATTGATCCCAGTCACATGTTTACACAGTTATACTATGAACGCTGGGTAGGAGAGATAAGGCGATGCGAAAATGAATTTTAAAACACAAAAAAAGTACAAATATCAGTCAGAATCTCTCTCAAACAGGGTTGTGAATTGTAAACCGTGAAGTTGTGCATTTTATTATGAAAATATTTATTACCTCTTCTCATGGTCAGGAAAAATAGGAGACACAGGAGAGGATTGTGGGAAATGTGGGATGATTTACAGGCCAGGCGTTGGTTTTTTTCAAAATTCCCCCTCATACAGTTTTTTTTTTAATAGTGACCTGAATTTGCCTCTTGATGCCCGTGGCTTCGTGTCGACAGCAGTGCACTTTTGGGGGTAAAGTCAGTGCTGACATGCAGTGTGCTGTCTGCACGATAGACGGAGGCCATTTAAAAGTAATGTCAGTTGAAGAACTCATGGTGAAATGAGCTTGTAATCCTCCAACATTCATACAGCTGAGGATGAGAGGATTTCTTTTCATTGTGCTGCTCTGCTGTACTGCAGCACAAGCCGGGTCTCTCTCTCTCTCTCTCTCTCTCTCTCTCTCTTTCTCTCTTTCTCTCTTTCTCTCTCTTTAGCCACTGCAGCACCTCAGCTCCCATCTTCCTCTAAACCAGACTTCTCCTGACTGATTCTCATCCTCCATAACATGCAGTCAGCCTTTCTTTAACAGCTGGAACCATTAGGTTTTTTATATCACTTAATTATGAACGTTCTGTTCATGCATGATCGGCGTAATAAGTTGAACAGGCAACATATAGAGCGAGCTCAGCTCTAGCTTCTGTGGATGTATGGGTTGAGTGTAAAGTCAGTAGAAGCTGTGATGGCAAGGGTTTCTCAGGCTGTGCAGTCAAATAATTTCTCCATTTCAGCTGTAAAACTGAAGATAATATGTAGAATTTAGATTAATTGGTGACACAATATATTTTATATACATGATTTTTAGTGAGGCAACTTGCAACAATATTTAATATTAATTAATCTGATGATTTTGCATATAAAAAATAGTGAAGGTGGCATCTTTAAATGTCTTGTTTTGTCTGAACAACACTCCAAAACCCAAAGATACTGAGACTGTCTCCTAATCCGAATCCTAACAGATTTTTAAATAAGTTTCCATCCGCATGTCAGGAGACACTTCACAGATGTTCTTGTCTCTAATCTCAAACACGCACACACTTCAAGAAAATAATTGATAAATGATATATCACAAAGGAAAGCTTGAAATCATCACATATTATAAATTAGATAAACATGCAAATGAACTAAATTGATTAGACAATTATCAGAAACGTCGCCCGTTAGTTTTTTTCTGTTGACTGAATCAGACATGGTGACAAACATGCATTTTTCATGACCTCTGTTTGCAAATGAATCGCTCGTCACAGTTGACTCAGTAGGGAGAAAGCTGTAACCGACAGTTTTCCATGTCGCTTAGATTTTATGTAAAGGAAGTTTCTCCAACACTGAGGCTGTGACTCGTGTTGTGAAAGATCAGAACAGCTGTTGTCGTCGGGTCGGCGTCGGGTTGTAAAACTAACAGGGGTTATTATCAATTAGTCTTATTAACAGATTGTTTGTGTTGCCTAATTAGCACTGAATTATGTATGTTACACACAATAATTAAAGAATAAATCTGTAATAATAAGAGTCTAATGGTAAAGGATCTCAGGATAATTGAACCTGAAACAGCAATAAAAAAGAGGAAAGTCATAAACACCAACAAAACACCAACAAAATGAGAAATATTGAGCAGGTTTGTGTTTGGCATTGAAAATAATACATTTGTTTTGCTGTTTAGCTGTGTAGCCTGGAGTACCGTCAAGTGATACATACATTTTATGGATTATACCCTGGCAGAAATCATAAAAACTGAAATACAAGATTTGCAAAGGTTTGACTGAATATAAAAATATATGTTCTTGAGTGGTCATGAGCCAATCTAGAGACAGCCAGATTATTTGAAATGAGAGTTTAAGTAACTTCTAATTCGTTTAAATGTAATTCCTGCCCGCAGATCAGAAATGTTGAGACCAACCAGTGTGTGGACAACATGGGAAGAAAGGAGAACGAGAAAGTTGGATTTTTCAACTGTCACGGCATGGGTGGAAACCAGGTGAGGGGAGAAAATAAATGCACTTTCATGTCATTTTTATGATTTGTAGTCTGGATTATGTTTTCAAATTGCCAAACAAGGTCCTAAAAACACTAACTGTGAACTTTTTAAAAGTATTTTCGAGGAGCTGTAAATTGAAGTAATATACGCCTCTCTTAAATTAAACCAGCCGAGCCTTTGATTCTTCTTTATCTTGGATACATGAGCTTTGGGATTTTGTCTTTGTTAAAAAAGCTTCAACTCAATCAGGTTGGACCCAAAGTGTGTGTAAATTGCCAAATTTTAAGTCAATCCACAGATTTTCAATACAATTCAAGCTCAGGGTTTGTGCCAAGTTTTTCTTTCTCGGTCTTCAATCCAATTGTTGATTTGGCACCATGCTGGAGTTCATTGATAAGTCTTTGTTATTTTCCGAAAGGTTTGTGCCAAGACTTTGAATGTATTTGAGTCTAATCAATGTTCCCTTTGTCCTTACAGCTCTCGTTATGGGGTATTGTGTGTAGCTGCATTACATAAGACAGAATCTCAGCGTAGTATCAAATAATGTATCTGTAGAAAACTAAAAAGACCTTCCACAGTACCACAGTTTCTTGAATGCAAAATGATGATTAATGCCCAGTTCTGAGAGAGACATCTTGTTTCCAGGTGTTCACATACACAGCGGATAAAGAAATTAGGACAGATGACCTCTGTCTGGACGTCTCCCGCCTCAACGGACCCGTCGTCATGCTCAAGTGTCACCACATGAAGGGCAATCAGATGTTTGAGTACGATGCGGAGGTAGGATCCATCAAAAAGTAGCCAATCCATAACCAGGCTGTTATTACAGGTAGCCATTCTCGCCTTGTGATGGCCGACGTATTGTAAATGACTTTGATGAAATGGTGATTGATTGTTTCTTTCTGTCACGAGGAGACGTGCACAGTGAAGATTTTGAGGTAGTGCAAATTGGGGAAATTGAGTACCCATTTGCTGCCACCAGATGGCACTGTATGTCAGTTTTTTAGAAAGCAGAGAAGCTGAGTTGCTTTTTCCACCCTCTCATTATTCTCTCCTTTCACATAGTATGTTGGCAAGTGGGAATATGATTTTGAGGTAAGCTGTCCGAGTCATTGCTCCTGAAAACTACCCTTTTAGTCTGAGCCCCGTGCTTCCAGTTTTGTGATTGTCCCGTGACACCGTGTGGACTGTGAAGTGTAAGTAGTTATTAGAATAGATCATTTAAATTTGTATATATGTTACCTGGAGCCTTTTTTGGTAGAGGAAAGAAGCCAAATGTATTATTAAAAAATAATTTAACTCATCATGCAAAATTCAGCAAAGCAAATACACTCCTGCAATAAATCCGACCGTCATGAAGGTTGTAAGGTTCAACGAGGTGTTGATTCAACTTTATGGTCATTTTGTAGGCTGCAGTTTGTGGTGCTGTTCAACTGTATTGAATTATACGGAGAGGTCTTCCTCTTATTTAATATACAATCAGTAAAATAAATGGGTTGCACACATTTTGCTTACATGCAACATCAATCTACTGTTATCTGTCATTTAGTAATCAAACAACAAGCGGGTAAAACCGTCTATCTTGGAAATCAAAACAAAACAACAATGGCAGATGAGGAAGAAAAACAAATAACCTAATGCATTTTCATGTTGCGTGGTACATTACAGACCTCATGGCCTGTAAGACGCACTCAGGCAATAAACTACTGAATTTATACGACATACAAATACAAAGTGTGAGCGAGTCACAGTTTATTGATTTTGAAGGAGCACCGAAACAAAAACAAAGATTGGATAAATGACAAAGCCAAAAAAACTGCATATTAAACAGCAGACTTTCATTTTACTTAATAATCCCAATCCTGGTTTTGCGCGCTGTAATATTCTTACAATTTCAGCATTCAATCAAAAGCAGAAACAGATGTTACAGGCTCTTAAAGAAGAACGAAAATATTCTCCTCAAGCCCTGTTGACACAGAACTCAAAGTACATTATGTATTATACAACTCAAAACGCATCTTTTTATATTAACAATTCATGATTTTTTTTCTTTTAAAACCACTAGGAGACTGAAGTGAATACCGTGTTATCTGTCAGTGATTGAGATATCCTATCCTTGACATGTTGATATGACAAGTTTAGTAAGCCTGGAGCCCTTTCCATCAAGCACCAAACAAACCCAAGGAGAAATCCTTTCATTACACTTTGTTCTCGGGGTGCATTCTTAATATGAAGAAATTGAATAATTCATAAACGAAGAGGTCTGGTCTCTGTTGTAAACAGCATTGGGGTTTCACCGCTGTCGGCGGCCGAGGTTATTTTTAGCCCAAAGTGTGACAGACAGGGGCTGAATCCTGGGTGACTACAGTACCATTAACATTTCATCTCGTCATCAGTTTCACTTTCATAATAAGGACTATGTGACTTCTGCATATTCCTGCTACATTCATTCATAACGATGGCAGACATCTTTTTCACCCACTCTGCTGTTTAAGCCAGGAATAAGCTGCGTTCAGTCCTGCTCTGTGACATACTGTACTACGTGGCAGTCAAAATTATTCTCCTCGTCTTCACTCGCACACAGAGTTTCAGTTGAAATCTGCCAAAGCTTTACACGCCAGATATCCATCTGCACATTTTACTCCTGTTTAAGTTTTTGTGTTAGTGTTGCAGAGACTAATGGTTTCATTACTGTAGAGATGTCAGGTTGTCTCTGCCAAACAGATAAATTAAAGATAATGTTCTTCGGCGTTATCTAATTCACACCTGGTGCGCACTGTCTGCACCGAGTTTAAACAACAGCACCTTTTATACTAATGCTGCTGTTCATGACGTGATGGATGGTAGAGATAGGAAAGTTACAGTGTTAGAGTTGGTCGTGAAATACTGAGCATTGACTATATAACAGTATGTCCATTAAATCTGGGTTTAATTACTGTCAACTTTGGCTGATGTGAGAGGGCCATATTTGTTTTGTATTTACGGCATTTCTGTGTGTTTCAAGTCGCTGGACTGATCAGAATAACTCTGATATGACATGAAGCCACAGGCTGTATCAAGCAATTAAAAAAGGGGAACCAAATTTCAAACCAAATTTTTATTTGATAGAAACATCCTTAAAATGAGTCAAACAATATACAGTATGTCTAAAACAATACAAAAATGGAAAAAATTAATGCTTCACATTGCCCGTCTAATCTTTTATAGCTTAAAAAAATAAATATTACTTTTTAATATTTTCATATTGAAAATTCCAAATTCCTTGCTTGTGTCATTTTTCACATTGCCCGTCTAATCTTTTATAGTTAAAAAAAAATAAATATTACTTTTTAATATTTTCATATTGAATCTGAAATTCCTTGTTTGTGTCATTTTAAAGATGTTTTTTCATCAGTTACTGATGTAATTGTCTCAGGTGTTTTGATATTTGCGTCTCCCTTTTCATTGGTTGTTACATCCTGTTACTGTAATTTAAAGATGTTGTTGTGTTGCCATGAATCATGAAACTTAGCTCTGATTTCAAGTTAGTGGTAAAGAAAAAATAAATAAAATAAACTAACTGATGACACTCAGACTTACCTTCACTACCATCTGCCCCTTTTCACTCCTGACTCACCGCAGAAGCACACCTTCCTGCATATCATCACCCAATCATGTCTGACCATCAGCCGTCTGGAGGACGGCACCTATGGCCCCACGGTGGAGTACTGTAACAACAGTCCCTTACAGGCCTGGACCCTTCACAACTACACGCGTCAGGAGGTCGCTAGACGCCTCTACTTCAGTCCCACTGATTATTTCCTCTAAGCTCCCGTCCGCTGTAGGGCCTGAGGTGAACAGGTTGGTACAAATTAGGCTTAGAGTAGAAGCTGGTGGCCTTTTTAGTTGCTCCGTAGTGATGTAGTTTGTCATTAGCAGTGTTAGAAGTTGATTCGTAGATGACCTGCCCGGGCTTTAATAGACACCTTTTGTAGCAGAGTATTTTTAGTCATCTTGTTTTCGTCAGTGACGGCAAATGAATGCAGAGCTTGTTGTTATGATGTTGAACTTCCAAGTTTTAGTCAAAATATGCATGCAAATTGTTTCAGGAAGCATTAAGTAGCTTTTACCGGTGACCTTTCAGGAGGAATGTATGAAAATGAGCGCAGAGGCACATCAAACAGTGACAGATATCCCGTCACGATGGCATAAGATGCTAAGACCTTTAGCCGGTCTTCACGCTAAATTAGATCTCATTTGACATTTCTTTTCCAACATAAATATTTTATTTTGATATGAAAATTCACCGGCTGCCATCGTTGGGTCAATGACGCCCGAGATGGAGGAGGCCGCGTTTATTTTTAGCTGATTATCTACGTGCAGCGCTGATTGAAATGGGCTTGCCATTGTTTACAAGTTCTTTTTGAAGTGATCCTTCATTGTGAACCAGCCTTTCATTGCCCTGGCCTCTCAGGCCACTCTCCTATTGGCCTGAAGCAGCTGTGTACACTGTGTGCCATGTACAAATTGTCAAAGCAATGAATCCCAATTCAAATCAGTGCTTTTCACCACTTGCCTTGCTTATTTACATATGTTTGTAAGGAACGTTTTGTGGCTCAGCATTTCTCTTCATTTTCAGGGTTGTTATTTTTCCGCTTTTTCCCAGTCTGTCATTTTCTCTATAGCCAATTCTGTTCTGCTCGGTTATATGGAGTTTCACCTCCAAGTCCTGTACTTTTTGTATTTCTCCAAAAGCTAAAGAGCAATTTCACTGTAGCATGCCACATTTTTTTGTGTCCAGACAGGGCAAATTGGGTAAGGAGCTCCCAGGGCTGCTGGTGTGTGTCAGAGTTGCGGCAGTGAAGTGACCTGCTGTTAGATGGCCTGATTTGTTGTTCACACTCAGAGGTCCTCGTGGCATAGCCAGCACAAGAGGAGAGCACATAACACGACAGCAAATGTTGTCTGACTCTTCCTTCCCTGAGACAAAAGGAATCTGCTGTTTTCACCCGGCTCTAGATCTCCGTCTAGAGTCGTCACAACATCAAACTTTTCTGCCTTTCAGCAAGTCCGACATGCTGCTTGCTGACAAAGAGGATAATGTTCCTCAACTGGGGCTCATGGGTTAGAAACCGTCCACATTTAATTAGCCGGTCTCAGCTGTGCAAACACTCAGCGACTCACTCCGGAGAGACCGGTTGGTTTTCTTGGAAGCTGAGATGGGAGTTTTCTCTGCCCCAAAGGAGACGTGAAATAATTATGAGCAAAGGACAGGACCTCCGCATTTCTAGTATTTTCATTAAATGTGCATCGGTTTGCCTCGCCTCTGCCGTTATACTCCTCATTTGTCATCTCTGCCACTGGAGCAGGTTTGGATCTTTGAATGAAAGGGGGGAAAAAAAGACTATTCTGGTTCAGGTTCTTATGATTTATAGATTAGATCTATAAATACATGTAATGTAGATCTGCCTCCTGTTCGGGGTAAGCACGTATGAATAATGCCTTTTAAAGAGGAAGTATTTGTTGATCATACTGCTTGCAGATGCAACAAAAAATAAGCGAGCAAGCATTTCTGACCTTTTTTCTGCTTGCGTCTGTTGTTAAGAAATATATATATTTAATTTTCAATTATTTTTTTTAAATAAAGCAAGAAAAGTAACTCTCTGATGAAGAGCCACTTCATTGTTCTTTTGAGTTTTTTGACAGGTGTGTAAGGTCGAACGCCACCTGCTCTCTTTGTTCTTGCTCTGTTTGAACAAATGTGCCCGTAGGGCAGTCTGCAATGTGTACTTCAGGAAAGATGCATGTGTTTGTGTGTGTGTGTGTGTGTGTGTGTGTGTGTGTGTGTGTGTGTGTGCGCACTTCTTTGTATCCAGGCAGAGCATGTCAGGTCCTCGTGTTTTATAGCTTAAGATCAAACATGGCCTGAGTGTCTCACTGTGCTCATTAGTCTGAATATCCTCTGTCAACAGGCAAAGTACAATCTTGTTTTAATGAAGAATCATGTCTCAACTGCAAGATAAGTCATGCCAATGATCACGCTACAATGCCGAATGAGAACAGATTATGGTTTGCAGTTGTTGACACGTATTTTGTTTTCATGTGCGCTGTGCCGTTTAGTTTGAAAATGATGATGGAACTGATCCTTTATTTTGTCATCGAGTAAAAAACCGTTCCATTTCTGAACATTATAACAATTAATGGTGTTTGCAGCAACATAAACACAGTTGTATTTTTAACATCATTTTCCCCAATTTCTCTCGTGGCATTGTTTTCCTCAGCGGAGGCTCTGCTTCTCCTCGCAAAAACAACTTCAGCCTCTCTACTTCTCTGCATGTGATCATTAGGACGAGAAAAGCAACTCAAGTGAGCAGCGAAATTGCGGAAGCGCGTTTCTTCTGAGGGAATGAACATAAATGGTTAATCAAGGCCATTGAGAGCTCTCTTCCAGTTGTTGGTGGGGGGTGTTATCCTCGGAGCTCTGGAGCAACAGAGGATTTCTGCGGTACATGCTCATGTGGTGCTTGAGTTCAGCTCCTCACAACAGGTGTGCTTCTCCAGTCTGGACTCCAGTCTTTCTGGCTTTTCTGGTTTTTGTGATAGAACATAACGCAGACAGGACTGATGGGCACAGAGGGGAGATGACATAAATCTGAGTGCTTTTTTTTTCTTTCTTTTTTTTGTATACTGCAGAGCAAACTCCAAAAATAACAGGACTGTTTGAGGTCAGAGCCATTTAAATTTAAATCCACTGCTCACATGAGCTGAGACAGTTAATCCCATGTTTATTAATCATCAGCGATATTGCTGAAACAATTAGAGGTTGAAATTGATGTGTCAATCAGCTGAAGGTGTTATTAATAATGATGCCAACGCAGTGTGACAGCGAACCAGCATGCACGATCCAAGGACTCTGAAACTTAATTTTATTATTTACACCTGTGCTTCCTGCTGTGACATGTGAAAATGTCTTTGGTAGTCATTCAAAGTCTAAAGTGATTTCCATTAGCTGCACAATAGTAGATATATAATAATATAGGACATTTTGATAAATAATTCATATATGATGATTATTATAGCAAACTGCTCACTCAGCACAAGCATAATTTTGTTTCAAATCTTCCAAATGCTGCAAAAAATTTTCATTCTCTGGCAAAGGAGGAGCTGGTGCACGTCGCCATTGCCCGACGGTTGTCTTATTTTAACCTAATCATTCATCATACAAGAAGAAGTGACTGTCCATAACAAACGAATATTAGGATTAGTGAGTAAACGTCTATAGAATAACATGTTGTTGAATGAGTTTTAAACTAGTATAGGGGCAATGATGTTGACGTAGTAGTTGATAAGAAGCAGCACAATGGTGCTAATTATATCACTTTGATTAACTTTTGTGTTTCACACAAAACCATTAAAGGAACAGGGATCACAAAAGTCATTTTTAGCAGCAGGTAGTCATTTTAATTGCAGAATAAACTAATTCTGTGGGGGAACATGTTTGGAAGAAATAAATACTTAAAGCTGCTATAATATTTGTTAGAATGTTAACAATGGATTGCATGATGATAATTAGCACCCGTCGAGTTGCAGTTTCCCTGAGCTCTGTGGAGAATTACAGCATCTTTCAGCTCAGTGTTTTAGTTTTCTGACCCACGATAAAATGAGCGACTAGCTGGTGAAGCAGCTACAAATTTTGTGGAAGTTGGTGAAGAGCAAATTTGAGCTAAAAAAAAAAGGAAAATTGAATATTGGACTTAATGTTCACCAGGTGGCCAGAAACACAACTATGATGACAGATAATGTTGCTCTTAGTCCCTTAGCTTGAGAAAATGTTCAACGTCACTTTGTCTCTCGACCATTTCAGGTAGAGCGAGGAGCATAAAAATTGGCTCACAAACCAAACTATTGAGATGAAAAGCAGTTTTGATTATCCATTTTACATCACAGAAACTCATGTGGTGATCTGAAATGTCCAAAATATTAGGTAAGCAGCTGGTATTATGGTTAGGTGTTTGGTTTTAGTTCGTACTGTAGTTATTTCTTGTCTTTTCGTGCAAATCGAAGGCATCTGAAGCTCAGCAGTTATTCACAGAACAATCCTTCCCATGAAGGTGACCATGACAACAGTCTCCACACAAACAGGAGCTGCACTTCTCCATTCGGCCTCTGCGCCTGTTGTGCTGTATAAAGGCCACGACTCTCACCTTTTTCACAACTAGAACATCTTGCTGTCCTGATGTACCTATTGTTTTTTTTTTCTCTTGCTCCGGCTACAGTTACAGAGTCTAACAAGCTCAGGCCATTTTCTGGGTTGAGAGGTATTTTTGGGAAATGTGGGGAAATCAATAGTTGAAGTGTGTCTGTGAAGGTTCATCTTAGTCATCCAGGTGGATTCAACTTTCTCCACAGAGGAGCTGAAGTGCTGTCGATGAGGCAGTCCGGGGGAAACTATAACTGAAAAACTGAACACTCGAAAACTCTCAAAACAAAACAGTACTGCTGATTTATTTCTGTGTGTTTGTACATCAGTGTGTACATGTATTCACATCTCTCTAATTCTCTCTCTCCAGCGACTCACGCTGCTGCACGTGAACAGCAACCAGTGTTTGGACATGCCGTCTGAGGAGGACAAGATGGTGCCCACCCTGAGAGACTGCAATAACAGCCGCTCTCAGCAGTGGCTGCTACGTAACATGACCCTGAGCGTCTGATCCCTCACCTCGCCCTCTCTCTCTCTCTCTCTCTGCCCCTACCACTCTCATCCTAATCAATCCTGGCTCTACACACCCTCACCAGGTTGCTCTTACCACGCACATCATACGCTCTCTTTCTGTGTCAGGCTGGGCAGCGAATGCAGAGATCCAGGCATCAACAGCAGTTTATATTCCATTATGGAGGCATCTCCTTTTTTACAGTTTGCCACAGGTGTAGAGAGGCTGCACCAGCCGTTCAGGCGACATGACAAGGTGTTGCATGGGGGACCATGTCATGTTCAGACACGGAGAACTATGTGTGAAGTCTGTGCATGGACAACATTGAAATCGAAGCACCCGCCCGTCAGCTGGCTGCGATCCCTGCCTCCGCTGTGCTGCTCGAACTGCTGCTTAGCTGCTGGAAAAAAAACAATTAATCAGAAGACCACTTACGAAGAGAATATTGTAAAGCACGTCTGTGATGGTCTGCATTGTAATTGACCTTCTTTGTGCTGTGAGCAGTACATGCAGTGCAGACTTTTTTATGACCGCTGCTCATCCTCTTTCGATATCAGTGTCTGAGTAACATTCAGATAACAGGTGATGTTGTTAATAGAGCCCGACCAATACCGGATTTTTGAAGCAGTTACCGACTTTGATATTTGCGAGTTAAAGAATCTCATAAACATCATCCAATCTATAATGATACTACAGCTTTTGTTTATTATTTTTTTTATTTTGCTTTTCATCTTTTAAGAGGATTTAACGCTCTGTGTCGCACTGTTAACGTCTGAGCTACGCTGCTGACTGAGGAACATCATACTGTATGTCCTATGAACGTTACAATGCAATCAACACAAATTTTCCCTTTTTAACAAGCCCACAGCCTGACTTAAGCCACCTGTCCCTTTTTACAACATTCAACATGTGGACGTAACGTTGGAACTCATTCCCATTAACTAGCATCAGCTGTCTCCTTTTCACTGGTCCAGTTGTGAAGCTAGAAAATGGCCAGATTGCCAAACCCCACAGCAATGAGTATTTCACAGCACTCTGTCTACACTGAGATTAGAATGACGTGGACTAACCAAGACTAAGGAAGCATGCTGGCTACACAGATGTTGTACAAATCAAACTACCAGTACTCCTCCAGGGAAGACTAAAGTACAGTAGGGGGCGCTAACAATGCAGAAAAATGAATAAAACAAAAAATATATCCTTTTTGGTAATTAGAAACCAAATAAATACACAAGTTAAAACAAACACAAAGGATATATATACAGATTTTTTAGGAAAACTTCCTATTTCAGTTTGATTTTAAGATTTAAAAAAAAATGTATAAGGATCTCTTAAATTTGGACAAACAGTGAAACGCAGACACGAATTTTAAATAATCTCAAACATATCTTTGCCATTTATAAACAGCAGTTTCTGTAACATTCAGAAAACGTAAATTACAATCATACCGGCTATCTCTCACGTTCCTATTGGCTCCATGATAGTAACCAGCTGCCAACACCTTGAAGCAACCAACACCAAACCAAAGATTTTCAATAGATGATAACATTACAATCTCCGCCTCCTCACCCCGATCTCCAAACACTTCCTCATTTGGAAGTGTTGTGAAAGCAGATTGCGTTGTGCCAGAGACGGTTCAGAAAGTTATTAAATTTTTCATTTAGGTGTTATACTTCATTTTTGGTGGGACAAGACCGACAATTCAGCACAGACACAGAGAAAGAGAGACGTGTTCCCAAATCTCACGAGTGTCTCAAACAAAGTTTATTTTTTCCCCCTGATTTATCTGTGTGGAAAAATGTCACCTATGAAAAATGCGTCCAATATTTACTTCGTTGACTATGAGGTGCTCACATTCATTCATCCCATTAGAGGCGATAGACTGAAGACCTGCTGCGGGTCTCCTAAAGTGGAGCGGCAGTGGGTAAACCCATGTGACACAGATACAGAAAGTGGCTCTTCAGTGAGGTGTCTTGGCTTCTTTTATTTTTTCTTTTTTTTTTTTACCCATCTCTGGTCAGACACACACTGTGCAGCACAGCCACAGCCAGCTGGCCCCGGGCTTGGCTTGCACTCAATCAGAAAGCATCGTTGCAAATGCAATATATTTGACATGCTTTGCAGTAACATTAACTTTATAACATTTAACTTCTATATTAACATTATCCAGTGTTGCATACTGTTGTGTTGACACTGAGGGGAAGTGGACAGAGAAGACATACAGGAGAGAGCATGAATGTCACATCCTTTGGATTTTCCCTTATTGGCAGCCAAGAAAGTTGTGGAAAGAAGTTGCCATAAATTGGCAATAAAAAGTGATTAATACATTAAATTAACACTGCTTCAGAATCTTACGTATGGCACCTTTTTAATTATTGGCTGACATATAGGCAGATAATAATAGATCTGTGATAAGCTAATATCAGCCAATTTATTGGTTGGGCTCTAAGTGTTGAGGTGGATTTCTTTAGTTGTTTGGAAAAAAAAAAGATTTCATACATCATCTTAAGGAATAACAGTCTAATTGTGAGGCAGCTCTTTCGATCGACACACTGTGTGAAAGTTGATTTATAACAGGCTGTTAGAAGAAACGAAAGAGGTGGCTGCAGGGAAGGAATTAGCAAGTAATCGAGACTTGGCTCTGAGTAGATATAATTGATTTTAATTGAGACCCCTAAATAATAATGACTGTACTCTGACACACTTGTGTTATAATGGCTATCTGGGTGTAACTACTTTAAACAAACACACACACACACACACACACACACACACACACACACATCACCTTTATCAGATTCCTACTACTGAGACGATTCTTCTTAATATCTTGAGAAACCATGATGTCTTGGAGCTGAAGAGTGACGTGTGCCTTTTTAAAAAGTTGTTTTGTATTCGGTTCATTGTTTTTTTTTTTTGGTGGGTTGGTTTATTTGTGTGTTTTATTTTGAGTTAAAAAGCTACTGCATATTGATATATTAAATAATTATATCTCATGAATGTGTCACTATTATGTTAACGCTTTACCAAACATTTAGTTACAGTATATCAACACTTAGCCATCAGGTGCTTTTCACTAGATGGTTGATCAGGATCAGACAATAAATGTTATTGTACATAATGCTGTTGACATGTTTCACCGTTGTTGTACATACAGAACCAATTATTTTTCTAAGATACTGTAAAACTTGAACACTCCTCAGAGAAAAAGACATTGAATGGTTAAAAGATCATGAGGTATTGCAGTGTTTTATTGGAATTGTGGTAATAAAAACCAGTGCTTACCTTGGGTTTTTAAATTGCGGTGTGTGTTGGAAATCATCATCGGCCCCACAAAACCAATTCTTAGACTACCTAAAGGACCTTAGGCGAGCATACATACTGTAAGGGAGCAACTAATGGTGAAATGCTATCAATGCTGCTTGAATATTGAATCCTTGCCAAGTGCCTACTTGGCATTCAGACTAAAATTCAATCACCTCACCTCTATATGTTACACACACATTTATTGTTTTTCATTATCTTAAAGTGCATGTTATTAAAATAGGAATGTAACGTTTCAATGTACTGGTTCCAAGGTGATGGTATCTGTTTGTACATTTTGCCTTTTTTTTTTTTTTCCAGAAAAAAAAAAACAACTTTGGCTGAACATAGATTTATCATTACTTTCAGTGTCAAGCAACTGATGAAAATGTGAACACTAGCACATCACACCAATACATCAGTTGTTTAATAAACCTTGTTCTTGAAGCTTTTAAGACCTCGAACATCTCATTACCAGGCTCCTCTGTGTGTGTAGGCTTTTAAATGTGGTAAATTGAAGCCTCTCTTCCATGGTGACCGTACAACAGGATGCCATAAGAACAACACTGTGATGGATGTTACCTGCTTTTTTCTTTTCTTCTCCAGTATGCGTAAAGGCACCTGCCGTCCGCTGATGAAGGTACCTCTGACATGGCTCATTGTTCTGTACATTTAAACAAGGGAGGCTTGACCTTTCAGGTGACTCTGGCTTTGTTAAAATCTGAAAGGCCTGAATGGGAAATAGAAAAAAGTAGTGCTGGAGGGTCAATATACTGTAGGGCAATAGGGATATGGGGAACAGGGAATATCCAACTGATAACTAGAGATATGAATGTTAGGCTGATGATTACTTTAACTACTGACTAATTTTTCAATATTTTGATGTATTTATAGAGGGGAGAAAACTGAGGAAATACCCATCATCACATCTTTAAATTATACTCAAATACTAAAAATATCCACTGCGCTGTTTTGCCAATCAGATGATAAGATCATATTACTGGCATGTCTGTACGTTAAAATAATTCTACAGGCTGCAACTGGCTACCTTAGCTTCGTATAGAAAAGGAGAAATGGCATGGCTCTGTTAATAGGTGCAAAGAATCGGCTTACCAGCACCTCTAAAGCTCACAAAACAATGTGAGAAGAATGCCAGCTGTGTCCCCTACTTCCAGTCTAGAATAATTTACACAATAATTTTAGCAATACAGTATAATATAAATTATTTGGACAAATAATCTCCATAGACAGTGGCAAAAAAAGTTTTGTAATAATAATAATGCATATTAATCAATGTAGAAAAGTGGTTGTATTCTACAGGACATGGAAAAATATTTAATATTCACTGCATATATATTTTAATTTCCATCACTTAGGCTTTCTAAAAAAAAAATATTTGTAAACCTCTCCTCCATTGCAGAGGTATTAATAGTTGTTGCTGTGGAGCCGCCACCACATCAGCGCTTCACCACACTCTCAGCAGGGGCCCTCACGGCGGTTTCAGACAGTCTCACACCTGTTGTAAGCAAAACCCAGGCTGGTTAACTGGGCCTGTGAGGATAAGATAGTGGGTTTGTGGATGGGCCAGGGGGAGTCCATTAAGGGGGTGCGATGCTTTAAAATAACAGCTCTAATGGAGGTCTTATCTGTGGCTCACCATGGCTCGCTGTGGCTTTCGAAAGGTAGTACATGATCAGAGCTTCTCACTGTGGCGGCTGTACAGTTCTCGACTATATAAATATATTTATATATATATATATATATAATAATGGGCTCATTTAAGCTCAGGAAATGTATAGCTCTGGCTTTTGAAGGCATATCATGGGTCTTCAAAGACCGAGGGCCGTATTACATGCTGTCTAATTCCCTCGTTTTATTCAGTTAAGCCCTGAAGTTATGCCTTCTGCTATTTGTTTAAACAATTTTCTGGTGTGGGTCTTTTTTTTTCGAAACTTTCAAAGGCTCTTTAGAAACCTGAGGTCTGTAAGTAATGAAAGTATTGCAAGTAAAATTATTTTCCTGACTTCATTCTCATTCATTTCTCTGATACTATAATTGAATGCATACAAAAAAACATAGACGTTTCTTTATGTGTATATATATATATTATTATATATATTATATATATATATATATATATATATAATATATATATATATATATATATATAATATATATATATATACAAATTCTACTACTAAAAGAAAGGCAACCCTGTTTTATTATTGATTTTGAGCCCTCAGTTTCAGACTGCAATACCACTGACATTAATATGGACAGCTGCTACATGTGTTTGTTTGATTATGTTACTTATGATCAAAAACTAACATGTTGACAATTTTGCAAACATCAAGCAAGTGCAACAACACAAGACATAGCAGCCAGTTCATAGTCCAACAACAAGAAGCCCAGCTCTGCGTTTGTCTTTCAAGCTTTTATTTTATGAAGTTCTTGCCAACGAATAAACTCTTCAGTCTTTTCATCTCTGTCACTGTCCATAGAGGCCGCTGTGTCCGGTTACACTGCTCGCTTGACCAGCTCCAAATCTGACATGACACCGGCATTCCCCTGCACCCCAGAGATGAAAACCTCCTCTTTCCAGTGGTTCAAAACATCTGTGATACAAATACTGACACTCTTGAGTTCACAGTCTGGACAGCCTGGCTAACAAACTGAGTTAACATTAGCTGACAGCAGCTATAATTCACAGCAGCTTACTTCACTGTTCCATCAGGAAACTCTGTAAATTACAGTTGTTTAGAGAGTTCTCCATGAAATATGATCTAATTTCACAAAAATCTGTGAAATATTTGGTGGTGTGTGACTAAGTGCCATAAAGTGTTATGTAGTTCTTGCAGGTGATCATACCCAGAGCACAAAGTCACATAATGCAAGAACAATATGTGACTTTTAAATTAAAATGATTTAAAATCTGTTATTTTATGGTATAAAAGTCACACAATGCTGCTTTAGACACAGTGCTATGTACTTTAGTTAATTTACTTAGTTACTTTCACTGAGATCAGTGTGTCAGGTTCATTGCAGCAGAACAACACTGTGATATTGGAGAGTTCTGGTAACAAAAAATATGAAAATGAAGATAAAACCAGAAGCAGCTGATGATGCAAATTATATTTTCTCTGAGATTTGATCATTTAAAAGCAGCTCATGCTGGCTCATAGTTCATCAGTACAAGTAGACGGTTGAGGGTTGGGCATACAGCCATGTTGCAATGAACACAAGACAATTACTGTGATTTGTGCTTACTGATTTGTGTTTGGTAAGTTGCAGTCAGTATCCTGAGGGTTTGTTTCTATGGATCTCTGCCACATACATCCAGGCAAACAAAGGCTCACCTTTCAAGGACACAGCTGCAGGAATTGAACCTCTTACCTTCTGGTCATGGGATTGTCTCCCTTAACCTGATTCCATTTGCCCATCGTGACAAGAATCTCTTCACGCTTTTGTGCCTCGACTTAAAATACCATGCTATACATTTTGTGCCGTGTTTCTCCGGGTGTCTGCAGTGTGCTTGATTGTGTGCCTGCCTCTCCCTGCTCAATATATGGTCTCCCATCAACTAAGTGAATCCAATAATGGGTAGAGGCAAAGCGGGGATGAGAGAGAGGGGGGGATAATCAACCCTCTGGATGTGTCTTTTCTCCTCGCTTGAGACCAGAGGAGAAATCCTGCACTTAATTGTTGAGGGGACCTGAAGTTCCAGAGCGCCTGCATTGAAAAGCAGCTTTAATTAGACATGGTTTGAGGCCAGTATCTCAGTGGGGGTCACATCTACTGCCACATGAGGCCTATACCTACCCCCCCTCCAGACAGACACAGAATAATGTACAGTACCTGCCATCAGATGTGAAGAGCCAGCCTAGGGATTCAACTGAGACATTTCTGATGTATGCCTGCAATTTCTTGAGTAATTTTTATTGATTTGCAGGGAGGAAGTGGCTCTAACAAGCTTCTCCTATGTGATAATCTCCTTTTAGCGACGAAAGCAGTGATTAGAACGAAGGGGCCCTGCTGCTTTCAGCAGTAATTGTATAGTAATCAATCATCAATCTCCAGGAGCTGTTCCAAAACACACTCCTATTCGGTTGCTATTTTTGACCACAGCGACAACTAATAAGGTCTCGCTTCAGCCGGGGGAAGACAAACCATCAGACTGCACTAGAACAATATTTCCATTTACTATTTAAGTGGACCTATTAAGGATTGTGTCTGTAACAATTCCTCATCTGATTATTTTCCCTGCAGTGAGGGTTCAGTTTGTGGTTAAATGCTGCTGCTTCTTTCACCGTCGTCACTCATAAACAGCTGTAATGTCCTTTGATTACCACAAGATGCTGACAATCTCATATGTCCCTTGGAGGCTTCACGTTTTGACCCAGTTGCTGTACCCCATGGAATCACTGGTTGAAAGATGCTGCTCATCCACCACATGGTTTCACATTACATGCCAAGCATGAAGGGGAGCATGTTAGTGCTTCAGCATCCAGTGAGCATGGCTCAGATCATGTTAAAACCTAATCGACGCAGGGAGAAAATCATAGCGCGTGTCTTCCATGAGATTGTTTGTTCGGAATTAAAAAATCAATATTGTAGCAGAAAAATAAGATTAAAGAGATTTCCTTTTTGTGAGGAAGTCGTAAATTTGTTGGGGGGGTGGTAGAACAAATCCATAAAAGTCAAACATCAAAGCAGAGGCGGTTTTCCCTGCTCTCTCTCTGATTGTAGAGATTATAAAGGAAGATGGAAAATTAGAGAAGACTGTCTGAAGTGATTGGCTGATCTTCTTTGAGAATGACCTCAAGTGCTATCCTGGCTGATTCAGAGAGGAGGACAAATGCATCTTGTGTCCTACATTGGTCTGATTAGATTAATAAATCAATCCCATCCCCACCCGCCCATCAGGTTTTGCCTGGGCTATTTTTACAAAATGGGTTACAGAAGATCATCAAAGTATTTCTGATCATTGACAGCAGACTGTACTGGGGCAAGAAATGCCAACCATATCCAGCACACTGGTCAATGATGGTAATGGAAAACAGCGTTTGGCTGAGGATAAAACAAGTCTTTTGTTGGGAAAGATACTAAAAAAAAAAAAACTTTTTACTTTGTAGAAGCAAAATGTGCAGTTCTTCCAGTCATTATGAGATAAAAACTCATCTGCATATATTCCAATTTATTGCACAGTGTTACACATCAGCTACCTCCTGGTGTGTGACAAGAACAAGCCCGGACCTTAACCTCTTTCTTGTATTGAGCTGTCAGTGACAAAGCCTTTGTGTTGAGCAGAATTAAAACGTGTTTTTGTGGAGTTGGGGATGTTTGAATGATGGTTCAAATAAGGGTTTCTACACACTACTTTATTGCTGATCATTTTAGAGACATCACATGCTATTAGTTGTATCTGATATGAATCCACATGGAAATGGGATCTTCCATCCTCCAACTGCAATGAAGTGGCAATAATCCATTTCTGTTTGCTTTTTCCATTGTATCACTTAAAGGTCCTGACATTTTTGATAATTTTGAGTGATAATACATGAGCCAAAGTCAGAACATTGTTTATTTTTGCTATTTCCTCACTTTCGCTTTTCACCCTGATTTGACAAAGGTGATGTCACCTACTTATACACCAATCAGGATTCAGCAACATTCGAATCCGATTACATCTGGTGCATTGTTTGGTCGCTGTCAATCAAATGTAATCAAAACACAGCCGCACAATCCTGATGAAGCAAATTATCTGAGACAGTTTAAACTCATGATTATGTTTAATTGTTGCATATTCAGCCTTGAATATGTAAAGAAACACTTTGATTTAAAGTTACTTTAAAACTCCAGATGACAGTAAAGCAGACAGTTTGTGTCATGAAACAACCCACTGCACCCTGAGGTTAATTGCTTTTTGCTGGACAGACACTTTGACAAGTTGTAGGAGGGAAAAAAAAAACTTTTGTTTCAATGAGCATATCTATGAAATACAGCAATTAAAACGTTTCCGGCTAACGGTGCCGGCTGACTGCTTGTTGGCCAGTCTAAACTAATAGCCTTATTTTTGCTCTGCAAATATGTGACTAGCCTTTTCCTCCTAATGAGGGCCAGAATGCACGGTGGATGACCCGTGTCCCCCTGCACCCATTATTTAAAAAAACAGCCCTGCAGGAGCTGTGGCTAATGTTCACCTGGCAATTATGACAGCCTGGTGACTGATGGGGAAATCTTTTCCAGTCTTTCCCCCCCTCAAGAGGACCGAATCAAAGAGCCTCGCACACAACACTTGGAGGCACATCAATGCTGCACTGAGCTGCCATGCAATTGTTCATATGTCAGGCCTTAGTGCTGTTTTTAGAAGCTTCAGGAGGGCATACTGGGCTCAGACTGGACACAGAATATCATGTGGTAAACCACAGGGAGCTACAGGATAATAGGAGAGGTAGATTTCGCCTGGAACCAGACTGACTCGACAACATATTGATCCCTGTGAGCTCAGACAGTAGATCCAAAAATGGTTCAAAACAGCTGCTGTGGACATTTACAGTATTCCACATGACATGACGGCAGAGTATATATATAAAAAAAGATCTCTTTCATAGTTTGGTGAGATTGTGTGTGATGTTATTATACAGGATGTACTGTAAGTAACCCTGTCCTGTGTGTGACTAATAAGCTTGATTCAGAAGTAAGAAGGTTCACATGAAGAGCTTATTCGTTTATTCATCGACTGATATTTACTCTGTTCTGGGGTGAAAATAATCAAAATTGAATGGAGCCTCATATTGTTTTGTTGCTGATACCCTATGCTTCCACCTTAAACTGGTTGCCGTGTGAATTTCTAAGCTGCAGTCATCAGTGATTTCTTGATAAAGTAATAATTGTTCTTTTACCGTGGAAAATGTTGACTCTTTCTGAGTGGAGACAGAAAGAGAGAAGGTGGACGGGGGGTGCAATGAGGTAAACTATGTGCGAGAGAGGTGTTAGTATGTTGTTCATCGTGCCTCATGTGTGTCTGAGAGACATGGTGTAAGCCTGGGTAACTATGGTGTGGGTGTATTCCTCTGTGGCCATGATCTTGGTAATATGATGAGTGAATCCTGAGCAGTGCATCACGGTTGCAGCCTCTTTGTCCCCCCTGAGATCTAATACGGTTCGCAGTGAGTGTCAGCGGCTTTCCTGCGGAACCCGTTACTCTTTAAAGATCTCTGGTGTGTTGTAGCATTTCAGGGAATAAAGTGGGTGCAGTCACCCATGGGATGGAAGTGGGGTCATCAGAGGCTCTTAGCACAGGTGACCCAGAAAAACAAGCAGCAAATAAGGTACATTTGTAAATGTCCAGTGCAGATGAGAGGAGTTTTCCTTTAACTGCAGATATATTGTGGAGACCATTGGGTGAAACAATGGAAATATATTTGTTCAGCAGGAACACAGAGATAAAAGTGCAAGAGGCTGTTTTTTTTATTATAGCTATAATTTATTATATTTATATTTATTATTAACTAATTTGTCACAAAGAGCCAGAGGCCTGTTCACTCTAAACTGTGGGGTCCAGTGTGATTATTTCAAAGTCATCATGACATTTTGGCTGCAGCTTCACTTTTTTTTTTTTTTTTGATTGATTTTTGTCAAATCAGGCAAACCCTCTTCCCTCCTCTTCCTCCTCCTCCTCCTCCTCCTCCTCCTTCTCCAAATTGTCTGTCTTTGTAGTACCACTAGGCAACAGTGCATCACTGGAAACGTGGAAGTGCGCAGGAGCCGCGCAGAGAAATCAAAGAGAAAGAAGGATCTAAGCAGCCAAAAGAGCATCTGGTAGATCTCTACCCGCTGAAACCATGAGAATCCAGTCGACATTTGTCTGAGGGTAGGAGGTGGGGGGGGGGATAGGTGCCCGAAAACAGCCTGACAATCAGCGTCGATGCGCGCAGCCAAAAATGACGACAGTGGGACAGTGATTTTCTTCCTCCAGCTCGTCATTTTTTACAGTCATATGCTTGGAGGCAATTCATCTCCTATGTATACAGATCACAAAGGAAGGACTGGAAAGCGAATAATCTCCAACACAGCCGCAAGTGCGCACAGAGACGTTTCATCCTGGTTTCCAGCGACTAATTACGCAGAGATATTGGTGCTTTATGGGCCGTTAAAGGATTTGGAACTTTCGCATGAAAACTTACTCTGTGAGTACATTTTTGAGCAGGTCGATATAGCCCCAACCTTCACGGGCGATGAGTAATCCACGACGCAGCAACTGATAAACCTGTAAAAAAAAAAAAACCTGGACTGCGACTGGCGCGTTTGGATACCTTATCCTGTGCGTTTCTTTATTTTCTTTTTCATATGGCTTCTGTCTTCGTTGTTTGTAAACTACACGCAGATTATTGATATTTCATGGCTGTAGAGTGTAGCAACAGTGGTGTGTGGCGAAAGAGGACGGTGCAAGACTAAGTGGGGCGAAGACAGCGCACTTTTATCGCCTTTATTTCCAAACAGGAGACATTGCGCACGGGCACTGACGACTGCAGCAACTACAACCTAGACTTTTTTTTTTTTTTTTTTTTTTTTTTTTTTTTGTTGGAAACACTGAATCCTTTGTTATTTCTTTCGCTGCTGTCATCGTAGTATGTCTGCACTTCGAAAGAAATTTGGGGACGATTATCAGGTAGTGACCACCTCATCTAGCGGGTCTGGATTCAACCAGCCTCCCCCAGAGAAAAAGAAGAAGAGGCAGCGGTTCGTGGACAAGAACGGGCGATGTAACGTCCAGCATGGGAACCTGGGTGGTGAAACCAGCAGATACCTCTCAGACTTATTCACAACACTCGTAGATTTGAAATGGCGCTGGAATCTATTTATTTTCATCCTCACCTACACAGTCGCTTGGCTCTTCATGGCCTCTATGTGGTGGTTCATCGCATACATCAGAGGAGACCTCAACAAAGCCCACAATGACACGTACACTCCATGTGTGGCCAATGTCTATAACTTTCCCTCAGCCTTTCTCTTTTTCATAGAGACAGAGGCCACTATAGGATATGGTTACAGATACATCACAGACAAATGCCCAGAGGGGATCATTCTCTTTCTTTTCCAGTCGATCCTCGGATCGATCGTCGATGCCTTTTTGATCGGCTGCATGTTTATCAAGATGTCTCAGCCCAAGAAAAGGGCTGAGACTTTGATGTTCAGTGAACATGCAGCGATTTCTATGCGAGATGGAAAACTAACTCTCATGTTCAGGGTCGGCAACCTGCGTAACAGCCATATGGTTTCTGCACAGATCCGCTGCAAATTGCTGAAAGTAAGTGATGCTACTTTTAGTTTAGGGAGACATTCAGTATTTTAGTTCTGTGCTCATTGTTTATCATGATCCAGATCCAGAAACTGATACTGAAAGGCCTACACACTGACATTTAAGCCTACTCCCAGCCATCACTCCATAACTACATAAAACTATCAGCAACCATTGATCAAATCATACCACAGTCAGCCTTTTATTTATTCCACACAATCCATATTTTGCACAACTGATAAGAGGAAAATATAAGGCCTCCAGCACAATAATGTATCCCCTCCATCAAACCGTGATTAGAACATGTTGTTCATTTATAAACTGTACACAGCTGTGAGTGTGACAAAGTGGTAGAGTGCTACAACTTGTTGTAAATGTGCGGCTGTTCCTTATCATCTATGGTTTTTTCTGCTGTCTGCCTCCTGGCTTCACAAAAGTCCATAAGAAACTTTTTAACAGTGCTCTCAACATTGCACATGCATATCCACCAATTATCATAGTAATATACCTTATAGGTGTATAATGATTAAAAGTCAGTAAGTTTTACCAAAGCCGCACTGTAACCACACGCGTCTTAGACGACTATTAAAACTGATTTTAAGCTCACACGTCAGATGAATGAAACCAACTTTAGAAATGAAATCAGTTGGTTTGATTCCGTTGTTTCAAAAAAGATGAACAATAAGGCATCAGATCAAATGCTAAAGTGGATATTCTCGCCTCTTTAGATGCCTTTTAAGAAAATTAGTAATTTTTCTGATTGACAGATGATTTGAAATATGAAAGTCCCACACACAGGCTCATGATAAGCTGTACAAAAGTATGTCTTACCCCTTCCTTCCCCCATTAAACATCTCTGTCTCTGTCTCTTCCTGTACGCTTCCTTAGTCTCGCCAGACGCCCGAAGGCGAGTTTCTTCCGCTGGATCAGTTGGAGTTGGACGTGGGTTTCAGCACTGGGGCGGACCAGCTCTTTCTCGTCTCACCGCTCACAATCTGCCATGTGATTGACACCAAAAGCCCCTTCTACGAACTCTCCCAGAGGTCCATGCAAACAGAGCAGTTTGAAATTGTGGTGATACTAGAAGGAATAGTAGAGACCACAGGTGAGTAACCACAAACATTTTTCTAACAAGCCTGCTGGCTGCAGGCGAAATGTACACTAGTTGAGGATGTTGTAATGTCTTTTTTTTTTTTTTTTTTTAAGGCCTTGCAGTGTCTTTTTCTGCAACAAAACTTATGAATAATATTAAACTCTTTCATAGGTGTTGACAGCTGACAGCCAAATGGACTCACTATTGAGCTCTTGATTGTGTTTTATTGATTTTTATTTCTGTGGCAAAAAAATGCAGAGAAGCTATTAATAGCAGTGGCTACCATTTATACATCACACATAATTGATTTTGTGTTGCAAGCCTTGAGTGAAACATTTATTAATCTCTGCATTAAAACATGTAGGGAAGTACAGGCAAGTTTCAAGCTAAACATAAGCATAAGTCGAACTCACGGTTATAGGCTATATACATTTTCTTTTTCTCATCTGAAACAAATTTCATTCCTCCGCCTTTGTGCCCGTTGCAGCACCTACCTCATGGCTGTTCTCAGAGGGGATGATAATTTGCTTTCTAAGGTCCCTTTGGAAATTAGGGAATTCCATTTCCACAAGATGAGTAATGCCCCGAGTAAAATCTTCCACTGTGGTCATTTTAAATTCAAGCGTTTATTTGACACAGCTGATATAGTGTGGGGAGAGCGCTCCTCTATTGCAACAGAGGGAACAGTTGGAATAGGTTGGAATAGGAGAAAACAGCATATGGAGATGTGACAGAGAGGCTCACGGGCTGACACTGCAGACAGCAATTAGCAAAGATATTCAGCTCCTAATAGATAGTTTTGATAGTTATTTGGTGCAGAAGTCCCTCTGCAGCCGAGATGTGTCTGATTCTTCAGTTTATGACGCCGTGTGCATTGATGTTAATGTCTAGATATTGTGTTAGATAACAACACTTGATTAGTGCTTGTCATCTCTTAATTACGGTTTCCAATTCATTATTTAATTCATTTAATAACCAACAACCACCACGTGGTGTAAAAATCTCAAATCTTATTGTTAGAGTAATTGTAATGTGCAGCTAATGCCCACTGCTGTTTGCAGATCACTTTGGTTCAAAGGTACGAACATATTCAGTGTATTATCATTCATATTTTAGCAGGCATTTATAGCCCTACAGTGGCTGTCACAGTGAGCATGTGTCATATAAAATTTCAGTTTTAATTAAACTGCTTTGGCTCGTTTTGCTCGTGTTCTTTTTTTTTTTTTACTTCACAGAAACCTCTGCATCGAGGAGCAGTTGTGGTTGTGTGAAGTTGTTGGAAAAAGGCTGATGTAGAAACAATCTATGGTTAAAAATTTATGTACAGTGAAAGTCTAAATCCTCAGACGCTTTCATTTCTGGCCAATGTAACTCTGTTTCCATGGCAACCTCTCCTTGAGTATTCAGGATTGCAGCACTGCACCTAAACTTAGGATTTTTATTCCTATGGTATAGGAATCATAACACAATTTCTGTAATAAACCAGGCAAACATGCGATGCCGAACATGAAATGAAATTGCTTTGTCGACAAGATCACCTGGTATTAAGGAGGATCCCTACTGAAATATGAAGAAGCACACGGAGGCGTTATACTGTACTATGAAGTGTTTGCCAGAACAGGTGACACAGCAGAGAAAGAATAAGATTAAATATTTATGAGACTTGTTGTTTACTAGCAAGGAAACTGCCCAACTCCCCAAATCTTTCTTTTTTTTTTTTTTATTACATGTGGAAAAATCACTGTCTGGAAGTTAAAATACTCACCACTGCACATTAAAGCTACACAATTACAGGCTATTTGTCGTTCTTACTAGATAATAACAGACACAACAATGTACCCCTGTTTGACATAGTAACCTTTTGTTCCCAGAGATCACACAAAAATATTTTGGACCGACTAAAGTTACAACAAGAAAAGAAAAAATAGGAGTTTATCTTGGAGAGAGAGCATGTAGGAGCCCAGAATTGTTCAATTTTTCTGTAACCTCTGACAACCTCTACATTGTATAAAAAGGCATGAGCTGTTCCTCGTCCTTTTGAATAGCCGCCCAAAGCATTTTTGATCACCACCTCAGTATGATCCAAATGAGACATGTAGGATGTCTGGTAGCAGCATATTTTCTTGTAGAGTAATACTAGTCGTGGCTTTGTGTTATCGAGTTGGTTTTCTAACACTGGCTGCAGGAAGATGTGCTGCTCAGGATAAATTGCCATTACATCACATTGCAATTAGGTACTGTACATGCTGTCTGACTGCTTGCTCTGAAAAACAGGCTAGTTGTAGTAACAAACGAGAAGCCTGCACTGTGGTGCCGAGTTTTGCTCGAGTTAACAGCGCTTACAGGTCTAATGTCCAACAATCAATACAAGCAACAGAATCCACATCACTTCTACAAGTATCTTTAGAGTTACCGCAGTGTCATTGGCGAGAGAGCAAATAAGCACGTCGGGTTCTGTGTGTGTTGATGTAAATCTCAGCGAAATAACACCAAGCTGAGCTTCTTTTGTATTATTTGTGCACTGCAGGCATGAGAGGTGTTTGAATAACAAAGGAGGACTTTAACACTGCCAGAGTGAATAACAAAAAAATGACTGCAGAGCAGTTGATACTGGATGTTTGTGTACAGCACTGATGTCAATTAATAATAAATACAATGTGTGAAAGGAATTCAAGTGCTGTTATTATGGAGAGACAAACAATTAAACAAGCGTATTAAATCTTCAGTTTGGTTGCAATATGGTCTGCGGGAAAAGTTATTTCTGTTCCGTTATCTCAATATTGTTTCTTTGAATTATTATATTATGTGTATTATATAATTATATACTACTTATATGAAACAGCAAATCCATTTTCTAAGAAAGATTGTGTTGCCCAAACTTTTTATATCAACAAAATCAAAACGTATCAGCAAAAAGTTATTTGACTTTATATTATATAGATTATACACATCATTATACACATTTTTCGGGTATGTTTAGCCACTGAAAGCGCTTGATCTTGGTTTAATATTAAAAAGTCAAAAGTGACTTGAAATGCACGATTGCAAAGATTTTTACGGGCGTATAGCAGTGTCGCTGCTGAATGCAATGCAGCTGCCTCACTCTCTCCTTCCTACTGCGAAACATACGAAAAGTGCTTTAGTTTTAGTTTGTCTGTTCCAGGCTACTGTAGAAACATATCCGTGGAAGAGGACCCGTCGCGTTTGTAACTGGAAACCACAATATTTTCCAAAAAATTGACCGCTTTTGTTGCCTAAACATAATCACATAAAGCACAGAGAGCCTTGTCTCTCTCTCTGATCTCAACACCTTAACTACAAACTACATTAGAAATAAATTTGTAGTATATAGTATAAATGTAATTTTTAGGGTAAGTCAATAATGTCACTCTTATTTCTTCTAGGTTTATCCACACAGGTGTTGTCACTTATGTTTCTCTTCTGGGGACGTATGTGGGCATGTATGAGTTGGCCTTGATTGTTGGTTTTGTAGCACCGTTTAGGGCGGGACAGCTCCACCCTCCAACACTCCACCCAACGTCAGCCTGTCTGAAGGTCTAATCAGGCAGCGTGATTGAGCGTGAAGACACCTGTGTGGTCAGGTGTTTTTCACAGCAGACATGTTGACGCTGGTCATAGTAGTAAAAGCACAGGTGTTACCAGTAACATTAATGATGACTCAGTCAAGTGTCCTTGTAAGCAATGGCAGTAGTGAATGCAGCACAAATTTGAACTGAAATTTTTAACAAAATAATCCGCCTACACATAGTTAATATGAGTAAAGTAATATTTTTAACATTCTATCTATACGTATGGTATATGTGACAACTCATGAACAACTATGTGTGTTTTGCCTAAACCTAACCAAACCTTAACCACAGTGGTGTAATATCTTAAAACATTTTTATTTGTGAAACATTCACCTGTGGCCCGGGGCTGAAATGCTCCTTTTACTTTTCCTGATGGTTCAAAACACACACCTCTGATACAGACACTAACAGTCCAGGCAGCTTGAACCTAACAAACTAGCACATTAACAGCAGCTATAGTTCACAGAAGCTTACTTCACTGTCCATTATGAAACTCTGTAAATCGCAGAGAGTTGATGCAGGGCAGCTGGAGGACATCTGAGGGAAACAAGAAAACACATTCTCCTTAAAATAAGAGTAAGTTTCGCCAAAATCAGTGAAATAGTTGATGGTGTGTGGGTTAGTGCCATAAGGTGTTCTGTGTATCTAATGTAGTTGTTATGGGTGATTGCACCCGGATCAAAAAACAGGCGTGTAGAGGGGGATCGACACCATTGACCTGATTATATATCAGTGTAACATAAAAATGATTTCAAATCTGTTATTTTATGGTAGTGGGTGAGAGCAGAAAGTTAGTAAAAAATCCAAAGAGCCACCATGCACAAACCAGGACCCTGAACCTGAATCATCTAAATAGAATTCAGCCATTATTCATTGTATTCTTTAGACCTCCCATGTGAAAAACAAACAGTGAAATAACAATATAATCATAGCATTGCTGGGTTGTTTTCACTGTACAGCTACAGAGCTGATGCTGACCTGACTTTGACTCATCATCATCTGATTCAGAATTACTATATGCCGTCTAAAAATACATCAGAAGTTTAGATAAGTGTCCCATTAACACCAGTAATGCTGATCAACACTACAGAGGCTTAAATACCAAGCCAGAGGCAATCTGTTCATTAGTGGAGCTGATTCTTGAAACCCAAAATAAACTGTAGCTGCCAGTAACAGACGTTTAGGTTCCTCCAACCATGAAACTAATCAGTGTGTTGCAACTAAATTCATTTCATGATTTTCAGTGTTTCAGTGGATTTGTACAGCACACCCCGGTCCGAATGCTGCAGCGCCTGTATGCTGAGGATCGAATGTGCATTTATGTAATTTAAGACGAGGCAGTTTTCAGATTAAGAAGTAATAACTAACAAAGATAAATGAGCTGATGATTTATTTCTGCACATTAGTCTGTCCCTGACATTTTGTATAGTGTTTGGGGTCTAACATGGTGGCAAAACACAGCGTTAAGATCTTCACAAGCTCTGCGGAGTGTTTTTAAATTCACTCATCGGCTATGAAAAGCAACGATTCATAAACTGTATCATCAGCATAAACATTTTTTTCCCCCCTTTTCAGAGTGATGTGGCTTTCATGCAAATGTGTGGCGTGTGATCATTACAGTTGCTGTGAAATTCATAAAATGCAGCAGATAAGTCATTTTTAGAAATGTTTTTTTAACCAAAGCTGCCAGGATTTTATTTTTAATGATTTATAGGCATAAAGTTTACTTAGTGATAAACTCAGCTATTTATTTAAATGCTTGCTGTGTTTCGCTGGTCAGTGAGTTTTCAGTTAGACTTTACTTCACTCTTGTGGCGACACAGCAGGCATACAGTACACTGCTCACTAAACTCACTGATAATCTCTATCTAATGAATTTCCACTGTGTGTGTGTGTGTGTGTGTGTGTGTGTGTGTTGTACATGAAACACAGCGTCACATTTCATCTCTTGATTGGATCATGAGGCACATTATGGCAAAAAGATCAAAAAATGCGTTCTTTTCTCTTCAATGTTGAAGGTTGAGCGTTGATTAGGATTGTTTTCTGTCAGCCCCCTCTTTTTCATACTGCTACAAGGCTTTCCTATGATTCACTGCTATAGAATAAAAAATAGAATATCCCAGCTATCTGCTCGTTTTTTAAAAGGAGTGTGGGTGGCATGGAGTTGGTTGCATATAGACTGGATCAACTGGCAATGTTTATTCATGTGTCTTGTGTGCATAAATGCAGTATGTGACTGGAACAGCTTTGGATAATGAACCCTACCTGTGTCCGTGAAACTGTGCAACTGTATTTTTTTTAAACGAAATGTGTTTGGACCTTAAATTTTAGGAAAAGAAGTAGAAATTATGAATGTGCATAGATGGAACTTCAATATTTATAATCAAACGTAATAATTCTTAATGAAACGGCATTAAAAAGCCTCTCTCTGCTCAGTTTAGGTAAATAAAAAATAAATTACCCGACCTGTGTTGTGGCAAAATAATTTTGTTATATAATGCTAATATCATAGCTTCAACTTAGTTAATGCTACTGTGCAACACACATACATATAAAGCATATATTTAGAAATAAAATTAAGAGTAATAATTGCTTTGATGCAGACTCCGTCTACAGCAGAATTAATTGGAAACATCTATTGCCACTGATTAGCCGAGCAGCCAATGTCATGGCCCGATCTGTGTTTTATCATCAGCAGCATTAATTGAAATGAAAATGGAGAGCTTTCCCTTGCACCGGAGGCCTAATAGTTTCAATCATATGAGTAAAGAGGCCCGAGAGCTGGAGGTCAGGGGGTCAACTAACGTCAGGAGCTTCAGAGCTCAGGTAAACACCGGCAAGAGTGAACCCTGGATATGAGCAAGCTGTGAAAGGCTGTGCCGTCCTCCGGATAAACCGACCATAATTCATTCTGAATCATTACACTGGGAGCGTGTCTTCCCTTCTCTGTGTCGTGCTCCCTGCCACAGCCCTGCGGGGTCAGAGGGTTAAAGTGGCTTCAGTGGGGAAGTTAAAACTGCAGATCAGGTGAGAGCGGGAGTTTCCAATTAAATCTAACCTGCTCAGGGTGAGAGAAGTGGCAGTCCCCGCTGAGCTCCACCTGCGATAAGCCATGTGCTTGGATACCTTACAGCTCGCTTGTTATATTTCATGCTTTCGGTTCATTTGACATTATTAGGAATACCGTATTCAACTACCTGTCTTGAATATTGCAGCATCACAAACATGGGTAACATTTTCAGTGTCAGGAAGAGGCGTAATGAT
Source organism: Larimichthys crocea (assembly GCF_000972845.2). Lineage (NCBI taxonomy): Eukaryota > Metazoa > Chordata > Actinopteri > Sciaenidae > Larimichthys > Larimichthys crocea. The sequence continues at coordinate 11,752,509 of NC_040028.1, forward strand.
GCACATAGTCTGGATCTGAATACAATACTGATACACTTTCATGCTGATCTTGATTTAAACAGCATAGACAGTATGTTATTGTTAAACAGGTTTTAACCTCTGTTGAAATGTAAATAAATCTAGTGTATTAGTTAGTATTAGATATTTTTAAATACTTAAGATGAGATTCCCATTTCCTGCTTGTTTTTCCTCAAAGAAGATTAATATTTGACTTGATTGATGGTTGTAGTTGTTTAAAGATTAATGTTTTATATGCATACATTTTGAAAATGTTTTAGAGAGGGAAGTTCTCAATGTTTCTGTCGCTTTTCAATCATGAATGCAGGACTTGTACTTGTCTGGATTGTATTTCTTTCTATAGAAGTAAAAGTAGCATGAGTAAAGATTTGAAATAATTTCAGAGGATTGCTGGTGCAATACAGATATGATGCAATATCATGAAGATCTCTATGATCTAACGCAAACTGTCACAACTGTCCTGCGACGAGCCTCTCTGAATGCCTGTCAGATCATCACAGAGATGAGTAAACACCTTACAAAGTCTAAAAATGAACTGAACTTTATAAGCGTCATAAAGATGTGTTGCATGGCTGTGTAGCTTAATTACATTATAAAGGTGTTCAGAATATGTCGTCCACCCTCTGCACATATCAGCTGCTGATGTACAACTACCCAATCTGCTCTGTGCAAACACCGCCTGATTTACCTTTTGCGTCGTATCGAATAACACTGAAATTAGCATCACTAATTTTAGATAAACAAACAAGCGTATTCTAGGAACACATCTGTGAGATTTACCTCTTATGTCTACTGTACACACAGTAATTGCACTGGGGATGAACTCCACATAATAGGCATTGCAGCGAACCAGCTATGACATCCTGGATTCATTATCCCTTTTAGATGAACTGTGCTAGCTTCCCGAGGGGGAGCACAGTAATTGTGTCTTTAGGGATTTGTCAAGTCCCTGTTGGATGGCAATAAATCACTGGTAGAGGAGGTGTGGCGGCGGACCTGGGATGAACTTGTGTGACGAAAGCACCAGAAATGTATTCCCCAACAATGCTTCTGTCTTCTCGTCATCCCATGATGAGTTTGAAAATAACTGACTAGGTCTCAGTTGCCTTTGTCTCAGGAGACATGCATGCTATGTTGCTGTGACAAGGACATTTTTTTGGTAATTAACAACACAAACTGTAGACCTCAGTATTAACCCCTGTCCGTATGGACACCCAGGGCAAAGTGTTAAATGCCCATAACTGAGATAATGTTGTGGCTGCACTTGTTTAACAGGTTATGGGGGCGGCTGTGGGTCAGAGGTAGAGCAGATCGTCCACTAATCAGAAGATCGCCGGTTTGTTTCCATTCAATCTGCATGTCGAAGCTTCCGAAGGCTGCGCCATCAGTGTGTGAATGCATCTGAATGGATGAATGAGATACGTACTGTAAAGCGCTTTGAGTGGTCGGAAGACTAGAAAGGTGCTATATAAGTACAGTCCATTTACTATATACCATTTATGTTGGAGGTTGTGATGCACTTGTGGTGTTGGTCACTGGCAGCATTGATTGGTGGAGTTGCAAAAGTCCCTGAAGTGCAGGCGAATCAATCATGCAGCCTAAACACAATCCCACATGAACATGTTGTCTTCTAGCAAAGACCCCCCTCTGGGAATACTCCTAATGTTTTTGTCACTCAGACATGCCCGAGTTTACTGGAATAATCTGCTCTCGGGGCTCAAGTGACAAAGTTGAAAAAAACAAGAGGAACGCCCCTCTTAGCAGCGAGTTACCTCTCCTTAGCAACATCTTAGTCTGAGATCTCTCAGGGCTTAAAACACCCCTTTGTCTCCCGCCTTTCGGCTGTAACGCCTCTTTATGACTTAAGTAGATGTAATAGCTGAGATCAATATGAGATTACGGCTCTCACTCATTCAGTCTGTTTTATGATTTTCTGATCATTTCTGTTGTCAGTATATACAGCGACGGCAGGTTTGGACACATCCCCAGTGTGATTTTTATTTTTATATGACCAATAATGGTTGTTCGGCCAAAAGGAAATCCATCGATTTCAGTTTTGCTCAACTCCCTCCCTTTACAGCAGTATTCAGAATTGCTTCCACTTGGTAATATGTGCTCTCCTGGCTGTGTTAATGGCCTACAGCCATATGTTCCTCTAGCCTGCCTGACACCCCACCTTGTGTGGAGATGGTTGGCAGCCCTTGCTCCTATTCCTTTCCCTTCCTTCCCTTTCCAGCAGCCTCCACACTCAAGCAATTGCCTCAGCATCCAGGCTCTCCCCTCCCCCACAGCAGTGCGTTTTCTCCTGCCTTTTTCCCTTCACCAGGCTTCCTCCTTCTTCTCATTGCTCAGCCGATGCTGTATGAGTAGAATAATCCTCAGAGCTGTGAACAACTGGAAGCCACCTTCTCGAACGGTATTTAACAGAGGGAGGGGACTTATTTCCCTTTTTTTGAAAAGTCAAACTGTGAAAAACAGGTCACCGAATGCTTGTGCATTTTTCTACACTTTACCACTTGATGGTGGTCACCATAGAAACTGATGATCAGACAGGACTTGTGGCCACAATAGCAGTGTCTGTATCAGAATGAGAAGTCTTTTATAGGTACAATGTGCTTTGTATAATTTCATTGAAAAGAAGTCAATTGTTAATCGTCAAACCATATTAATCCGACCTGTGAATTGAACATACTGCTCAGCATTCTTATATTCTCTTCTACTTCAGCTTTTCTATTGCTACGTTCAGGGCAGGAGCTCAATATGTTATAACGCAGATCCTAAAAGAAGACAAAGGGAAATTCTGCTTCCTGTTTTGCAGAAAAACAGACAAATAATTTGTTGTACCGTACAGTCCAGCAATCTAGCAAAGGCATTTTGTGGATAGCCTTGGCCGCAGTGAGTGCCTGACAATGAGATCAGGATGAATTTTTGGACGGTGTTGTGTGGTGGTGCTCTGTTTATGCAGCGTCCAGAGTCTCATGCTTGTTTTAGCTAGCATTTTTCTCATACATAACACTTGAGCTGTTTCCACAGCCGTGATAGACTGTCAGGGGACTTTGCTGACAGCACTGCACTGGTGAATGAGTTTTATACATATGTGTGTGTGTGCGTGTGTGTACGTGTGTGTGTGTGTGTGTGTGTGTGTGTGCGTGTGTGTGTGTGTGTGTGTGTGTGTGTGTGTGTGTGTGTGTGTGTGTGTGTGTGTGTGTGTGTGTGGCCATTTGAGTGACTGAGTGAAAGAGAGAGTCAGACAAAGAGAGAGAGAGAGGGAGGTTATTTGTGATTTTGTCACTAAATAGGAGGTTTGCAAAGAACTCTCCGACGCCCACCTTCCTTTTTCAGTGACTCGCATTGTTAGGAGAAGTCATTTGAATAAACCTTCATTTTTTACATAGAAGTCAGTTTTGAGTGTCATGTGCCATCATATAATGGCACAGATTTTTTTCACCCCTCAAAGATCTAGATTGAGACTCCTAAATGCCTAAATGGTTCGACAGAGCTGCAATAAATAGATCTCTCTGCCCCCTTGACTTCACGTTGCCCTCAGTGTGTCAAGTGCAGATATACAGCTAAGAATTTGACTGAGCCGGACACCAAACGGATATGATCCTCCAGCTCCTACAACCTGGATGAGCTTCAGTCTGTGAATACCACTTAGTTTTTTTTTTTGTTTTTTTTTCAGCTACTATCAAGAAACACTGGCAGGCTGCCTCTGAGTTTACAGTGCTTTTCTATTCCAGCCCCAAAGAACCCATTTTATCTTTGCTGTCACTCTGCTGAGTCTGCGGCTGCTTCACTTTGTTAGACCAGAGAAGCAGCCGGCTCTGTGTTATCAAGGAAAAGTGCATTTATTTAGAGTCTCAAGCTGAGATGGCTTTTGGGCATCTAAATTTCAAAGATTATTTTCAACACTTCCTGCCTCTTTGCCCTTTTTCAGTCCATAATAGAATCAGCTGCGAGTCTGTGAAATATTGGATACACTGTACAGTACGGCTAGACCACCTGTAATCTCCAGACAGGCATCTCATCTCGGTGCTGTGGAGTCGTTTTCCAAAACCCACTTCATTTTTTGAAATTCAATTCTCATATTTGGATGGAGACTTCATTCAAAGACAGACACCTTGGCACACACTGATGCTGTGTCGTTTCTTCTCTGATTTTCCATGTTCTTCCCCGTCTTAAATACACTTTTAATAAGATGCACTTTTTTTTCTGTCTTGAATTTGTGGATTCAGCACAGGATTATTCTAATGCCACTCAGACTGTCACATGGATATTGCATACAGTATGGGAGTAGTAAACTGCTGGGTGAACTTAAGCGATGAGGGATTTCAAGCTTGTGTTGGATTGGCCAGTTAGAAATTATCAACCTGTATACTGTATTCATAGTTGGAGGTCCATACACGATATTATTAGCTGATATTCTATTTTAAAATTGTGCTTTCTTTACATATTCTGTCTAATTTCATATATTACGCTGCCTTTAATGGTCCAGTGTTTAGGATTTACTGGCATCCAGCGGTGCAGTTGTGACTTGCAACCCCCTCGTATCACCCTTTCCCTTCTAGCGTGAAAGAGAAAATATGGTGGCCACAAGGCCCTATAGACGTGGCAGTTCAACATGTCAGACTCTGTAGAAGAAGACCTAAAGGAGAATATTTCTAACAAATTGTAATTATTCTTATCTTCAGGAAATGATTTATTCTTATTTTCTGTAGATAGAGTCTGTTCAATCTTACACACTGGACCTTTAAGCTATGTTTCTTAAAATATTTAGGTTTTTAACCTGACAGGACCAATATGATACAACAGAAAGTTTAATCTCAACCTTATATGTTACAGCGAGTTATCAGTAAATCAGTCAGTTTTTACTCCAGTACTGGTTTCTGTTACTTATGGTGGTAATAATTGATGGTTGGATGGAGCAGTGACAGCGACAGTGTGAGCAAACAGTTGGCTAATTATACTTCCAGCAGGCATGGAGTAACATTAACGCTCATTCAAAGTCGTGTTTCTGGTCACCTGGTGCATGAGTCCACTACTCACTCCCTGTTAAATCTAAAGGTCTTCACTAAGAAGAAACAATTGGCAACTAAATGTTGCCCTATATTGCTATGTTTGCTGTTTGGTGCTAAGTGGGTAGTGCACGGCGGATTAACTAGAGCGTTTTTGTTCTTGCTGCTGTTGGAAGTGATGAGAGAGCTGCAGGTCATAAAAACCAAAGAAATGAGCTGGAAGATGCTAAAACACTCTGCAGAGAAAGCAATTTTCTATAGGTTTGTCACAACAAGTGACCCCTTTCCCATGGTAATTTGTATTTATTTTTAACATGAAATGGTTTATTACCGCAGCTTTAAGTGATTTTAATGCAGCACCGCCACCTGTAAATTACTGTTTATCCATTGTGGAATATCTACTTTAACTTGAGAAAATGTCTCTGCCTCTTGTGTGATTGATTATTTTGAAACACGAGGACTGACTGCAGATAATAACTGGAACTCGAGAGTTCAAATACCCTCACACATCGATAAAACTCGCTAGCATAAGGGATAGTGTAGTTATTTTGTAATTTGCAGGATCGTTATCTGTACAAAGGTTTTTCTGTTCTGCACAGGTGTAAGAACCTGTAAGCCATTGTAAAACACACCACGGAGTGTTTATGTGACCAACAAACATAAGTAATATTGGTAAAACAACCAGAGGGGTGGTACAGAATCTCTTAATGTGCTGCACTTTATTTAGAAGGGCCACTCCATTGAACATTTGAAATGTATTGGTATTGGCGTGCTCTGAGTCACAGAGGGGAACAGATAACCATTTACTGAAATTAGAAGTATAATGGATCCACAGAGTTACAAATTTATCCTCTAATGGGCTGAATGAGAAATCGTCTCCTCATCGATTCTCATGGTTTTTTTCCCTCCTGCTTTCTTCTTCTCCTCCTCCTCTCTCCAATACTGTTTTTTTTTTTAATGAATCTGAATATGTGTTGATTTGTTTTTATTGTGTTCATTCTAGTTAGGGCTGCAAAAAAAACTGTAATTTGATCATCAGTTAATCTGATAATTTTTCTATCTATGCAAATTTTTTTTTTTTTTGGTTCATAGCGTGTCAGAAAATAGTTAAACTTTCCCTTCCTTAGAGAGAAAAATCTTTGCATTTGAGAAGATAAAACTGCAATTGCTTTTTTCAAAAACACATTGATTGTGATGCATCATGTTAACTGTTGATTCATCGGCTAACACTTCTCCAGTGTCTACTGCCAGCGCAGCCATTGGAGGCCAGTGAAGCATTGTTACGATGATTTAAAGAGGCTGAAAATCAGCAAGAAAAACAACTTATTCTTCATGCTTCATTAGAAGTCTGGAGGTGGTCGAGTGGTTAAAGATGCAGTGCACATGTCACCATCCCATGTCAGGGATGACACCCTTATTTTAGTTTATGCGCCACATACAACCCCATTTCATCTCAAGTGGGCTGGACCAGTGAAACTGTTACATAATAAAACTATAAATAACAACACCTCTTAAAGCAACATCGCATAGAAATTAGTATTTCTGTGAGTACAATATCATTGCTCACTTTCAACTTCAGCGTCCTCTTCGGTCTGTTCGCTGTTAGTTATGTCTGTAGAAGCTGCTGACCCTGGTTGCATTGTTCACTTACCCAGCTTTGGTTCTGGCTTGACAACAGCTCCAAAATGCCTGTGGCTCATAGTCCGGATTGTCGACTAACAAACTGAGCTAACATTATCTAACAGCACCTATAGTTCAAAGCAGTTTACTTTACTGCTCAGCAGGAAACTCTGTAATTCACAGTGATTTGAGGCAGAGCAGCTGGAGGACATCAGAGGGGGAAGCAGAAAACATTTTCTCCATAAAATATGATCCAGTTTGACTCAAATAAGTGAAATAGTTGGCGGCGTGTAACTTAGTGCTGTAAAGCGTTACATACTTCTGGCGGGCGATCATACCCTGTCTTTTCAACTGTGCCGTTGGAAAGACAGAGACACCATTCACCTGACTGAGTGTTATTTTATGGTAGAAAAGTTTCACAACATTGCTTTAAATCAACTGCAACCGAAAATGCCACAGCGTTTCTCATCAGGCTGATGTTGCCAAAGGTTTGTCACGTATCGGGGCAAACAATTTCTGCAGACTTCAGCATGCGTGTCTTCACAAAGACTCTTAGAGTAAGAGCTTTGATGCTGAGGCATCACCTATAAGGTACAGTAGATATCGTTTATCTCTCACTACAACTAAAAACAGACTGCCGTTTTTTCAAACCTGCCAACAATTCGTTTATCTTCTGTGTTCTCAGTTGTCCTTGCAAGTTGTTGTATTTTTTCGCCATGATGAGTCTGATAGTGGCGCTGAATATTCTATTCCTCGTGCTTTGAAAGGTGCTGTGAACACACACCAAGCGCACAGGCTTCACAATTACCTCTGTGAATAAAATAGGAACTGGTCCCTTTTGGGATTTTTCTTTACTGTCATGATCTTTTCATTGTGTGTTGTGACTGGTACTTTTGACCAAACTCAGCAGCGATGAGGTTTATGGCTGTCGCATGCACACATTCCTACAGTTTTGTTTCCATAGAAACACTGAGTCCCAGGCAGGCGTGTTTTTTTTAGAGTTACATAAGCCTTTACCAGTAATATGAAAGACACACCGACATGGGTATTCTTATTTGACTGGTTCTCTATTTTAAGGAATTGCATTCAATCACTGTAGATAACGTCAAAATCAGATTTTATTATTTCATATTTATGCTATTTTCAGTTGCTGAACTTCACTCATCATCTAAAGGGTCTCTGTCTAACATATTCTTACAATATAATGTGTAAATTTCCATCATAAATAGAACTGCGTCGTGGCCTCGGTGAAAGCCGAGGCGCACAGTTCATTACCATACTGTGTCTGTTAATCCCGTATGCCATATGAATGTGGGTGTTGCAGAACAGCTGGTCTTTAGCAACACAATTGTACATATGTGATGCAACTGTGTCTATAATTATGCATGGGTCAGGCATTAATTCCTGAATAATGTATGGAAATTAAATGTATATTAATATTTGTGATTAAGTCTGGTGCTCTAATAGCATTATTTGCTTTTGAAGAAGTTTACAGATGATTAGAGCGTCCACATCAGTGTTGAGCAGCTCTAAAGGGAAACATGTTCATCCCCAGGCCTGCAGGATTCATGGATTTCCAGGCCTTATGCTAACTCGTACACCATCTGCAGGAACAATAGAGCATTATTAATAGATGTAAGATGAAGCTATTTGAGTCTTGCATATTACTGTAGCAACCTTATGCCTCAGGCACAATTTCATTTCACTTGTTCCAACCTTTATTTTCTTATCATGCACCAGCAAGGTTGCTATTGATGTTTTAGCCCTGTGTTTACCGTATGGATGTCCAGTTAACACCGCTGCATCGACTGTACAATTCAATAAAGCAGGCACAGCTGATTTCTGGTGGCGATTAGCTGAAAACAGAAAAGCGTTTTACACCACCGTTTTCTCATAATCAGTTTATGCTGATGATCGAACGATAATGTTAAGGCTCATGATACAATGAGGTTTCCATTCACATTTAACTCTCAATAGCTTTGGCCCTAAAGTTTTCATTAGCTCTGCCCATTTTATTCACTGCAGCTCACTTCCATATGCCTAAAGGCTGCGGGGCTCTGAAGCAATAGTGCAGAAGTAATGCTTTGAATACCCCAAATGCACTTGATGTTCAGTCTCTTGCACATCTGGGAGTGTGTGCAAAGCTGTTATCAGTGAATTATTTTATGACCTTGGGAATCGCGTGGAATCACAGATGCCTCTAGTTTCCAGTGATGACATCCACACAATCAGCAGCGGTGTGTCTCACTGTGAATGAGCGCTTCATCTTAGTTTGGACCTAACTGTCGCTGCTAGAACAATATTAAGCTGGTAATTAAAACATGTGATAATAACCTACTGCAGTTGCTGATTTCCTAATGGATTTCAACAAGCCTTAACATGAGTGCCTCAGGCCATTTTCTCTGCACTAAAATAAGGCACTGATATAACCAATACTGTGTTTTGTTTCAAATGTAAACCTAATTATAGATTTTCTATGCTGACTTCAGTAAGAAATTAAAGGTTTTTTTTTTCAGTTGAACGTTAACTAAGCTAAGATGGATACAGCTATGCTGGAAGCAGTGTACAACAGGCAGAGGCAGCTATGATAGCAGCTGTTGAATAATGCTGATGAGTAATCACTAATAAGCATCCAATAACTTTACAAGAAAGAAAAAAAAACAGTTTTTTGATCATTTATTCAAACCTCATGATTTTGCTAATTGCATTAATTTGTTCCTGATGACGTGAGGGGAGTTTTTAAACAGGGATTTAATTCAGAGTCCCCTTTGAGGGAGAATTTATTCAAAGTGTATCATAATCTTCTATCTTGTGCCGAATTTGCAGAGCACAGTTATGGGTACACACAAAAGGCAGAACATGTGAAATGGGATATTTTCTTTTAATTTGTAATCTCCAAGTAACAGAATTAAACACTTAAATACTTAAACACTTCAAATAGATTGTCATGCTCATTTCAGCTTTGTTGGAGCTGAACAATATTGTAATAGATTCTTCCTGTTATTTTTTGTGTTTTGGATTGAATTGGATTCCCTTAATTGTGTCGGAAAGTTTTAAAGAAATTTTTGTGTGAGCAAGACCTCCCAAAGCTTTTGCCTGTAGATGTTACACCTGCGGATTTGCCTCATGGAACATTATCTTAATCCTGTATCTTTTGTAACTAGTAGCCAAGCTCAAGGTGTGGACTGAACTGTTAAGTAGCATAAGAGGTGATGTGGGGAGAACCCCCGGCATTAAATGCATTGAATATTATGGGTTGTTATCTGTGTTTAGTCAGCCTTAACTTGTTTTTAATGCATTAATGTGGAGCCTCGGGTAAACAAAACAGAAAAAGAGAAGTAAGTAGGATAAAAAATATATTGATATCAAATTAAATTTGTGAATATGTTAAGTGCATTGTAGTTTCAAAATCAGTTGGGTGTTTTAACTGGTAACACAAGTTCCAAGTTCCAACAACAACAAAAGTCAATATGGACTAAACTGAGAATCACTTTTCATTGTGACACAGAATTCATTCAATGACCAATCTCTCAAACTCGATTACCAAAACGCTATGTGTTGTGGAAAAAACGCTGAAGTCAAAGGTCAATGGTGAGCTCAGGAAGGAAGAAAGTGTTCAGGAGCCTCTGATGCCTTATGCTGTATTATTTATTGACGCTTGGCCAAGGAGAATTAGAGACACTCTCAAAGTTTATCAGAAGTGCCTGAGTCGGTCTCACATTCTGACGAACTCATCCTGGTGGATCGACTTTAAAGCCAAAGATAACACACAAAAACTATACGCCCAGAATTAGTCAAAGAGAATGTCTTTACCTATGAGGGTGTTATTGTCAACATATTCTAGTCTGGAGACACTGTTTCTGCAGATTGGAACGTCAACGGCAAGCTATCTATTATGTCTAGGAAGGCAGCAACAGTTCTCAAACCACCTGTAATGGCACCCACTTGTCAATCAAAGCAGCCACACTGTTAATTATGTATAACTTTAAGCCTTAATATCAATTGAAGGGTGAGTTATATAAAAATTTAGACTCAGTACAGTTGTCATGGATAGGGAAATTAGCTATAGAGACCAAATCGTTTTTTTGTACCAGCCTGTAAACATTTCTGCTGTGAAATTGGACATTTTAACATGAGGGCTTATGGAGTTTGACTCGTTCTGTAGCCAGCCTCAAGTTGTCGTTCCGGGAACTGCAGTTTTTGGCACTTCCATCTTATGCACCATTCCTCAACCCAATGTAAAGGAATACTCTTTCTCATGGAAAGGTGGAAAGATTATGTTTAGTTTAGTTTAGTTTAGTTTTAATGCTGGATGACTGAACATATCTGCAGAAGATTACTAGGAATTGATAAAGAATCAAAAGCATTGTTTCCCAGGTGGATTACAGGAGAGACATGAGGTGTGATGTGAATGAGAAGTTGTCCAAAAGCAGAAGACAGCGTTGACCAGGACTGCCAGACTGACAGACTATTTCTATGTCTGTAGCTCTTGTCCACATGTATGCATACTGAATATGATTTTGTACTGCATTACTGTGCATTTGGAATTATTCTATGCAAAAATGACAAAACAATTGAAGCCTGCTGAAGCATATTGCAGGATTTAATAAATAAAATTAATAAATAAAATATACTTCAAAAGCAAATGTGACAGTAATTGTAATCCTACCTGTTCTTAGAGTCATTGTGTAATGTGTGACAAAGTGTTACTGTTGGCTGAGAAATGTTTTTTGACAGATGAGTTGTCTCTGAGATGTTTGTGAAGTCTTTTGGCTGTATTAGTTTATTTTGGATGTGAGATTAATTGTTGTGCTGAGCGGCATGTTCGGTAAAGAGTACAGTTTTGAAAAAGTGAACTCAGTGTGGACAAATGTGTGTTACCAATTGTAAAGAGAAAAATAATTAGTCACTATAAACACGCACAGCAAATAACTCAGCTGTGCTTTTAATTATTTTTCAAGTTAGGCTGGAAATTGCTCATGAATGTCACATTTGGAAACCAAAAAAAAAAAATCAATTAAGCTTTTTATTTAGGCAGCTGGCTCTGTAATACAGTAAGTACTTATTCATTAAGGCATTTTTATTTGTTTGCTTTGTGAACCACAATGGCGAGACTCCTGGTGAATACCATGTTGTTGATTCTTATGGCAGTGTGCCAAGCATGTAATTAAATCAGGGCTCTGTTGTTGTTTAATATGAGAGTCATGAAACGTTTCGTCCTCAAATGTTAGTCTTTAGTGTGTTGGGCTGTGGCAACACAATGGCTCATAATTTGCCAGAATTTTCTGAATCTTGTGTAACTTCATGTAAACAAATCTGATCCTGTTTCATCTGTGTGTGTTTTTTTTTCTCTTTGACAGGGATGACCTGCCAAGCGAGGACGTCATACACCGAGGACGAGGTTCTGTGGGGACACCGCTTCTTCCCGGTTATCTCCTTGGAGGAAGGCTTCTTTAAGGTGGACTACTCTCAGTTCCATGCCACATTTGAGGTGCCCACCCCTCCATATAGTGTGAAGGAGCAGGAGGAGGCTCTCCTCCTTTCCTCACCCCTCATGGCTCCGTCTCTGTGCAACAGCGGGGAGAAGAACAGCTCTTTGGACTGCCTGGAGACCCTGGAGGACAATGACAGCACCACAAAGCTGCCCACCAAGCTCCAGAAGATCACAGGGCGGGATGGCCTGCCCAAGAAGCTACTAAGGATGAGCTCCACCACTTCAGAGATGACTTACAGCTTTGGAGACCTGCCCATGAAGCTGCAGCGAATCAGCTCTGTTCCTGGTGTCTCTGATGATAAGCACGCTGGAAAGGCCTCCAAGATCAACACAGAGCCCATGAGTAAGTCAGTGGCGGACTTACCTCCCAAGCTGCAGCGACTGGCTGGGGGAGGAGGGGGCAGGATGGACGGACACCTGCCGCCCAAACTCAGAAAGATGAATTCAGATCGCTTTACATAAAGCAGGCAACATATTTTAACTTATGCCATCCCCCTTTATTTCCCTACCTGAAGTCCTTGTACTATTCCTTATTTATTGGACAATGGACAATATTCTTATATTAAAAGAAATGTAGAATATGTGCACAAATACCTTATATAAAGTAGGGTGATGGAATTGAGCACATTTGTCCCTGGATGTAAGTGTACATGCTATGACGAAAGACCTCTGATATTTTTTTTAGGATGATGTACAATTAGCACAATCTGGCATGTAAGAAACAGCGCATGTAGAACAGAATCTCAGTAATTTCCGGCATGACATTTATTGATATATATAATTTTACAAAAACAATTTCATTAGTGAATTTACTGACAGTGAAAAATTGCACAAAGCCATATGATTTACCACGTGGAAAACCTACATTACATGGTTCTAATTTGTGGTGACGAAAGGCACATACATTTGTTTTGAGTTGATTGCTTTTGTTGTTTAATGTAAAATTGTGGCAATGTTATGTTGATTGCATGCTCCTCTTATTGACTTAGCTATACAAAGGTAATAGACAAAGATGTTTAGCCTTAACTATATTACCTTGTTTCCATTTTCATGTTTGTTCACAGCTGGATTTTTGGTATTTCATATATTGACTATTTTACCATGTGAGATTTTATGAATTTATTAGTTGATCAAAGACAGAATATGATGCTAGATGATGCTTTTTACATTTAAAAAAAGCATTATCAGCATCATATGACCCATCTGAACTGGGCACAATGCTACACAATTTTCACTTGCTTATTAAAGTAACACTTAAGTTGAAAAAGTCAATACTTGTACTTGATAAGCACAAAGCAATCATTATATAATACCCCGTGATATTAGAAAACATTTATGGGCATTTTCTCATTAATTAACTGCTTAGAGCAGTAGTTCAGTACTGTGCAATCATTTTGTTTCATTATATAACAAAATCAACTTAACAGTAGGGCTGTGTGGTCATACAAAACACTCCATTAGAATTTCAACTTAGGTGTTACTGGTTAGATTTAGAGGTGGGCCTGTAAGGAAATCATAACCCTTGTCTTAAGGGCCCATAATCTCCCTCCTCCGTGATGAAAGCAATAATATTATAATGACTATAATCTTTATATAGCCACAGGGTCTACCACAGCCCCATCTTCATTCTGTTTACTGAATTCATGCCATGAAATCTGGTTTTCTCTAAATACATCAAGGACATTGTATGATACCCAATCTCTTCAGGAATAAAGATCTAACATAACTGTTTAACATCTTGCTACTTTGACTAGATGTAATGCATGCTTTACCCAATCATAAATAAAATGTTAATAATATACTTATTACAGGGGGTAGTCAAAATGATGGAAGGCCAGCAAAACTCGGTTTAAAGAATTGACATGGGCCTGTGAGGATAAATATATAATAAGTATGATCATTGCCCAAAGCTAAACATATTCAAATCACTGTGCACACAATATTGACTGTTTATCTTAAAGGTCCAATGTGTAGGATTCAGTGGCACATAGCGGCAAAGTTGCAGATTGCAACCAAATGAATACTCTAACCTCAACCTCTCCTTCCAATCACCTAAGAAAAACTCTCAGAAGTCCATTTCTAGAGCAGTGTTTGGTTTGTCCGTTCCGGGCTACTGTAGAATGATGGTGGTTCAACATGACAGACTCCATGAAACCTGCTCTCACTGTAGAAGTAAAGGGCTAATTTTGAGACAATAAAAACACAACGATTCTTATTTTCAGGTGATTATACATGGAAACATGTTAATAAATATTATGTTCCATTCCTGCCAATAAATACTCCTAAATCTAACACACTGGACCTTTAAATGAATAGTTTGACATGTGGGAAACACACTTATTCTCCTTCTTGCTGTGAGTTAAATGAGAAGTTGATACCAATCACACCTCTGTATGCTAAAAAATACTTATCTACAGCTAGCAGCCGGTTAGTTTAACCTAGTATAAAGACTGTAACCAGCTTACTCTGTCCAAAGGTGAAACTCAACCTACCAGCGCCTGTTTGTCTAAGCCATTTTCTTTTCAATCATACAAAAACCAAAGTGAAGAGTAAAAACAATAAAAACCCTGTAAAAAGTCAAATGTCTTGCCTAGTCTGTGTTTTTTGTTATATATAAAGTGTTATTTAGTGAGCTCTAGAGGTGCTAATAGGTGGATTTTGTTACCTTGGACAGAGCTAAACAATTCCCTTGTTTACAGTGTTTATGCTAAGCTAAGCTAACAAGCGCTTGGATGTAACTTCATATTTATTGACATGAAAGTTGTATCAATCTCCTTCTAATGTCAAAATGTATACAATTCTTTCTTGGCAACCAACCCTGCATATCGGAAAATTCGTACCATTATTATTACATAATAACCCCAGTTATTTTCAAGGATATTATCTCTTTGCCAGTATCTGTAAGAGCACATGTGTATTGATACATTTAATGAGCATATCTGTAGTAAAAAGTGATATACATGGATGTTCACTCCAGATTTCTATGTCAGCTGATACTGAACATGTGCTCTAGTTGATAACACTGTCCAAAATCTCAAGGGCAGAGATGCAGACGATTATATAATTTTAGAGTCAGTGGTACAGACTGTAGACCCTTTTAAAAAACATGAAAAACATTCACAGTGGATTGCCTGTGTTATTTTTGTATATTTATCTTGCCTTACTGACAACACATTGCAGGATGCAAATTGATGTGATCTATTTCTAAATCTGGACCAAAACTGTGCCAGATAAAGGATCCCACATCGACAGAGCCAGTGTCACTGCCAGAAGTCTTTTCTTCTGGCACTTTCATTGTTTTGATCATACCCTGTGTAATAATCGCTGCTGCAGTTCACATTTCACAGAACACTTTCTTTATTGCTGTCAAATACGCTGTGTAAATAACTGTATTTCAAGAGACACAGAGGACTTGTGGGGATAAAGTCAGCACCATGACTTTAGGTATCACATGAAGTTGGGTTAATTCTGTCTTTACCCTGAGATAGACCTTAAATAAACCCATGGGATTGATCAGAATATCAAAACTGCTGATGGTATTTTCCTCTGGTTCCTTGGAAAGGAGGTGCAAATCTCTTAAGGACACCTTTAATCAGCACTTGCTCTGTCAGAAAACAATTGCTCTTTATCACCAAGGAGATCTTTGCTGTAGATGTCACTTTATGTTTTTTTCTTTCTCGTCATACAAGGTCTCTCCAGCAGAGCCATTAATGCCTCTCCACAGAAATAGCATTTCAGTATTTAAAAGAATTGACTCAGGTGTATTTGGAAAATGTGGGAGGGTTGTAATAGGAGGCAAGAAAGGGTTATACAAAGTTTAAAATCTTGTTAGCATTCCAGAAAATACATAATTCTTTGAGAGATGTTTTTCATAATTTCCATTATCAGGTTTCTTGACAAATAGTGTATGACACAGACGCAGCCTGCAGCAAAGGAAACAGCTGGCTCTGCTTGCTGATTACAGGACAAATGAAACACAATTTTGCACTGAAATGGCACATCTTCTATTCCCCTTCATAACTTCTATTGAATTCAAATGGTTCGCCTCAATATCCCACAATCAAATTTATTTCCGGAGAAACAGTTTTCCGAGTTTGGAATTTGCAAACATATGGTAACTCCACTGTGTTGTTAAAAAAAGTAAATGAGAGTGAAACTTCATTGAACATTCAAAATTAAATATGGCATCCTGACTGGCTGTTTTTAAAGGCTTCTCTCACTTCCGCGCCATGATGGGATGATACATAACAGATGACAAATGATGCAACATAAGACTGAACTGTTGGTGGCTTTGCACTGCATGAAACACTGCGAAACAAGACAAATGTCCTCCCACCACTACAGTAGTTTGCTGTGTTTCCCTTTCCATTTTACAAGCCTGGTCTACCATTTCAAATGCAACATATGAATGTCTTATCATGTAATTTGAAAAAAATATGCATTCTTGCAGGCATGAAAAATTCAATTCTTTAGTGGATGGTTACTGATAGGAAGCTAAATATGTGTACAGCATTTGTGAGTAACTGCAATTGCAGGATCAGAACAAGCCCCCAGTAAGAGCACCAGGCTTTGAAGCCAAACTGACATACTGGCCAAACTGTGTAATGACAACATTGGTGATATCACGTGATTCACATTGGCCCAAAAAGACTGGTGGCTGAAGTGGCTGTACACTACACTGGATATATTATTTTTGAGTGTCACACCCCCCACGAAATTATTTGTTTTTCATTTATTCGGTCCAATAACATTTGGAAAGTCTAGAAGAGCTGCAAAAAAAAAGCACAATTGTATGAGCCTTAGGGGGAACTGAGCCTACTTCTCACTTGATTAAGTACCTCAGTAAACAGTTCCCCCATGTGTTTTCCCCATGTGTTTATGGTCTCAATCTCTAGTTTTAGCTTCTCTTCCATACAGCCTGATGTTCATTTTGTAAATTATGATCCCGTTTAGAGTAAAATAGACAATAAAGCAGGGTATGTTTTAGGGCATGGCATACCATTTGATTGACAATTTATTTTCAGTGGTTCCATCCTGGCTTATGAAACTAGGCAGTGCTGATCAATATGAATCAAGATTCTCTTACTGCATTACCGATTTCTCCCCTCAAATGTTTTCAGAAACATATTTTAGTGTATTATTTAAGTTTATGACCAAGCAGGCTACATTTTTTTTTCTGCTTGAAAACTCCAAATCATTATTAACTACATAATGTGCAATGCGAGAACAGAAATTGGTTTGATTTTGCCTTTTCATGCTGCATTTTACCCATGAGTAAAGTCGTGGTTTTTATTTCCTTTAAAAATTCTTCTTTCCTTTGCAAGATCAGCAGCAGCTGTAGAGGACTTTGTGTTTTGTCACATATTGCAGTAAAATATATCATCATCTCTCAGTATGAGTTGAGCTGTTGATATAAATGTAACCTGGTTGGACTGACGGATTTTGTGGCCTTACATGGCAATCTCCTTCAAGTGTCAGATTACTCTTTAGTCTATCTGACGAGAGAGTGAATCAACATTTCAAGGCCTCTGTAGTGATTTCCAGTTCATTTTTTATTGCAGTGGCTCCTGACTCAGGGGCTGATTTACTGAGGTGCAGGTTGGGTTGGGAAGCTGAGTACTCAATCTTGCTCAAGGTGATCATGATGGTGGTGGCTGGACAATATCTGCACCATGAAACAAATATGAGGGTGGTATTGCTGTTTGTTGTTCAACATGCCTCTTGACACCGAACATAAACTGAAGCCACATTACTAGAGAGGGGCACTAGTGGGAATGAAATGAAATCATCAGTGTACATCAATATATATGTAAATTAAGTATTTACCAGTATTATGCAACTGCTGTGTTCCTTGAAATTAACTAGCCTTTGCATTTCAGTATAGTATCACAAATTATGATTGTATTAATTATTTCTACAGTGTTTAAATTGTGTGATTCTATGATCTTTTCCTTTAAACTTTGCAGTCCATACAGATCCCCGAAGATCAGTGGTGTCTTACGTCAGAGCAAACTGAACAAAAGACAAAACTGACAGGGAAAGATGAGAGAAGTGCATTACAGGCAGCAGAGGAGACTCAAATTGGTGTGTGGGATGAATAATGCATTTGTCTCAATCCTTCCAATCCTGTAAGTTTGCAAAATGACAGTGATCAAAGTTGAGTCTGCAAGGGATGGTATTAAGGGGGAGATTAAAATGGTTGGGAGAGTGTAAAAGAGAACACCAGAGGGGGAGAGAGGATATTTCTGTCTCTTGTCAGATTCTGTCATGACTTGTTTTACATTTACACTTTCCCTCTTTATCCCTTAGCTCCTATCCTGGCAATACAAATAGGTTTGATAATTCAGTGTGGAAACAGCTGCCACAGCGTAATGTGGCCGCTATCAAGACCGCACAGTGCTGTGTTTTATACTCTGATGTTCACACATCCCCCACTTAACGTATTTCATCGTGTAATGTCAGAAGTTTGATTCATATTATATATGCTAACAGAAAGGTGGAGAGGACAAGTGATGTTGAAAAATCCATCTTCGGTTTGTCTTCCATCATTTTAAACATCCACATACCCAAGAACACGCAAACACATCACTGCATACCTTACACCCCCCCCCCAAACACACACACACACACATGCACAACAGATGCCATGTCTCTGGTGTATTGTGTTTGTAAGATAACGGGCTGGTGTGGGCGTCTGCAAAACAGCTCAGTTTGCACCTGAGTCAAAATCTATCTCTGCTTTAGTCACCAACAGCGCAGGGAAAAAGGAGCTGAGGAGGACACATCACACCGAGCCCACTCTCTCTGTAGAAAACGGTTTGCCTGATGCTCGCTTTATCTGCTTCCTTCCATTTCATGTTTGCTTTAAGATCAGTATGCAACTGCCCCCCCCCCCCCTTTGCCAAAAATATTACTTTGAGAGCACAGGCAGCATGATGGATCTATTTTTTTTCCAGCCATGGGAAGCCACTACATGTCATCCAGTTGTGATCCTCAGCAGAAAATGATTTGAAACTCATTAGTATACTAATTTGGCAGTGAAGAATGATTTATGCCTTGTTTGTGTGTGTGTCTAATGTTTTCGTGTACCTTTTGCTTCTTTGTGCATTTAAACAAACAAAAAGAAAAAGCAGGATAAAAATAGATTTCAGTGTATGCCTATCTGTGCAATGGCTAAATTCTAGTTGTGAGAAATTACCCCCATCATCAGCTCACTGAAGTGATATTACAGAACGAGCAAAAAACAGGCTCATCCGTGGCCACGAGGAATGTGTCTGTGAGCTGCAGTGAACCTTCATAAATCCTACCACCTTTTGTTCATCCATGTGGTGGATGTACGCTTGAGGAAAATGACTCTGCATACTCGAAGGGCACCAAATAATTGTGGTGCTTCAGGCAGAGCCAGTAGGCCTGAAATAAAACAAGAGCTCTCTCACAATCCATGCCTTCTAAAAATAATCCTGTTCAGACGAGGGTGGTGGATTCTCGGCTGCATCCTCAGCTCTGGCTGTGGAGGCAACTGTTTGATAAGTGTGGATGCTATGAGAAAGAGATTGTACGTAACTGTGTGCCTCTGTTCCTCTGCAAGCGTGACATACAGCATGTGACATGCAGCTTTTGATCTAGCCGAAGTACAAAACAGTGTCCCATCCAGCCGTTCGTTTAAATCCAATTTAGAAAGAATGTCATGTTCATAGAGGCGATTCACGATCTGATCCAAACTATGCGAAGAAAACAAGTTAAATGCACGAGTTCTTACTGATGTGGGTAATAGTACTGAAGATGACTCTTCAAATACTTTTATCTGCAAATTAGCAATTAATGACGCGTTAAAAATACTTCATAATGAGGGTTTCCCCCTGAAGCACTTGTTACCTAGCAACTGCAACCAGAATACATTATATCCGCATGTTGCCAGGACTCAACATGTTTTAATTTAGGTGTAGATTTATATTCATGTGCTACATGTTTTCTATACGCGGGAGGTTTTGATTCATGACTTCCCTCTGTATTTTGAGCGGTGGGAGTGAAACCACAGTAGATTTAACTGTGGTTTCACTTGACTGGGCAAGGTCTCTGTCCTGCTGTTGGTTGTTCACTTCATCATTGTCTTTCCGCTGCCTTTCCGGTGTCTGCTGTGGCAGCGGGATGAATATTTCAGAAGTCTACACTGTGAATTCCATTCGTTACTGTACGTTGGTTGTAAACAGTGTTGGACTCTTCCCCAGGTAGGGAGGTGTTCACATGCTGCCAAAAAACTCAGTGTACACAAACACTTGGCTGTTAGCAAATATATATAATTACAACAGAATGTTGCCATCTCTACCCATTTCTTTCACCTCCTCTGCTGCTGTTGCAGTGGTGAACAGATGAAGGAATCACAAACAACAATGTAAAATCACTACAATTTTCTTTTCTGTCTCTTCACTTGAATTTTTCAAAACACTGTTTTAATAATCCACACTGTATGTTTCATGATAAAGACGCCAATCAGTCAGTAAACTGATGCTGAACAGCCATGTGCTTACAGGCTATATGGATTTGTTAGATGTAGCCCTGCATGTAATTCATAATGCACTTCACCCACATGCATTTTTGATGCTATAGAAAAATAGAGCAAGCTTACAGCCTCCACTTTCCTTCACCACAGGAGCTGAATCTCCCATCGGCGTTCAGCCTCAGGGAGCTGATTGGACTAAATGTTGCAGAATGGAGCACTGTTTTTCTTTCCCTCTCTGTCTTACTTTCTCGTCGGGGTCAAGTAAGCACAAAAGAGTTTAATGTTCTCCCCCTGCTGTTATTTTGAAAGAAGGGTGAGATCAATAGGTGACAGGGGCCAGAACAATCAAGATATAGATAAGCTCTGGTAAGGTAAGGTCACTTTTAACACAAGGTTCCTGTACGTGTGAGGTGTATCAAAAGGAAATTTGCCTCAGATAACCCACCAAAGTGTTTTAATTTAACTTAAACACTGTTGTATTACTGAAACACATCAATAGTTGGCTGATTGAATTCTTGCTTCTATTCCACAGTCAGAGAACAGAATTGTTCAAGTCCAGACACCAGAATGACTGGCCTGCCGATCTATTAAAAAGTGTTGCTGTATAAAATCACCAGCTAATTGGTTTGCTCAAACTTATATCTTAGGCTTCTTCTCTTTCCCATCTTCAGCATATTTACTAGGGAGTTATACTGAAAGTAATAACACATGGAAACAATCTTAATTGGGGTAGAATAAGGAGTAGGCTTCCTGGAGGCAATGAAGTCTAACGTGGGTGAGTGTGAGCTTTCACAGCATTGTATTTGAAGGCTACATTCAATTATGGGCTACTTGTCAGACGGAATAAATCATTCAGCAACCGTAATGCATAATGCAGTCAAACAAAACTTTACTGCAAAAAACATTCCCACGCTGGAGAACTAATGACCACGTTGGTTCGGTGGGGCTGCCTTATAATCAAATGTCAAAGCCCGTCATCGTTGAGAAAAAGAAGAGTAAGCTGCCCAACCTAAATAAGACTTTTAACAATGAGCCGTTGGAAGGAGCTCTCCAGTGCCATGAACCTAATAGCAATTCATTGACAGTGGTGAGCTTTTTAAAGCAAATGGTTGACAGTACAAGGTCACACCCTAATTTGTGACCAGTGGAGTGACAAAAACCAGGCCTTTCTCGAACATGGGAGCTCATGTGGAAAAAAAATGACCCAGCACATAATGTGCTTTACCATGTCACTGACTCCATGAAGTCATTCGTCAAAGCAATAGCGTAAAAATATAGGATTTTTTTTTTTTACATGAAAATTTTATAAAAACATTAACCTCACTTTACAGAACAAAATTCTATTAAGACATATTACTTTTCTGAAACGGGAGTACTGCCAAGAAATGTACCGTAAAATGCTTTTGCCACCTTTTATTTAAACTGACAGGTAGGTCTTGAGGGCAACTGTCCCCTCAAGGACAAACATCCAAGATCTAAACGTGGAAAGCTAAGCTGCTGTAAAGGCAGAATGTCACACACAGCTTGTTTACAAAGGTAAACCAAAGATCGTCACAGTGAGGGGAGTGCTAACTAAAGGGATTAAATTTAGGAACGAGCTTGTGGGTGTTGTGATTTTTTACAGTGTTTTCACACTTTGACATGTTTTTTGCATTTTAGATCTGTCAGAAAAAGAAAAAAAATCTTTTAAAATGTGTCCTTCCAAGGTTCGTGACACAGGGACAAAAGAAAAAAGATAACTTGAACATACAAACTAAAACTTTGCTCACAACAAGTTGAGAGTTTTCAAAGCTGTTGCTGGCGTTGCTGTGTCATCAGTTGGGGGAATTATTCATTCTGGCAGAGCTCAAAATATGCTTACCATCTGTTCCATTTTATTCCAGTGCCTGGCTCATAGCTCATGTTTAATGTATCTGTGCTAATGGCATCATCTACGTACAGTACAATGGCCATTTCTACATCAGGAAAACAGTGAAAGCGATGAATGAGGAGGACCTTGGCTGTATGAATGCTTTCAAAACAACCTTTTATCTGAATCATTTGCTCCATCGCCTCTACACTCAATGGCCACGAATAATTGTCCTTCTAAAATATATTGCATAAATTAAAGGCCATTACAATTTCACAACTGTGGCACGTCCAAATGACACATTATCAAACAAACATGTTAGTAACATATCAGCAATTTGGCCACACTGCAGCAGCATTTATGATCTATTTAAATCCTCTGCAAGGGAGGTCAAGTGTGACTCACTTTAATATGATTATCCCCCAGAGAAATATATGAGGGACATATGGAAGTGGAAGAGACCTTTCAGACACATTTTCTCATCCATGCACTCATACAACATAAAACATGCACATCAACACATACACCCACGCACATACTGCACTGTACACACAAAGTACATGTTCACATACACATTTTATGATGACTACTCAAACACGGAACAGACTTTCACAAACAAGTTGTCTCAAGAAGCAGCTTGTTTCTGAACAAACTCTAACCTTCCTCTGATAAGCTACAAATTATCACCATATAGGGAAAAGGCTTTCAACAGAAGGATTATGAATTTTAAGTCCTTAAGGCCCGTCACCCACAGGAACTGTGTGCATTAAAGATAAACCAAGCAAAGTCAAGAGGAATAAACCAAAGACTTAAACAAAGTTTGTGGGATCAGGATAATTTTTGCTTTACCTGTCATGGAGCTACCACTTATGGTTATTTTCATTGTTCATTATTCATTTCTCACTTAAAATCTGTGTAAAGTAAGAATAAATATGTGTTCTGAGTTTGTCAGACTAAAGAAAGTGTTATTAACCACCCACCGACAAGTTTATGGAATTAGGTGTCAAATTCGGGTAAAAATGAGCAGTACTCTCAGCTCCAGGACTGTCGGGGCGTGTCTGCTAAATGAGCAGTCAAGCAGCCATTTTGAAGCGACTGAATCATGTCAGATGAGTTCAGAAAATGACATGACTAACTTTGAAACACTCTGAGTGAGATGAATTTATCTCCATATCTCTGCTAGGGGTGCAGGGGTATGCTCAGGGTGGCTTCAGCGTGTCATCGAGTCACCCTTTAGGACCGCCCACAAAATCCTGGGGAAAAACTGTTTTAACCTCTGACGCCACATTTCAGTAATATATCATTCAAAGTCTTTTCCCATGTTTCCAGCAACTATTTTCCAACAAATTTAATATATTTTGAAAGAAATCTCAGAATTGGCTTTACACAGACTTTAAACAATTGTTTGGTTAGACACATAGACGGTATAAAAAATAGAGATAGTCTCCATAATGTCACCTGTCGGTTTCTGAAGAGCCATTGTGAAGTTCAGAGTGTGGTGGCTCTGGCCGTCACCATCTTGATAGTCCTGCCTCTGCCAGCTCTCGGCTAATCTAAAAAATGGGCAAAGGGCAGGCTAAATGAAGCATGAGTGGTCAAACAAAGTGTCCACGCTCTTAGTTATGCAAAACTTTAATGTAATTTAATGGGAGAGTTCTATAGAAATCCTACCTCAGCATATTTGTCTTGAAGATTGATATTAGTTATAGAGACCAAAACCATTTTTTGTACCAGGCTGTAAACATGTTTATTTCTGCTGTGAAGTTGGACATTTGATGGGGGCTGATTGAGATTGACTCATTTTACAGCCAGCCTCAAGTGGATATTCAAGGAACTGCAGTTGTTGGCTTAATTTCATAGCCTCAGAGGTTGCCGCTTGGTTAGACAATGAAATGCCAGAAAATGGTGAAAACTGCAATGCACAAATTACAAAAGCCAAAAGTTACATCTTAGAACTGCTTGTTTTGTCCAAGCAACAGTTTTAAACCCAGAAGGATATTCAATTTACAAAGATATCAGACCTTGCTACGTGTCATTCCTTTCCTGTTCCATCTCTACTCACCCTTAATTAACCTTCAGCTTTTTTTTTACTTCCATTATTTACAGCTTTACGGAAGGGTCACTACTTGTCTCAATCAGGCACATTGTTATTTTAAGATTAGTTGGAATATTAATGTTTTTGCTTTTTAACAAAGGGCAGATATCTGTACAGGGGTAGGCTAAGTGTGATGATAAATGTGTTATTAACGTTCTTTCAACTATGAAAGTCCAAAATAAAAGAAAGCCTCAGGGAGCTCCATTGTAAGAAAATCTTTTCCTGGATTTATTGACTAATTGTTTCAACTCTAATTATAACATTTCTGCTTTCACGGTTGTTAGAGTAACACACGTATTATATGAATATCTGATACACCAGTGTCAGAAGAGCTATGGTACTTTATATATTTGTAAATATCTGGCTCTGGACACATAAAATCTGTCTCTGTCTCCAGATCCTCAGCAGGACGAATTTCAAATGCAATGTGCCAAGGCAATCTTTCAATTTATTGTCTAATGATAGCCAGTCTTATCAAAACACATTAGAATATGTGTGCCTTCATTTGTGATCTGCTGCCGAGAAATGTTGGCTCTGGACGAGCAGCCTGTAGGGGCCACATCAAATGGCTCTGGCTTTGAGGAAGATGAGAGAGTAGCATCGTCTTAATCTTTTGCTCCCAGAAAGGGCCTTCACTACTACCTTTAATCACCTCGCTGCGAATTCTCACTGCTGACTCACGCGTCCTCATCTCATTTTATCCTCACCCAAAGAGAACCACATGGCCTTGAAAGTAACCACAGTGGACAGCTGAGGTGGCTCATTAACACCAGACATATCCAGGTCCAGGAAATGTGCCTCCTAATGGCTTAATCAAGACATACTGTAGGGTTGCATTGCAAAGTGTTATGCTGCACATCTACTGTAACAGTTTGAAGTCATTTACATATAAGAAACTACCCTGAAACAAAATATATCTAATTTTACAATCCACTTAATCAGATCATGGCAATAACGCAACAAACAACATTAGGTTGTTGCATTTTGAACGTGAGTGAAGAGAAAATGTTTTGAGAACATTTGAGGGAAAACATTTACTAATGCTGGAAGCCATATGCTCAGTCATTAGTCACAGGATTTCAGAAACTCTTGTAAAACTGTAGCTCCAAATGTGATGTCGAGGGGGGCTAAACAAATTAAATATAGGCACAGATTTGAAGAGAATCTTATCTCAGTGGGGTAATATCAGTGTCACATTTCTTCCCCGCAGTCACTGACGCTAAAGAGTGATTAAGCATGCAAGAAGACTGTCGATTCAAAAGGGGAAAAAAAGCTGAACTGCACACTCAGTTAACATCCTTTATTATCCCAGACACTTAATAAAATGGTCCATTCAGATACAGATAGCAGGTGATGTGCTGTGTTACTTGCACTAGGATAAAGAAGGATATCATTTTCTCTAATACAATAAAAGTGGAAATTTTTACCAAATTTTACAGTTTGTCTGGATTAAAAGAAATACACGTGGATTAATTCAGTGGGGCTTCTTGCAGCGAGCTGAACACTATGCAGCAGGGAGTCACAAGAGGACTGCAACAGACTGTCAGTCTGCTGTGAAGTCAGCCAGATGGGAGACAACATCTTCTTCACCTCGGGGAAAAGCACTGGACGGAAACAGGTGAAGAGAAAAGAGAGAGGGAGAACGAGAATAAAGAACTGGAAACAGAATTAGAGGAGCTAACTCTGGGTATGGCACGACGATGTTGGATGCTGCAGTCAAGCATAAATCACGGGTCTGGGTTAGCTCTGGATGATGGGAGATGAACTTCAAAATAAGATATGAATAAAACTAAACAATGTGAAGAGGTAAACACGATGCAGGGAACATCCTGAGAGACTTCTGCATGATGCATTTATATCTGTAAAATTGGTTGGACTGTAGCAGCTGATACAACAAAACTCTCAAGAATATATGTGGGGATGAATAAGGATGAATGGATGAATAAGGATGAATAAATGCAGTGGGAACACCCAATAATAAGGTGAGGTGATGGGGGTGAGAGGTCAGAAAATAAAACTACACAAACACAAGGACATACACATTACACTTCCATGTCACGACCAAAGCATTGAGATCTACATACCAGCCCATATGCGGACAGATTCCCTGCATGGTGACTCAGAGAGAGATCTTGGTTGCAATTTTACAAGGCATCAGGAGTCATGATCTCCTGTCCTGGAAAATGTATACTGTCTGTCAGCCACATGATGAGGAGCCTTTATATGGGCCATAAATTTCACAGCCTGGCTCAGGCAACAACAATACATGTAATGTCAGGATTCATCACCTACAAACAGATAACCTCTCTCAATTCCTACTGCCCTCAGCTCACAGCTTTCGAATGCACTCCTGCATTTTATAGACTGATATTATGATCCTGTGATCCTGGACTATTGCATTAGTTGAAATGTGCAGCAATTGTCTACCAGAATACACCTGATTGGGGCCAAAGCTTGGCTGCATTGTGTAACATCATGATGTATGCATTCGGCCAGATTCGTCATGACAACGAGGTCCCTCAGTGAAATTATCTTCACTCATTAAAACTGTCTATCAGGAGTGTGGTACAGTTAATAAAATTGCCCGGGTCAAAGCCATTCTGGGGCAATTCATTCAAAGCTTGGAACGCTAGTCAGCATTTTTGCTCTCATTGTGTAAACTGGAGTCCTGACATTCTTGCATCATGTTAATTCTCTTGTTGGGGAAAGGCATGCATGGAAAAGCCCCGCTGTAAAGCACATTTTTATCCTATGAATGTACATGGTTTACTGCCATACGCTAAAGGAACAGCAGCAAAATAGCGCAGTTTCAAATGCACCATAAATCTTTTAACAAAGCTTACATGAAAATAGCAAAGCAGATTATTAAAGGCGCCCATGAGATGGGGAAGTACTGTACAGTACATTCAAGAGGCGTTGCTAGGAAACCGTACTGCTGGGTGAGTCAATGAGCAATCCACAGGCTCTAAGAGGAGCTACAATAGAACAGACAGCCTAGCAGCCACACAATAATCTCAGTCCACATGGTCATTGCAATTATGCTAATTAATATCATCCTTACAGCCACTCCAATGAAAAACCTGGTATTTTGCTTGCATATCCACGCCACCCATTTAAATCTGAAAACTGGGGGGGGCTCTGAACAGGTTTTCTGCAGCGAGGCACATTAGAGCTGTGTACAGCGGTGAACATATAGAGGAGGAAAGTTCACGGTAGGAGACACAGGGGAAAAAAAACATGATGATGTAATGGTTTCGGAGAAATGTGATGATGTATGTGTTACAACAGCAGTGAAAGTCAGAGAATCATCACGTCTAGTGAAACACTGACTTCCATCCTCCTTGTTGCCACTTTATGGACAATTTATAAAACTTGCCTTCCCTTTGATGGTCACAATGTCTCTGAATAAATCATAATGCCTTCATAATCATCATGTATGCTCAAAGGGAAAATGTCATATTACGCAGAGGTGATACACATGCGATACAATAGAGGCACAGGTAAACACACACACACACACACACACACTGAGTAGATCAGATAATGAGTCACCTATAATGAGACACAGCTCTCCTGTCAGACAAGCTCTGTCAGGTGTAGAAGATTTTCCATTTTGATGTGGAGTGCAGGCCACCCTGCTCTATAGAGGTTGTGAGAAAGCATTTTTTGCTCTCTCCTGCACGATATCACCTGCTGTTAATACCGAACTGATTTCAGATTTTGTGGAGAAATGCTGAAGCTACATATGCACATGAGGCTTAACAGCAGCATTTACATTTACATTTAGTAACTTAGATGATGCTTCAATCCAAAGCAACCTACAAAAAAGGGAAATAATCAAGGTACAGGTACTGACAGTAATTCTAATTATACAGCTTGTATGAACAATATATATTTTTGTCATTTTGGACATGCTGCACAAACATATTTCATAGGGTCAAAAACCGAATTTATTACATAAAAAATATAATCACTTCTTTCAAATTCAAATGAGAGAAATATCAAGTTTAAAAGCAACCAAGCCGAAGAGATAAATAAATGTTTCTATGCCTGTAATCTTGTAAATAATTTAAACTCTGTATAATTGCATTGTACGTCTAACTAGCTGTTTTCACATGAAATATTGAAAATATTAGAAAAGATTTAGATGTATTTGCTTCATCTATTATGTGTACCGTTTCTGTGTTTTGTAGGTCATATTCCTATGGCACTCAAAAATACTTCTTCTCCTGTTTTCTGAATCATTTATAATGAGGCCGTCTTGACACTTTCAATTACCTTCACAGATTCCCAGCAAATAGGATTACCACAATCTGTTTTTTCTAAGTCTATTCCTCTCTGATCAAATAATATCAAATAATACAAGAGCACAATCAAAACACTCGGCGTGTTTACAGTTGCTGCTCTACATAAGATGGGGGAACCTATAGCATGTATACAGTAATAAGGAAGGGAATGCAAGGCAATCCTTCAACACACCAGGAACACATGAAGGCAAAGTGGCTGCAGGATGTAAGCCTGTTAGTGCAATGCATCTTCATTTAAAATGACAACATTGGGGCTTGTGCGATATTAACTCCAGGTACATGAAGCAAGCCAAGCGGCCTATACAGAGTCAGGATGTATCACAAGAAATGAGGCTAATCAAGATGCGTCAGACTCTATACATCACCAAAAGATTATGCAGGTATACCTCATAATCTATTATTGATTATAATCTTCAGAGGAGGTTTTACTGTTTAAATTATTGTACTCATTATGTATTATTCTATTGCAGAAATCTGTGACAACCATCTTCCAAACTATTTGTATTCAGTGGTTCTTCATGGTGTTGACAGCGTTTCTCCGTCGCTCTGCAGTCATTATATGAACATCTCATCCATCGCTATTGAACGGCGCAATAATTACATCAAAACTGTAACCATATACCCGAATGCACAGCATGCAGCATCTTGTGGATAAAAATAGAAACCATCTTCAACTTGTTGATATCAGTTATGCTGACTTGAAGACATTCCGGTTTGATTGTAGGACAATAGTGCCATCTAATGAGAATTGTCAACAACTATACATTGGTCAAACTAAAGAACTGGGTTGGTTTAGGTATCTGGTAGTATTCTTTTCAGTTCCTTCTTGGAAGCATTAATAAACAGAAACATCACTGGTTCATCACAGTTCATCTTTATCAAGTCTATAATGTGGAACAGTGTATGGGTGAAGCTAAATTGGTGGAGTCTTTACCTGCTTTCTGATTTAACGCCTATTATATTATATATAAGGTATACTGTGTATATTTGTGGATGCCAGTCAACAGACACGTCACATGTTTTTGCATCGCGCTTTCTTTTCTCATCTTCCTCTGGGCTCGAGGCATGTCATTTGGAGTTGCTCAGCTGGTTACCTCAGCATGATGTTCCCTGCAATCCTCCAGAGCCTCTCCTCAAATCTCACTCTCCCATTCACTTTCATGTTGAAGACGACGCAGGCTTGTGTATGTCTACTGTCTACTGAATGCAGTCTGTGCTAGCTTCAAACCATATGTCACTGTTAATAATTTGCCTCCTTCAGTCCAGAGAGGCACCGGCATGACTAACAGCACTCTCTTGTCCACATAAGCCATGTCAGGTTCTCTATATATAGAGTTTTTTCAGATTTAATGGACTTACCTCAACTTTTCTTTAAGACTTTGAGAGAGAGAGAGAGCGCTTTGCAAATAGAGAAGCAACATGAATGATACAATTTAAAAACACAGATGGTCTGTAGATCATTAGTGCTGAGTACTCTAAGGTTGTTAATATTCATTAACTTATTCAGTATCTTGTTGAATATTTAAAGATGTGTTACTCTGATATACCAAATAAGCCTAACACAGCATGCACCAATGTGTAGACAAGTCTTAATCATTTTAATAACCCAATAGTCTGTACATGTCAGTCATCCATCTTAAGCATCATCCCATCATCCAAATATATGTGATTTTCTAATGAAATGAAGTGTTTGACTATAGCAACTCTTCCTCCTACACGGGTTCAGGTAATTTGTGTGCATCACATGAAAATAAAATTAAATAACTCTTGTTTTACTCTGGATTGATATTTATTGTGTTCACAGCCTCAGCTCATTTGTTTGCCAGGCAGCTGTCCTGGTTTGTGGAGGCCCAAATATACTGTACACATAAACTGTCCCTTTCCTTCACTTCTTTCTCCCCCTGTGCTTTGCTTTAGCAACATCCTTAATACCATACCTTATCCAGATGGCGCTGGCACCACAGAAACTGGTGTGTTACCATGGGAGCATGTGCTACCATGGCTTTGTCCTTACAGTATTTATATAACAGTGGGATTTTTGTACGACAAACTAAGCCTTGCAATTACTTGATTCCAGAGGTGAAGTAGTTTATCACTTGACTCTCTCAACATTAACTATGACAAGACAAATGTATTTACTACAAGTGGTGAGAATTGAGGGATCATGCAAACCTGTCTAATAGTTAAAATAGAAAGACTTTTAGATATTTTCACCATGACATACATTCAAATACCCTGGCTTGTCCTCTAGTACCACCATGTGGTCACAACAGGAAGGTTCTTGATAAGATAATGTGAAAAGTAAATATAAAATTGCTGTGGTCCTAAAAGGATGAATCCTAATGCTTTTGATGAACACAAGATGCCAATAAAGCCTCAGTACCAGTTTTTTTTTTTACTGTAAAGTTACAAGTTGGAATTGAACCACTGTGGTTAGGCAAAGGTATCATAAGTTAATTGTGTTTGCTTAGTCTCAAATTTCAGGTTTCACTAACAAAGACCACTTTAATATGGATATCTACTATATACATGTTTTACATTTATTGCATACTGTGGATGAAAGGGAACCAAGATACTGTACTGTAGGAGGGAGGAGGATGAAAGCTGAGGGATGAGAGGAGAAAACGCTATTGTAGATGGATGGAGGAGTTTGAAGATGGAGATGTTGGAAGATGGGAGGGAACCAGGAGGGAGTTGAGACTCTAAGTAGGGGAGCAGTATCTCGGTATCACTCTGTGGGTTTAGAGCCCCAGTGGTTCTTTTATTTGAACAAAAGAGAGAAAAGGGAAAAGGGAGAGAAAATAAGAAAAATGTGTTTGGGGGGAAAGGGATGTGGGAAAATGAGCTCAAACATTAAATAAAAATATTAGTTTAAATAAAATGAACGATGAAAGCAACTGAAATTTAACATCTAACAAGTCTAGGAGAAGTGAGCTGTGAAAGCATGTGTCAGATGTTATGCAACAGCACGTGGCAGAAGTTGAAATGTCAGTAAAAAGTACTTGAACTGTAAATGAAAGAGAGGAAAAAATCAGATGATGCTGAAAGAAACTGCAATCGACCTGTCAGTTAACAGATGACACTGTTGACAGCAGCTGAAACCTCTGGTGAACTGGAAATGCTGCAGATAGTTGAAGCATGTGAAAGTAGTTAAAGTGTCTGTTGAAGTTTAAAGATCAATCGTGTAAAAAGCCTTAAAAGCTGATGTTGATTTAAAATCTTGAAAGTTAAGCTCTCAGGTGAAGTAAAAGAAATGAAAGCGAATGAACCAGTTGTCATCTTACTGACATAATTCAAGTGTAATATAATTAAAGTAGTTGAGTTGTCAGTTGATGTAGAAGCAATTAAAGAAATTTCAGTTGGAGTGTCAGTTACTGAGACAGCTGAACGACTCTCCTGTTGCTTTGAATACCCAAATGTAATAGCAATGTGTACTAAATATAGACTTTGTGTGAGTGAGGACAGGCATGTCATCATTTTAATGTGTTAACTTTGTAGGAAGAGTGAAAATCGTGAGAGTAACAAAACTGAAGAGAAATTTAACTTTTGCATTAAACTTGTTTCAAACTGTAAGGGTATGATACTAAAATCACAGAAAATATGTAAGATCACACTATGACAATGCCTGGGTCTGAACTGAGGTCTGATAAATTTAATAGATGAAAAGTGTTTTAAACTGAAGAATTCTGCTGACACATATTGTACACTTTATAACTCTGTGTGGATATGACGTGTGTATCGTATTTACATTATTGAT
Source organism: Larimichthys crocea (assembly GCF_000972845.2). Taxonomy (NCBI): domain Eukaryota; kingdom Metazoa; phylum Chordata; class Actinopteri; family Sciaenidae; genus Larimichthys; species Larimichthys crocea. Next base: position 11,785,164 of record NC_040028.1, read on the forward strand.
ACATATCTGCCCTGTATCCTTTTCAATTGTCAATATGTTATGCCAATAAAGTACAAACAGTACACTTAATATGGTTGTAATCTTATCTTCACTCAATATTATCACACAGTGTACACATCATGAGTCAGCCTTTGAACTGCTGTGAAACCCACTGAAACTGTAGGTAGTATGCAATGTAAACATGAAAACAATACAGTAACTAATTTATCTTTCAGACATTAACTGTATATCGTTGGATCATCTTTGAAAACATGTACAACATATATGGAACATAAAAAAGTGGTGTGTCCCAAACTAACACTATACATATTAATCCTATACAGTATATACTCATTGTCATATAGTTTAGCAATTAGTATATATAAAAACAAACAAACAAAATCATATCATCATAAAGCAACAAAGATAGCACCTGCACAATATTCTATTTCTATCCTTTGAAACAATAACAACAACAACTACTACTACTACTACTACTACTACTACTATTAGTAGTACTAATAGTAGTAGTAGTACTACTACTGATAATAACAATAATTAGAGGGCAGCACATAGTTGTATTTTTTGTGCGTGTGTCCTAAATTAACTCTACTATATATAATATTCATACTGTCATGGATACTAATCCTGTACAGTATATACTAATTGTGATATAGTGTAGCAATTAAGTATGTATAAAAAAAACAACAACAATAAAAGTAACGTGTTATCAAATACAATATAATAAGATAAGATTACAATATGAGTATGTAAATTAACCTGCTAATTAAATCCTCGTTTTGGTGACGCATTTTCCAAGGGTGACATGGAGGTGTGTCATTTCCGGTAATCATGTTAAAATGGCGTTTGTCACAACCGGGTCAAAATTAATCGGAATATCGGAATCGGATTATTTTTTCCCCCACACTTGAATAAGACGTTTACAGAAGAGAAGATTGTTAAAAACAATGGTAAGAGTGTCGTTTGTGTTGTAACAATGGCTGTGGTTGTTGTCAGGTTAGCTCGGTCAGCCAGGTGAAGCTGAAGCAGGTAACTACCAGAGATGATTTTACAGGTAAGTTTCTTAGTGCAGAAACAAACAACAATTAATAGCAAAAAGAAACAAATACAGTTTGACCATATAGCTGTAAAGTATTACAATAAATAAAGCCAATATAAAAATAAAGTTTAATAAATAGTGCATAGAAACCAAGGACTAATTTTCAAGACTTTAAAACTGCAACAACTGAAAGAATAAAATGTTAAAAGTAAATTAAAGTCTATTCAGTGAATAAAAAGAGGGGATAAGAAGTATCAGCTTAAATATAAACCAGTTTTAGAGGGTTTTTTTACAACCAGGCAGAGGGGACTGATTATTCCAGTCACAATGCTGACAGAAACTTTCCAGGTAAATTTAGATTTTTCTCAGAATGTGAATAAAATTTTACTGGTTAGAAAATGTTAATGCCGTGGCACAGTTTTCCTCAGGAAATTTTATTCCCATGAGTCAGTAGGAAGCTATTAAAAAGTTTTATAGGCAAGTTTTGTGGATTTGTTTTGCAACCTAACATTGGCATGCAATATCATATAGAAATGTATATTAAAAGCTGCTTCTATAAATTATTTGAACCCTGATTCATTAGAAAATGTTTTGGACAAAGGAGCTGTGTGCAGAGTTCAGTTTTAATGGTCAGCTAAAATGGGTTGAGTGTAAGGCTGCGACCAACGATTATTGTCATTATTGATGAGTCATTTAATCTCAGATATATATAACGTTTGTTTACAGTTGTTTTTGCCCACAATGATTTTTTCAGTGTGTTCAAAATGTTTAACATGATTGCTAAAAAATGACTGAAATGATAAATCAGTTGATAAAATGGTTTCCAATTAAGTTTTTGTTGATTAAGTAATCACTGTAGACACAGGTGAGCGTCTTAAAGGTTTTGTTTCAAATGTATTGTTTTTACAATTGTTAATTTTTGAGGTTTCTTTTGCTATTCATGCTCCTGGCCTACACCAATGTCCTCTTGAAATATGGTTTACTATGTGTAACTCTCATTTGCCTGTCTTCGTCTCTGTGCATGGGCAATCCAACTAGTTTCCTGTCTTGGATTAATAAATGTAATTATTCCCATCATCAGCAAAGGCATATTTTGGATTGGATTAACTCTAGTAGGGGTGCTGTCTCTCAGGCTGTAGTGGTTAATTACTAGATACAGATTTAATAGATACTATGTTTTATTTTTGTTTTTTTGGTCAGAACCAACCAACTTTTTGGGCATCTATCTATCTATCTATCTATCTCTCACTCACTCACTCACTCACTCACTCACTCACACACTCACACACACACACACACACACACACACTCACTCACACACACATACATACATACATACATACATACATACATATCAGTGTAAACACATGGGCTAAAATTGTTTCAGCAGTCTTACCACAAGGTTCATGATCGCTTATCCTTATCAGGGTTGTTGTCGGAGGGCTGGAGCCAATCCCATTGGGCGAAAGGTGGGGACTTGGACATTATGTCTGTCACATGACCAATACTTTTCTGAAGGACTGTGGTGAAGCACAAAGTGTGTTGGCTCTGACCACGGCCATCTGGGCAGTCCTGCCTCAGCCATCTCCTGGCTAATGCAAAAAATGGACAAAGATGTAAAACACTGGTGTAGCTGTTTTTTTGTACCAGGCTGTAAATATGTTTATTTCTGCTGTGAGTTGGACATTGGACATGGGGGCTTTTGGAGATTCACTCATTATGTAGCCAGCCTCAAGTGGACATTTGAGGAACTGCAGTTTTTGCACTTACACATTGGCTTAATTTTACAGCCACAGAGATCGCCACTTGACTCCACACAGAAAGGTCCCAGCCCCAACCACACACTCCCCTGGCCCAAAAAGGCCCCAGCGGGCTGGCAGGCTCTTGGCTGGACCAGAACCTTTTTGCTGTAAGGCAACAGTACTAACCACTACAGCAATGTGCCATGACGTCTCGTTCATCTAGGCTAGATAAAAGTTGAGATTGCGATCATTCACTTTGGTAACAGTAGTTTTACAAAAAAGTCACTCACCACTGTAGCCAGCTTTTTGATCTTATCTTATGATTTCCCTCAGCAGATCAATATTCATCTTTATTTTTCATAAGGTCAACACATTAATCGATAGTGTGAGCCAGCTAGGTAATTTTGAACTGCAATCCTTTGGTGAAATGTTCTAGGAACAATATTTTCAGTTTTCAGTCAGTATTAATACTTGCATCACATGTTTATTGAGAGTCACTGGTTACTGAAATCATTCCTCCTTTCCAGAGTGCCCCAGAAGAGACCTCTGTGAGATAGAGGTGAGGGTGCCAAATCCGCACTCCTCGTTTTGTGTAAAAACCGACTCTAAAGTTCAGCCGAAGCTAATACAAGGCATCAGCCTTCTTGACCTAAATCAAGTGAGCATTTGCAGTAACAGTCTTTTCTGTGAAATTCCCTCTCTGTATTACTACCCCATCACAGGTCCTCAGCAAGAAAAGAAATGCTGTCCAGACAAGCACAAAGAGAATTCTGTAGTAAAAAGTAATTTTGGAAGATTGATTTGTGTAACTTAGACTGCTGAGGCCTCATATTAACCTGAATTTAAGAATGCATTCAGGCTCTCTTCTGTGGATTTTGTTTCCCTATCTCTTACACTGGAGTTGAGCTAGAAAAGAGCTGCAACGATAAGTGGAATAATCATTTAGTTGTCAACCATTAGATTAATCACCATCTATTTTGATAATTATTTTTGTTCAAATTCCCTGATTTCAGCTCAAATATGGTTTCTGTAATTCTCTATGATAATGAAGTGAATATATTTGTGGACAAAACAAGCCTTTGGGAAACCGTGAACAACATTTTTCAAATATTTCTGACATTTTCTGGACCAAAGTCGATTAAACAAGAAAGTGATTGACAGATTAATCAATAATAATAAAAAAAATAATTGTTAAAGCAGGAGGAAGAGGATATCTAACTATTCCAGTGTACACATTGGCATGCGAGTATTGTATTAATATAGAGTTGAAAAAAAATCGACATACATGATTTGCCATCTTCAGGTGTCTCTGCATTCTTTCAGTCATGTATGATTTTGCTGTCTTAATTTGCTGACAATTCAGTATTGGCATAAAAAGTGAGTCAGTGTTACCTTCTTAAATAAAACCTCAGAACCTGAACTGATTAGGTAAATATGAGACTTAAATCCTTTAGACTCTGCCAAGACCTTCACCTGCTGCCTTGCTACTGAGCCTTTGAGCTTTAAAAATATGTTTTTAATTGCTTGGCAGCTAACAGCTCTGCTCCTTTCTCTCAGGTCATTTTCCAAAAGCTGTGAAAACTACATTTATTAAGTTTATAACCTGGATGTCTCAGTAATTAAAAATTATTGGCCCATTCTGTATAAACTAACCTCTATTTAGCAAAATTACAATTTCCATAAGCACTAAAGTCTCCTGTATTGATTCTGGCAAGCTTTCAGTTCAAAATCTACAGGGCCTAGCTTTAATGCTGTGACAGAATAATGCTAGACAAATTGGAAAACAGTTCAGACTTCCTCCCTCCTGTCCTTAATTAGCTTCTGTCTGCTTAACGTGCAGTATGTAAAGCCTATAGTATCGAAGTTTATTGTTGAGTCTGTCAGATTTGGTCAGCTCAATGGTATTGTTTCAGGAGTTCACTTTGTGTAGCTTGATTCAGTTTGGTTTAAGATTGTTTATTGGTCATTGTGGGTCTTGTGGAGAAATCGCTGAAGTCAAAGGTCAATGGTGAGGTCAGGAAGGAAGAAAGTGTTCAGGAGCCTCTGATGTCCTATGCTGTATTATTTATTGACGCTTTATCAAGGAGAATTAGAGACACTCTCAAAGTTCATCAGAAGTGCCTGAGTCGGTCTCACATTCTGCCGAACTCATCCTGGAGGATAGACTTTAAACCCCAAGATAACACCACAAATACTATACGCCCAGAATTAGTCAAAGAGAATGTCTTTATTCATGGAAGTGTTATTCTCAGCATATTCTTGTCTGGAGACACAGATGTCTGTTTACACAGATTGTAACGTCAACAGCAAGCTATCTATTATGTCTAGGAAAGCAGCAATAGGTCTCTTCGACCCTGGCCACCATAGTGTTGAGATAGACTGGCACCTACTGTTCTCAACCAAAGCCAAACAATTAATACTGCAGAGGACCTCAAGGCCCACACATGTCAAAAAATAGTTTCTGCCCTTGCCATCTTGGTAGTCGGTAGCAATGTTGGATGTACTGTAAATTATATAAAATTAATGTGGCTCCTCAAACACTTGCAGTACAGCTGGCCTGTGCTTTTCTGAAAGCAGTCTAGGTTTTGTCCACTAGATGTCAGGGAGCTCCCAGATTTAAAAATGAGTTCACGAGCATCTAGCGCTCAGTGGAAGCATAATTTTTTTTTGCTTTAGTTTAACCAAATATGATTAAAGTAAAAACAACTGACATTTCATCAAGTGTTAAATTAATATTTCCTGCCTGTACCTGTGAATTAAGGTAACAGTGGCATATTTAAAAACATTTTTCACTGCATGCACTTAAAATAATACATAAAATAATGATCATTCTGATCTATCAAATGAATAGTTTTAAATAAAAATTCAACTGAAGGGATGCTATGATCAAATATTACTAATTTTGATTCATGTGAAGGTGATTTGTTACTTGACACCAGTAATCAATGTCTCATTTTTTTTTCTACAGCAGCCACCAAAAGAGGGAGACATTTCATTAGAAATAATGAAAAACATTAGCTCCACATAAGAAACCTCTACATCCTCTGTCTCTCAGGCACAGTGTGTCTCAGTTCTCATCACTTCAAACTTCGTATACCGTTAAGTTTATAGACCAAATCAGTCTCCAGATTATTAGATATGTTCGTATGTTTTGTTTATTTTAATTTGTGGAGTATGCTTCACCTCGACCCTAAAATTTCACCTTTTTGTTTTGTGTTCTCATAGCCAATGCAACGCCTCCTAAGTTAACATGAAGTTCATATAAAGCTGACACAGAGTCATGTGTGACTGTAGTCAGAAGATGGCAATGGTGTCAGGTTATTGCTTGGCTGTCAGTGTTGGTGGGCTGGACAGGGAGCGGCTCCGTGGTGAGCGTGGCTCCTTTCTGCCTGCTGGAGATCTTGTACTGGCTGCTTGAGTCAGCCCTAAGCCGCTCTCCCCACGCAGGGCTCCTTTCGCCAGCGTTCACCTAAATCTGTCACACAGATTTGACACTGCATCACTCGGAGTGCACTCTGAAATGACATGTATATAATGTGGAATATTGTGCACATTTACAGCCCTGACTTCCCTTAGAGCATTAATAGTTTTTTTTGTTTTTATGATTTTATTTTCTTGTGGAGAAAATAAGGCTACTACAGGTAATAAAAAAAATATTTTTTTTCTGTCTAGGCCTAACGTGTTAAAATTCGGTTTACTGTTGTAACTGTTAAAACAAATAATTATGCATTAGATTTATTTTAATGATTCAAAATAAAAACATTAAAATGATCAAACAACACCTTTTTTTTTTTTGTCGGTGAGGAGGAAGGAGTCAGAGGTTAATTGTATCATCAGATTCAAAGACCAGTACACAGTGTTACCATATGGGGACTTTTACCCACTGAATTGTGTCTTTACATTTCTGTGGCCAGTCAAAATTTTACCGTCAAACATTCGGCACGTTTAGGCCGTAAACCTAACAACCCAAATCAGCTCAAATTAGGCTCATAGCTATTTATGCGTGAGGAATTACCCTAAATGCTGTCTCGTATCTTTTTTCCCTGTGAGAAAAACAATTTACACTGATCCTGATTTTTAGAATGAATTAATTTCAGCTCCCTATTTTGGATTAGTACTGTAAAGAAATGTAAAATATGAGACTAAAATGTTAAGGGAACAAATGTAATTATAAAAATGCATTAATATTAAGCATTTCCCAGTTAATTAAATTAATTAGTTAAATCTTGTTCATGTTTAATACACACTTACATAACACTTCTATACATATTTTCTCTTTTTGTTGAATCACAAATTTTCACATTTAACATTTTTATCTTCTGATAGCATTAGTCACTCAGCAGTGTATTTACACATTGGTCCCCATTGACAGCTATCTCATTTTAGTAATATTTGCAGCAATGATTTACTAATATATATTTTGAATACATAAAAAGCTCTGTGCTTCTTCAGACTTATGTATCCGACCATCTGCCTGTGTCTGTCGTCGTGTGTTTCCTCGATAAGACCTGCCTGGAGAAAGTTCTGCATTAGGAACAGAGACGAGACAGTGGACTGAGTTCCCATCACCCTGGGTTCACGCTTTCCCCCTCATACGGCTTTCGCTCTGTCGCTTTCTTCTGTAGTATTTAATGGATAAAGTGGCAGCATTTGGGCTTGGTGGCCAGTAAGAAGGATTTTCTCTCCCCAGCTGGTGTGGCTTTGCCCGTTTGTACTGCAGAAAGTGGCTTGAAACCGGGTTGTGTTTTAGGGTTCTCAAGGCTTAGGTTTTAAATAATGCAATATTGAAGTACATACTGTATGATATGATGATGTTTGTTTACATGTATATGAGTTAGCTCTAAGCAGTTTTAATTTCTGTTTTTTAAAAAAAAATGTGATGTTTGTCTCCAGAAGCCGGCCTGTGAAGATCATTATGATTCACTTATCCAGTTGTAAATGAGAAGTCGTGGACGTTTGCTCCTTTGGGAATCACCACCCCTTTTGAAAAGAGAATAGAGGTTAAAAATCTGCTAAACGAGTTAGCAGCAACCAGGATCCTTCTCCTCCACAGGTAATGAGTTTGATTAATTTTTGACCTTTGGAAACTTTTCACTCCTTTTTAAGCCCCCTTTTATATTTTCCCACCCTGGGATAATAAGGAGCTGTGTTCTACAGGGTTTTACACTGAGGACTTAATAGGAGCACATTGTTTGCACACGAATTACATAGGTACACATGGCGAAAATGGAAATTTTATTGTATAATATCATTATTTTGAGATTTTAAGGCATTCATGCAACATTTATACACGGGATAAAAACATCTAAATACGTTGTGAAAATATACGTACAGTGGTTTAGACACTTTCTTAACTTAAAGGAAGAGTAAAAAAACTTTTTGGCCTATAAATAATAATGCAGGGGATGCTTATTTTCTCACACAGGTGTTTAGAAATCCTCTCTCTGATAAATCATGATTTGTAAACTTACCCATAGACAGCAGTGACAGGTTTCCTCTGATAATGTAGAAAAATGGGGAAAGAGAGGGCTGGGCTTAAGTAGAGCTGTGATTTAGAGCAGAGGGATGCAGCATCTCTCCTTTCCAGTGGAGGCCCTCCTGGGTTTGATTTAATTCTCTCCTTGCACTATTAAAAAGGCCTTCTACTCTCTTCACTGCATGCACCTTGCTGTCATAACTGGCACAAAATCATTTATCAATGCCGCTTGCAGGCAGTGCGACTAAGGCCTTTCGCAGTGTATATTTTTCCATTATTGATTGTGTACGTAATGCATGAAGAAGTACAAAGATGGGTCTCCTCCTGTGTTGGAATGACCATATTAGGCCAGTAGATGAGGGAACTTTTTCTGCTTCATGTACGAATCCATATAGCAATCATCATTCCTGCTGGGAAGGAAACTTTGTTCCTAAAATGATTTTTCATTTCACTGTTGTCTCACTGGCCGCTGAACTCAAAAATAATCCTGTGCTGGACGTACGACGAGCAGTTATTTGGTGCAATAAACTGAAAGGCAGTGAATGTCAGTGTCCCCCTTTGTTGTTTAATTTATTTTCTTTTCAAAGTGAAGGGAGGTGTCCTTGCTGTGAGAGTTAGTCATTGATGTGGCTATAGTTAGTCCATCCCCTGCTGAGACTGTCTGTAGGAGATGCTACTTCCTCTCTCCGGCTCGTTCGTGGCTTCCTTTTGCCCAGGACGATCGCCTCACTCGGCGTATTTGGCTGCATTTTGTATTGGGAGGTGGGCGCAATTGATCAAGAGCAAAAGATAGAAGTGTGAAGTACAGCAGAGCCACAGTTCCAAGTGTCACACTGCTCTGGGGTCAAACAAAGTCCCGTAACCTTCTCAACAAAGCCGGCACTCTTGTGACTCGTGCTGTTGGGAGATGGCTGAGATCAGGGCGTCCGCATCTTTTTTTAAAATGTTGTGTACCATAACGTAATAGCCTTTTAGCCCAGAATAGCCAATTATGTCATACTTCTATTGGCTTAAAAATATCTAAAAGTATCAGATTTCAGACTATTTAAGAAAAAGTTAAAACTCCTAATCTGTTATGCCAAGTGTCTTGGGTAACTTGGCTGATTGTTTGTTGCGTACTAAGGTAACAGACGCACTTGCATTATGGATTTTATCGTCTATATCATGCACCGTAAAAGCTTAAATCTTCCTGATGGTCGGCTGTAGGAATTACTCTAAAGTTTATCTCAAAGGGAAAAGCAAAACTGTGAAGTAATGGGCACCGTAATTGCTGGATGTTATCCGTTGAACAAGATCCATTTGTTATATTTAGAGTTATAATGATACTAAATTGTTTTATCAACAACTAACTAATGGTCTTATCAGCAAGTGACGAACCCTCTGCTCGATAAGCTTAAGGTAAATGGAAAGAATCTATTACAGGCTGCGAGCCCTTTTATCTCAGCTGTCTGAAATATTGACACTTACAGTAATTTGTCCCCATTTTCTATTGATTTCTTGTTTTGCTTTCAGGTTATGCTGTAAACAGGGTAAATAATGACAGATTTGATCAGAGTTCCCTTCAGAGATGATCCACATTTACATGGCTGTGTCGCTGACATAGTTCACTCATCAGCTGTATAACTAATGAAGGCTCTTTTAGAGTTGCAATCACGGTCACTTTCATCGCGTCTTTTCAGTAAAAGCCGGATCGACGGTGAGAAACAGACGATGTCTTCGCTCATCGATGCTACAGGAAATCTGGTTGAAACCTGACGACGTTGATCGGAGCTGGCAGGGGAAGTGTTACCTTGCTAATTGTAATTCATAAGTCAGATGAGAGGAGGTGTGGCTTTTGTAGCAGTTTGTTGAATTCAAAGCCCTAAACAGGAAACCAACCATGAGTGAGAAGTACAGAGAAATGTTTGCAGAATTTCACAAAGGCAGTAAGCAGACAGCAATTATCACAAGCATTATGTGAGGGGAGAAGGACTTTCATCCCTTGCCAACTTCTTAAGTATCCTCTAATGGCAAATCTGTAATATTATTTCCAATCATGCATATTCTACACCACAAAAGAATTGCTCTTCTAGAGTAAAACTTTTCCAACTCCCCTATTTATTTTGAAGATCTGTGCCCAAAACTGTGATGTCTTTCCTGGGTTTTATCACCTCTCTATATCGCTGTCTGAAATGCATTGGTAAGCCCGGCCTCCAAGGGCTAGCATATAGCTCTCTCTGCAGGCTTTGTACAGGATGAAGAAGTCATAATCCTCAAACAGACTTAAATTCCTCCAGAAAGGCTCTTGATCCTGAATCCACTCATTTTCTTCAAACAACCAGGCCCAAAAGAGAAGAGATATTTGGGCATGGCTGAAATCCTTGATTGAAATCTGCTACAAGTGGGCACAGACAACACGGGCACGTCCACACGTGTCGATATACATGCACGCACACACACACAAACGACCCCTCCCGACACACGCACATGAATACATGCGCATACACCTCCCCAGCCATCGCCTGCTGTCGGTGAGAGCCTGGACCAGGTTGTTGAGAGGGCCTCTCTGAGCTCTTATTAAAAGGTAAACTTCTCTAAGGCCAGGGAATCATGTCAATCACAGGTTGTGTTTTCGCACTGAGCCCAAAGCCTGCTCTCTCCACCCTGTCAGACGCTGTTATCACCCTCAAAGCTATATCAGAATGCTGTTTGTTCTGCGCTTTAGTTTCACCCACACAGTGGATTCAAAAAGGTACAGGTCTATTTGATAGTGTATATTTCATTGCCGGAGAGAGACTGTGTTTGTCTTGCTGTGTTTGTCAGCTCATATTTGAGCTGAGGGTTCCTATTAAAACTAAACACCATATCAGAGGAATATTGCCACCGCCAGGCTCTTTTAAATCGCATATTGAGCCCATGGAGTGTGGAAGCAATTTAGTTGTAGCATAGTTTATAAGTGTGTCTGTGCTTGTGATGTTTCTATTTACTCTTGATTCTCATTTATTTACACATTGGCCTCTCTTCACATATTTCATATACTGTAATAATTACTTTAGTTATATTGTCGTTTCTAATTTCCTAAAAATATTACCTTGTTTGCACTTTCACTTATTTAATAAATCCCCATGAGAATATGCAGTCATTCATTTATTCATTCATTAAGCAATCCACAAAGACTGTTAGTCTGCTCAGACTTGAAAACTTCATGTGCCTTTCCCGTTATGCTTTGTATTCAGTATACTTTTTTTTTTTTTTTTTAGATCACTGAGGAAGGTTGTGTTGTGTGTAAGATAGCAGCAGCACCACCAACAGTGTCATCAAGTGATCTGTTGTTTCTTTTGTGGGAAAACTCTGAATCCGCTCACTTAAAGGTCCAGTGTGTAAGATTTAGTGGGCTCTATTAAGAGAATATAGCAGAAATTGAATATACTGTGTTTTCATTAGTGTATTATGTGATTATACACTAACAGAAACATAGTAATTGTTTTCTATTTGTTTCATATTCTGTAAATAGTCCCCTAAATCTTACATACTAGACCTTTCACTGTTTATTGAGATATGACCGGATGGATAATGCTTTTTTAAATTTCCTCTTTGTTAGACTTATTATCTTTCCCTGGAATTATAATAGTGTAATCATAGCATATTACCTTTTACTAAGTTATGTTGTCCATACTGACAACAGAAAAAATGTAGATGGAAAAAATAACCAGAGGCATTTTGTCCGATGTATGCACAGAAGTGGAATATAGGTCACTAAATGCTAGTTTGAGTGATTTATATGATCTCAATATCTATTTTTATTAGTATCATGATGTATAGTTTTACCACATCACCCAGCTGCCGTTAGTCTGATGTGAATTCACGACAATTTCTGCTGCTATTTTATTCACTGTCCCGATTTGCATTTAAAGTTAGTTTTTAAATCACAGTACAATTAACTGGGACACACTATTAAATACAATGCTTTATAAAGAAGAACAGTCAGCTTTTTTCAAATATCATGTAATGAATATATTGTGGGGAAGCAACACTTCTCTAAAATAAATACAGTATATTGCCTTTTTGGGGAGAAAAAAACATTATTTCTGTAAACTTCATGAAAAAGAGCTCTTAAGCTTCTTTAAACCTAAATATTGATTTTATTTTATTTTGAAATCCCTTTATCTAGATAATAGGCTCCGTATCTTGTGTGTATTCTAATATCAGTGTCAATTCATTACTGTAAATACCTTCTAGATCCTCCTCATTCAGCCACCTATGGATAAGGATAACAATGGTGAAGGAGTGAAGCTTTTCCCGTCATTAGTAAGTTTGCTGGACAAACTGCAGGATCTAACACTGTGGGTGGCTGGGGAAATAAAAAGGTACTTACGCTAGTATTGACCTTGTTGGTGGACCTACTGCTGTTTGCTCTGTGGCCAACCTTCCACAACAGACACACACGCACACACATCCACATCCACACATACATTATATGATTTTGCATGCATGTCTGAGAGAAATACAGTGAGTGATGAAGGATGAAAACAGTATTGGGTTTCCAATATTGTCAGGCAGTCTTGGTAGCAGTTGCCTTACATAAGATGCATAACAACAACAAAAACAGGCAGGCTGATTTAAACAGTAGTAATTATAAACGCATGACCAAACTCAAAGTTCATTTTTCATTGAAGGCACATTTTATTTCATAAATGCTTTTTTAATTTGTTCCTATGCTGCTGAAAAAAACAAACAAAAAGATTTTTTTTTTAAAAATCTGTTCATTAGTATTGCAAACGGTACTGTACTCCTGTCTGTTCAAGAATCCGTATCTGTACAGTCCAAGAAGGTTTGTGATGGAACGCCGTGTAAACAACCCATTACTGCAACTCCGGCTGATTAACATATGATTGTAATTCATCATATCATGTGCAGCTGGTGACATCTTGCAGTAGCATTTATTCTGTGTTGATACATGCCTTTGGTTCCTTTTTGACAACTCAAAACAAACAGATTGCAAGCTGTCGCTACATTTGCTCAAGATGAATGGAGAAAATGAATCGGGAAATCAGGTGTGTCAGGTGATTAGCACAATCATGCCGGAGATCCTTGAGGAATCATAGTAACTTGGTATATTTGAATAAACACTGACAGTGTACACAGAACTATGTGCATAATCTACGGTTTATGTTTTTAAACTCACATTACAACCATATTACAATATGATCTACTTTGTATAGTCAAGCATCACCTTGATGATAACAACATTTGCTTTATTGAATGTTTCCACTGTGACCTAGAGATCAGATGTCACCCCACCACCCAAAAACAGACTATAACGTCATTCTCAATTAACTGGCCTTTTTAATTCACTGATTAATCCAACTTATTAATGTAATTCAGTTTGCTGTTAAAGCTTGATGTAATATTTGTTGGCATACGATTTAATGTATAACCTATTTGAGGATAATGCAATTTAAATATTTAAATAAAATTCAATAACGATTTTCTTTTTTTTTTTAACAGTGTCAGTGCTCTCTGGTAGGGAGACTATAGAGACATTTTCTAAAATTACATAAAATATATGTTTGGCATTTTTGTACTGCAGTAACTTATAGGCTAACTGATGTTCGCATGCCCAGGAGGATATCTGTATTGAGCTCATATTATCCTTTTCTAAATATACACGCCTATGTTTTCATGAACTGATTAATATAAAAGCTGCTTTTGATCCACTGAAGTCAAATAATGACATTTATATAACTTATATAACCTATAATTTGGGGTTTTTAGAAAATAACTTGGCATTTTGGTAAGCTTTGTTCTACAAGAACATTGTGGAGTCGCTGCTGAAATGAAAGTTAACTGGTATGGTGACTTTTTAGATCGAATTGTCAGGGTTGTTTTGTACCCAGTACTTTGCATTATTTAGGAATTTTAAGATTTCTACTTGAATCTTTATCATGCCTGTTCTAGGACCAGTGTTGAACCTGGCTGCTGAATGCAATAATGAAGACAAACCATCCACTAGTCAGTCACTTACGGTGCATGCATATCTCTTTTACATCTTGCGTTTTGAAATGACGCTAATTGAAAACTGAGCTTGGTACCAAATCCTCTTTGCCACGCACATTACTCGTCTTGGCAATGTGGGAATCTGAGTGGTATCACTGGGGACGTTGGCGCTGCATCTCTGTTGTGCAGCAGTCTCAGGATAGTAATGGGACGCAGTCACTAGGGAACCCCTTGAGTGTGTGTACTGAGGGAAAACTGACAGGAGCAGAAGAGAGAGTAGAGGGATTCAAACGATTGAGCAATAGTAAGGAAAATAGAGGAGCATTTGTATAGTCTTCTCTGCCACTGAAGTTGTAAAATGGAAACATATTTCTCCCCTGACAGCTACAGTAGATCTAACCCCCTGAGTTGAGCTGCTTATGATGTTGTGTGGTGTAGAGGTGGACCGCAGGGGTGTCCCAAAGGCTTGTTGTTTCTTGTCAGAGATTAGATTGAACCAAGCGGCTCTGGTTCATACTCATGCCTGAAAGAAGCCAGGACTCCCTGTCACTGACCACAACCTCTGAGCTTTAGTCTGTATTACTGCATCCAGATTTATTTCCCATTGTAGAATAAAATACATGTTATTTTCAAATAGGCTCAACCGTCCTTGGGGGGGTTTCCATACTGGTGAATATTTGTTAACCGTAGCACACCGTACAGTGGGAATTGGAAATGAAGGAAAGGCCATATATTTTACATGTTACACATTTCTCAGTTTTCTGGTTTGTTTTTTGATGTCTGTGTTGATTTCCCACTCAACCTAATCTCTCAGATATCTTCTCATTTCATACATTTCCAATTTCTGCAAGTTGATTTCAAACCTTGAGCATTAAAAAGATAATCCATGAATGTCATTGGCAAGGGACAAAATGGAAGTCCCGCTGTATGTTTTCACCAAACTTTATCATAGAAAGTGATGATAAACTTAAGCTTAGATGGTTGTTCATTTATTTAGTTTCATTTATTAGAGATTGTGTCAGGAGGTAAGTCTGGGTGCTGTATGGGTGTTAAAATCCTAGTTCAAACGTCTCCAGACAAGTAGATTTCATTTTTTTTACGTGATGTGAACTTCTCACAGTCAGATAGATGGAGGAAAGCACGGAACAAGCACTGGTTCATCATGTCAATTCCAGCCACAACAATGTGACGGGAACACAGTGATTTGACAAAGTAATTGATTTTCCTTCATCAGCTGTTGGAGGCGTTTTAATGACTATTAGAGGTGGGAGGAAAAAGGCCCTTGGACTTAATTTTTGCCAAAATGTTTGAACTTTGTATCATGTATACTGCAGCTTTGTTTGCTCTGTATCATTTTCCAGCAATCTTCCCCAAAAATCCTAATTATGAATTCAGTATTTTCAAAGTAAAGTTTCCCCATAGTATCACTCTTTAGGGTTTAGGGGAATTGTATTTCATGATTGCCTTTAGACTGTACTTAAGTAAATTGCACTGTAATTGTCTGGTAATGGAGATTTTTGGAAAGCACTCCCTTTGCTGTAATAATCAGTTTGATGCATGCTTGTCTGCACTGTGAAGGAAGAGGTTAGCTGTCCCCCTTAGTTTTAGACAGAAGGTTTAAGGAGGGATCCACTGAAGGCATCTGTCAGTGAGGTAAAGAGCGCTGACAGCCATACGTCATCTCTGCCTGGTGCAGGCCCCTGTATTTAAAAGAGTACGGCAGTCAAAAGCCCATAAAAGTGAGTGACTCCTCGGGAGCATCTGCCACTGCATGCAGGGAGGAGATTCAATGTGAAAAAGGGGAGATAATGTGCTCACTCACTAATGGGCACCCGACTAGACACAGGCTCATTTTTCACATCATGTCATCTGTAAGGTTTGAATAAAAGTAATGGCCACAATGAGCCTGGATCTCTCTCAGCCATTATGGCTTTTGCTTCCTCACTTTTATTTGTGTTGACTTGTACAGTCGGAGGAGATGACAGTCTCTGGGTCTGCGGATCAGTCAGAGTGATGATCTGCACTGCTCTCCTCTGCTGCTGACAGGTCCCTTCTCTCTGGCAGGCATGTGAGGCCAGAATGCTGCACTACGTCATATCAAATGCTGTAATCTGACAGAATAAAGGGATTTGCACACTGGGGACATCACAAACTCTGTCTTTTGTAATTTTCTGACAGAGACAGAAGGGGGAAATGAAGGGGTTTCTACAGTTTCATGTAGTAAGAATTAGTGTCAGTCAAAGTTAAGTGGCTATTTTAAGATAAATAGGAGAGGATTTCCGTGGCATGTTTTGGGGCATTGCGCTTTAAAAGACTATGCTAATGTGAGTAGATACTGATTGGTCGTTGGATGTTTTCATTTCCTGAACATTCAGAGTCGCAGGATACAGCGTGTCTAAATATCCATTCTGAAAAGGTTAGTGCGTAATTAACGCTTAAATTCACTGCCACTGTCAGCCTTGTTCAGTTCAGAATAACAATAGATGCTCAGATGTTAATCTTTTCATCTTTAGGATACACTGTGCACACTACCCTAGAAGAAAGGATAAATAATAATAATTATAATGGTTATAATTTTGTGTGTTAATGTTGTATTAGTGCCTCAGGCCTCTTTGCATAACACAATCATTTAATGTATGTATAAAAGGTGAGAAAAATTTTAATATTATATAACACACATTTTATGCTTGATCAATTACTTTCAAAATAAAGAACTGTTTTATGTCAGCCTCTATAAAATAGGAAGACGGATGAGAAAACAAGTGATTTCCTTATTAGGTTCAGGAGTCAAAGGCCTTCTTCCAGAGCTGTGGGCTTCAAGAGCCTAGAAGATTAAGACATATATTGGATTCATGATGGAGGCCACAAAGTTCATTTTCAAAATAAAACAGAATATTATTCACAGTCCTTTTAAAATTCAGATTGCCAGCTGACCTGTGACTTGGAAGTAGTGTATTACATTTTCAATGAGCTGCGGCTATGTCACTAGAAGGAAAAATCCCATTTCTTGCTCCTCTGCCAGGGGAATTATGGGATTAGACCAACCACAGTTTAAGGAACTATAAGAGAAACAAAACTATTTTAAAATTTAATTTTGACATCTCAGATTTTTTGTTTTCATTCCCATTCCATTTCCATTTTATTTTTATTTTTTTTACTACAAGCAGTCTATGCGTTAATTCTTGAAAGCAATGGAACTAAAACAAACATCTTATTCTGAGTTGAGACAACGCTGTAGTGAGGGGAAGCGAAAAACAGTCCTGCTTTGTAAGGCAGTGAAAATCTCCCACCGGTAATATTATAAGAGACACATGCACACAGCTCCGGCTGATTTTCATATATATTAAAATCACTACCTACTGTGGCATATGAAATTGTGCAAACCGCTAAGGCCTAAGCTTACCACTGGAACTTCTGCTTCTCTTTGATTCACATTTTCCCCTCGATTCTCTGACCCTAAAAAAAGGTGGCCAATAATCTCATTCACACACTGTTTCCATCATAGACCCCCACGTACCCAACATAAGACCATAGAAGTAATATTGACATTGTTCGGCTGCATAAAAAGTTGCATGTCATACACAAATATTATGAAAAGTTAACGCTTTCCTCCAAGCTATACACACTCATAGCTGCCAGTACAATAGAAATCTCTATTTAAACCCTCCTCCGGGACAATGGAAATCTGTGTGTATATACAGTGCTTGCACAGAAATATCAATATAATATTCAGTCCAAATTCTAATTTTACTGCTACATTGCTGATGGCTTTGAGATATTGAGGAGGTATGCTGAGCATAATCAGTCAGTAGACCTGGTGGAGGGCTTCACCACACATGCTAATAAAGCCACAACTTCAGCATGGTGAGCTCATTCCCATAGTACCCCCCCATCCAACCCCCATCTCCCTGCACCAATGCCTGCCTCATCACTCCACACAAAATATCCCACCCTTAATTGGTCTGTGCTCCTCCAACATGTTTGTAATGAAAAAGCAGCACATAATTCTTAGTTTGTTGGCTGGCAGAGCCCAATTTACAAAAGTGGAGGTTGGTGATAAGCAGAGACAGTACGGCTGTGGAGTGCTCAGAACAATGAATCACCCCGCTGCCAGGGTTGAGCAGAATATAATTGAGTCCAACATCTCTGAGCACTTTCACCATAATTAATGATAATCTGTAACAGAGGAATCTGAGATTCCAGTTCACAGAACTGTTTAATTAGGCCCAGTAATGAAAGCACAGGCACTACAAGAATATGGCCGGCCTCATGATTAATGATTTGTGCTACTGAACACAAAAGTGCTGCACCGTTAACTCCAACGGATGCTGCTGTGTCTCCCTGGCATTTACAGAACACCAAAATACATATGGAGCTGTTTGCATCCCCTATATAAAACAGGATAAATACTATGTTGTTTTTTTCCCCCACATGCATATGCTTCTGTTTTTTTATTATTTAACACTCTGGATTAGCCAAAACATTTTTTTATCTCTATTGGAATTACTAAATTTCAAAATTAACTGATAAATATATTTTTTGCATGAAAATGCTGTTTTAGTACAAAATATAAACGTTCAACTGTGCCCCCTTTTTTAGAAACACACAAATCTATGACAGGAAGTAGATAAGATTCAGATTTTTTTCGATATGCAGGTTATAAAAGTAATTATTGGTCCACAATAAGGAAATGTTTAAATGTGATAAAAGACATAAAATCAAATGCAACCCTAAAAATATGTGTAAATAGTTTCTGTGCTTGAGTTGTGGGAAACACCTTTTCAAACGGGACATTGTGACTTTGTATTTTCTTGGCTGCACAGCCAGTAAAACTACTACTTATTTATATAGTTTATACAGTATAAAGCTCTCTGTAAAAAGATTGGCATGTGACAGAAAAATAATGTGTGGTACCATTCAGTGAAGTAATAAAAAAGGACATAAGAATTGAGGTGTTTTACTTAAAAGTATGGATTACATTATTGAATGAAATGCTCCAGCTCCTGTTTGTGCCTCGCAGGCATCTTTGTGGTTATTTCCTCGTATTGGTAGCCAGAGTTATGCGACTTCGTAACACAGCAGCAGGCAGGGCTTTTGCGGTGGCTATGTGCTAGACTGGCTCCACCTTTTTAAATGTGTCTCATGAAATGCACAGTAATACAGTCATACTATTATCGAAACAAAATAAGATTTCTGTTTGGCATGAATTGGATTTCTACCCAGAAAAAAAGCTATTAGTCACTCCCTGTCAGTTTGTTGACTGCTTTTGAGTTTGACGTTTTTGTGTGCTTACATGTCTGAAGTTGAATTTCACACTTAGTCGCATATTTTAAACTTAATGCTTCCTTTGGTGAAAATGTGGTTTGGTTCAAATCAAGAGTAGCTGCTAAGACACTTAATAGAAAGATCACGTCTTTACGAAATAATAGGAACAATATGCTGTGCGGGACCCTACTATTCATTTTATTCATCATATCTTTCAGTAAAATGTTGAAGTTTCCATCAAGCAGACACAAGCCTTAGGAAACGACAGTGTGAAAGGCAATAAGCGCAGGAAACCAGGCACAGAAGCTCAACCCTCATAAATCTATGACAAAACTTTCCAAAAATGAGAAAGAGGACGCCAAAAAAAAGAGAGAAATAGATGTATTCCTGAGAAAGAAATGACTGTAACCGCCCACCCCCTTGCCCTCCCATTCCCCATGTCTAAATCTTGTTTAGTTCTTTAATTCTACAGTTTCTGACCTGGATCTGGCCATCGCTGCACATGAAAGAAATTACAAAAGCCTCTCAGTCACAGCAGCCCAGCTTCCTCCTGCACCACAGCATTTGTCATTGCCAAAACAGCAGAGTTTAATTAAGTGTTGTGAGCAGCCTAGTGAGAAACACACTTTAAATTAAACCTCTGAACATGCTGCTATTGGTTCTTTACCTTCTCAACAATCAGCGGGGTATACGGCATAAATTTCTATCTCTCAAGGGGGAAGGCAGCTGCTGCACCTCTAGCGATTCATAAACGGCTTGCCTCCCCAAGAGCAATCTCTATTACAGCACATTTCATTATAGCCCAGTTTGGAAACAGCAAGCAGATGAATGTGATAATTAATGTCCCTTCCCAACTAAACATTTTATTTACTCTTGATGAATTAACGGTTGTTATCAGGGTTGGAAGAAGAAGAAGAAGAAAAAAAGGCATGTACTGCATGTCAGTGCCTCTGTGTAGGTGAAAAGAATTACATGGCAAATTATCTTTTGAGGCATCAACCAATTCTTGGTGCAAGAGATGGAATTAATTCAACCCCCTCCATAATAATGGATTGTTTCAAGTTGGTAAGCATTTTGATTCAGCTATGCATTTGTAAGTATGTCTTTTATAATGTCAAAAGATACATCAGTGGAGTCAATGGGAACAGCTATGGAAGAATGATGGAAGAGACCTCTGGCTGTTACATCTGGAGCAAAGACGACGGTCCTTTTGTTCAGTGGCCCTGGAGAATTAAAGACGCTCATTATTAGATCTTAAAGAGTCCACCTTAACAGAAAGAAACATTTAGACACATCAATGCCTAGAATTAATCAACACATTGAATTTATTCTGGTAATTCTGCAAACAATAGACTATTACATTATTGATTATATGTCATCGCTGCGCATCTCACTGTTATATATGGGTGACAAGTACACGATAGCATGTCATGAAACACATGCACTTACCACAGACTAACCATGAGGATAAATACAATAAAAAAAACATGTTCAGTATTATTCTTATTGTCAACAAATCCAATGAAAAGACCAAAACTAACAGTAATACAGTAAACTGTATTGTTCCTAATAACAGGGTTTACCCCTTTAGCCATATCCTGATGTGTATATACTATGGTCTCCATTGTTGTCCTGAAATGACGCATGAATGAGCCACATGGTTGCACTGGCTGACATGTTCCTTCATTGTGGTTTTTGTGGGCGCTGTAGTTAATTTTGAATTGATCCCACATACGCCATCCTGTTAGCAAAAATATTCATTAATGCACCAAATCCTTGATTAAAGAAAGTCCCAGACAAATGCACATTTTACCTTTTTTTTGACTCTTGCTAAAAACTACATTGTCCAGTTGTTTTAGGAAATAATATAACCTTTTTCGTAAATGAAAATGTAGGCTATATATTTGTAAATAATCTGTTTTCACACCTTAAGTTGGGAGGAATGGGCTGTCATAAACGGGATTGATAAATTAATAGGCATTGGACTAACACAGTATTGGTATTTTATTATTATCTTTTCATGAGATTTGAATGACTGACAGGCTATTGAGTCATTATGATCAGTTCTATGCAATTGTTCCTCCACACAGCTCAGGTGCAGTGCTGCTCTTTTAAGGTTTAGTGTACCTTCATTCATACACTCAATCTATATGGGAAATCCAGGCTCCTAAGCAGGCTGAATGGTTTAAAAAAACCCCCCAAAAAAACAGTCAAGTCCTGTGCCCATATAAGATGTAACAAGCCAATCCCTGGCACAAACACAGAAACCAATCAAACTCAGCCCACATGAACCTTAAACAAAGGTGGAGGTACATTTTCTATCCATGTTGGATGACATTTCCTTGTCCTCCCGTTGCTGCTGCTCCTACGTTTGAGTGATCAGACAGCCATTACAAGGTCCAGGTTTATTAGCGAGACCATATAGGCCCAAAGCTCGCTGTGGTAGAGGTGTAATTCTCTACAAAGTGTGTCACGTTAACTCTGTTGACTGATCCACACAACAGCTGGTTGAGAGGACCTCTCACACCTGCAGCAGCCCTGTAAGGGAGCAGCGACGTCTGTAGCACTCGGCAGTGCAACCAGAAAGAAGCCTTGACATGGTTTTCATAGCTGGCTTGTTCATACTGGAGCAGGCTGTCACTTACACACGGCAGTTTCCAAGTGCTAAATTGGACAAAGTGTCTCCACTTCACTTAAAGTATACTTAACATATATTTTTAAAATGTAGTATAAAGGAAAACTGATTATGTGTAAATTATCTAGAAAATGGACTTTGATCCATGATTTGATCCTCTTCAAATAGAATAATTATCTGTGCCAAGTCCTGCCCTATACTGCATTTTGCATTTTGATGAGTCATTTGCAAAGGCTTTGTTGTCATACTTCACATCACTGCCATGTTTCAGCAGCTAATTGTAACTTATTTGATAGGAACCGTGTAATCAGTCCTATATAATAAATCCGAGATTAGCAGGACTGGTGGTAGATAACTTACCATCGTTTTACAGTAACAACATCATGCAAAATGTATTGGGACCTATTAAGGTCAGAGTTGGATCCCTTTCATCGTTGATCATTTAAGGATGCTCCTCTGCTCTTCCTCTTTGGAATGCCAAATGATATATGATCACTTCTACACAGCTAGTTAATGTACACTATTAGCTCTGTATTTAAACATGATAATGTAATTGATTCACAAATTGATTTATTGATGTTAATTCAAGTGTTTCGTGTATTAATCACAGTAAAGAAATTAATTTAGTATATTTTATGAGCTGTTGTGTGATCAACTAATGATATGAATTAATCAACTTTAATAAGAATTCAAATACTATTGTTTGGCTAATTTGTCACTTTGTTAGAGGGAGAATGAACAAGGCCCTCTTGATTTACAACACAGAACTCTACTGTACTATTTTAGGGAGTTACATTGTTTATCTTTTTTAGATTATCCACTGAATTATTAGTTTATTAGGTTTAGCTTTTACAATCCACTCCACCAGAGCAGCCGGCCAAATACTGTTTTTGTCATACCAGGGTTTGGGTCACTTTCAGGCCACTCGTCATCACACTATTAGCAATATCATAATGTATTTTGTATAGAATAACTGAGAATTTGATAGTGTTTTTTATTTTTATCAGGATTTCTTCTCAAATATAGAATTCAAAGGGAACTGACCCCGACTCTGGCCTGCACCTTTAGTGTCTCTTTGTTTGCACTCTCTCCATTAAAGTAGAACTTTACAATGCAGTGCAATAAAACAGTTTTCACTCTTTGCTTTGAGTAAACACTGCAATTGTTTTTCACTCTAGAGAGCCATTTAAGTAGTTCATTAGTGGCTATGTCATGTCTTTAAAGTATTGATCTCTCCAGTCAATGGAAAAATAACAACCCGGTTATAAGCTACTTGTCCATAGCGATGGGCAACATAAATTATTTAAAAAGGGCAGATTCACTGCGGCCATGGAGCCATCAATCATAAGATATGGCAATGACAAAAAAGCTGTGCTTCACAGGTCCCTCCTATCTCCCCCCAGAACAATTCTATCAGCCAGGTGACTGTGAGGAGGCAGGATGACCTGATGTCACTCACATTGTTGCCTCTGCCTTTGAAGGGCCCAGCTCGCCTCTCAGCCCTGGAATGGGATGGCTAAATAGATTCTCTGTGTTTACCGCTGGCCTCCCTCCCAGTGCACACTTCAATTTGTCTAACAATAAAAGGTGGACAGAAGAGTTGGAGTTTCCCCAAACAATGGATGAATTTTTTATCAAATGGTTGAATTGAGTTGCAAGTGGCACAATATTTATTCATAGCTCTTTATTCAGAGATATTCCATTGGAAAGTGAACGATACAACAAGTGTAGAGGTTTATGCGAGCTAGATCTTCCTTATTCCGTGCTACCTAAAGGTAAACAGAATGGATAGTGAATCAGAGTCTGATTCTTCATCCTGATTTTCACTGTTTGTACAAAATATGCTTGCTTAGTGTGGATCTTTACATTTTGGACTATAAAAATAGAAGAACTAGACCCAAAGTTTATAAAAATGTGTTATAATCTTTGTAAAGACACGATGTTGAGGCCAACAAGGTACTGTACACACTCGAAGGTAGCCGACATCAATAGGAGTCTTTTTCTTGCTCAATCACTGATATGTGATTTTTCATTGAGTTGAATCTACATTTATTTATTTATTTATTTGCAGAAGTAAATATTTCTGACCAAACAGTCACTTAAATGTAACATGTTGTGTGGTATGCTGCAAATGTGGCTTTGTTAATAAACATAACAATCATATTGTTCACGATCTAAAATCTGATTGGATGAGGTGTACTGATTAATTTAGGCTATAGTAATTGGTGGTTATAATGTGTCCTTTTTGTCTAGTATAAATCACCCCCAAAAATTTAAACCACCATTGCATGAAGATGTACCTTTTTAATAGCGACTTGTCAGAAACAGATTCTGCAAGAGCATCATAAATAAAGCCATGAAAAGGCAGCCAAGCAAATAAAAAACACAGGGAGATGCTTAAGTGTGGCAGACGTGTCTTTGAGTTTGAGTTTCAAAACGCCACTTTGATTAATAATTGATTATATAAACCCATGCGAGATGAAAGGCAGGAAGAGGTGCCATTTTTGTGACTGGCCAGTCAGTCAAACGGCACTTTGTTGTTTCAAATGCTCCCCTGCATATCGGTACCATGGTCAGTCCTCTAACCAACCCAGAGCGGTGCAACAAAGACAGCTTGACAAAATGCCGGCGTTGCCCTGATGGAACGAGACATGCAGGGATATGAATGACTACATCTAAGGGGTAATTGCTGCAGAGCAGGAGCCTCCTACCTCGTTTCATTTAGTCTATTAGCAATTTATGGCTGGTCTCATTCAGCTCTACGCAGGAGGGGTTTGATCTAAATTCTCAAGAGCTTTTAGGTGAGGCTGGGACCCAGTAGAGAGCCTTGGGGAGAAGAAAAGGGTTTCACTTACCACTGTTTTAATTCTCTTTGGCTTATCATTAATTTGTTGTCACAGAAGAAAGGTGAGCATCACATAAATCTAATTAAAGTTAATGGGATTATGATCCCATTCTCTGAGTCTCTGAAGTCCTGTTTTATATTTGTTTAGGCAACTCAAGGATTGTACTTCTTAGTGCCTCATTCCCATGATTTGCATCTATTCTGAATCATCCATATGACTGACTGAATGACAGTATACATGCATGTAGAATTAAATAACCACTTGGCGATTAGTGGAAAATGAAGCAAATGTTATACCAGCAAAGTCAATATCAAAAAATAGAATTTATTAGGTCAGAAACTATCCTGACACTGCAGCAAAAATAACGCTGATATCAAGAAACAGAGTTTAGCAGTGTGTAAAGAAAATTTGTCCACCCCGCTCGTAGTACTTCTCTGCCTGGTAGTGGAGGTTCGTGGCAGGGGTTTGGGGCGAAGGTGAAGGTGTTGGTGCTATCAGAGGCCCTGCTGCCTAATGCCTGGTGTCAGCCCCCCACTGGTAAGGATGCAGATCTGGATGTACTGGGGTGGGGGCTATGACGGGCCCAGCAACAACAACAGGCCCACAGAGTAGGCAGGCTAACTATGTGTGATGGCATCATGCCGTTCTGGCCCAGTCCAGATCACCAACACTCAGAGATGTTTTGGAGTCAGCAGTCTTTGCAGTTATAGGTTGTTTGTGTTTAACAGGTTAAATGCTTTACTCTAGTTCTGACCAATGACAGAAGACTATGAGATTTTATTTTTAAGGATGAGCCCTGTAAAAAACTTATTTCTCAGAACAAAATAATCTGCATCACAGATTTAATCACATTTTTCTGAACTGAACTTTTGCTATTTTATTATTATTAAATCATAGACATAATAAAGATTTGTGATCCAGACGTGAATGCAAAACCAAAATTATATGATATGAGAACAATGTTACACAACAATAATGCAGAGAGCGAAAAATAGCCTGAGCTACAGTATATTCTCCGTGCCACTCCCCTCCTACTGTGGAGAACCATGTGGCTCTTGTGAATGACAGGTCTGGTGTTTGCTGTGAAACTCTCTGTGGCACCTCCCTCCACAGGGGACTCTGAACCACCAGCCCACAGGAGTGACTCCCACTGGGAGGGCCAAGGCCTTGCGCTTCCTCCCCTGGATGACCTCTGACACACCCAGTTTGTGCTTGGTGGCCTTGAAGAGACAGTGGTGGGGATTTCTCCCCAGCCAAAGCAGCGGGTTGTAATTGATGTGGCAGAGACGTCAGCACTAATCTTTTGCTCTCTGACGGCCTCTCTGTAAGCCCCTCATCCACTCGACTCCGAGACCTGCCGTACCAACCTCGGCAGACTGCTACCTAGTCAATTAGATCTACCCTGTCTGCTCTCTGTTTTGTGTAAATATATCTCCTGTAGACACCCAACATGTTCAGTTATCTACCCCAGCACATTCAGGGTGATTTCTTAATGCCGCTGCATGCCACTATCAGCAAATGGAAAGCTAGGCTGATATCTCTTCCTGCAGCGGGCTGACTGATTATATATGGAATAGGGAGACACTGTTGATTTTCATATTTGTATGGAGGATTCCTATCTGCCTCTACATACCTTGGGTCCCATAGTGCATATGGATATTGTAATCACACAGTTGTATATTGTAAACGACACCTGGGGGATACCATTACTAATTTTTTTTAAAGTGGTGTGCATAGGGTCCAGTGTAAAGCATATCACAAGCGCTGCTCTGTTATGTGTTCACTCATGCCTCAACAATGTCAGCAACTACGCTTTAGAGGACAAACCATGTCATGGAAAGATGCACTTGCTGTGTTACTGTATACAGAGAGCACAATGTAGCTCTTTGTAAGGGAAGCACCGTGTATTAAACAAACAAGCAACAAAAAAAAAAATCTCATCGAGCAGAGCGGTTGTATTTCAAGATAAACGTGGCATCTTGTTTATAAAACTGTTCACTGCATGATCATGTTTGCTCTGTGTAGCTCGATTAGATGGAGGAATAATTACACAGAATTATTAGACAGAAAATTTTGATTTAGATTACAAGTGCTGCAAGTTTGTTTTTTTTTATTGTTTGACACAAAGTAAGTGTTGAATGTACATCAAAAGCAAGTTTGTCGCAGCCGTGTTTTTAAGCTTTCAACCATGTATTTTTAGTTTATTGAGTAGGATGCGGTATCTCAGGACCAATAGTTGGTGTAACTTTGTCTATAGAGATGTTAAAGGGAAAATCCATCCTAAAAGAAATGGTTGCATATTTAATGAAATACACTTGTTTTCTTGCTGGGAGTTAGCAGCTTGCAGCTAGTTAACATGAAGTCAAAATACAAGTGTTTTTATCACATGTCTAGAGTTATGTCATCTACACACTGGTATATGGCCCAGCAATGAAATAAGGGCAAATTTGAAGTATTTTCAGGTATTCTGCATGATATTTTTATTTGTTAATTCCTGGTAAATGATAAAAAATGATTGATGACACATCCTGCACTTGCACTTATCCTAGTTTTGAATCAAAT
Organism: Larimichthys crocea; assembly: GCF_000972845.2. Lineage (NCBI taxonomy): Eukaryota > Metazoa > Chordata > Actinopteri > Sciaenidae > Larimichthys > Larimichthys crocea. Next base: position 11,812,705 of record NC_040028.1, read on the forward strand.
GAAACACTTTCTCACTTATGTGTGGAGTTATTTCTGTTTTTTTTAATGTTTTATAGTTATACAATCTATGAGTGATTCTGATGGCGGCCACATGAATGTGACATTTTGTTTCGGTCACAGGTCAAACCATGTTCGTTGGATTGTAGACGTGGACACTAGCTCATAGTGCTAGCTACAATGCATAGTGGTGGAGGTGTAATGCACACATGCTATTGGCTATTGTAAAGAAAAACTCTGAGGATAAATTTGATTGGTCTAGCCCGCTTTCCAGTTTTGGACTACAGCAGCACTGTCTACTGTACAAACATTCCTAATTGTCTCTCTTAGCTGAACTGACTAACAGTGGTGACTGTACCTGATCCATACTCTTACTTATACGTGCATAGTGCAAAGTACATAAAGTAGCATTTTCTTCTCTCTAATCTAAGTTTGACATTCTTTCAACAACATAGCTAAGTTTTCTGAAAATGTGAATGGTCTGTGTATGTCTAATGAGCAGGTAATGGCAGTAGCTAACAAGCGCGCAGCAAGGAGGATGAATTTCAAGTCCATCATCAAAGATTAGATCAGTTAATTGTTGTAGTTGGAGGTTTCAAACTTGTGTTTTTTTACGAGACATTCATATTGAGGTTACGATTCAACAGGCACACATCACATTCAACAGACGAAAAAAAGAACAAATCAATTATGACCACCATAACTTCTTTTTATGACTTAAAATCTTTAAGATATATTCTTTTTATTAAGATAATGTTTGTGTAGATGATCAAAAAATGATCTATTGTGTCTATGCTTTCAGACAACAGCAAGACAACTATTATTTGGTACTATAATAATGATTTTGTGAATCTATATAAAGCGTATATTAATTCTATATTAAGGTAGACTTCCTTTTTTAATTGTGAGCTTCACCTGGACTGAAGTTATAACATTTCCACACTAGACAACTGCAACAGACAGTTCACATTACATTATCATGGGAGGCGATCTATCTAAGTACAGGAAATATCCATTTCCTGTACTTTGTGTTACTAAATATGACCTGCCAGTTGTGAACACTCAGTATGAATCCTGTACTATACAGTGTGTTTACTAGACAGGTGGCAGGCATGTTTTCTGCACATGGTCCACTGAGAATATTCCAACCTCAAGGGATTCATTATTTATATAATCACTATGACTAAATATTCCAACACAATTGTTGTGATTATTTTTGCAAGAGGAAGGTCAAGGTGGGTGAGGAAAAAAAAAAAAAGGAAATGAAATAATTCACCAAACAGAGTTCTGGTCAGGATGCATGTAAATGTATCAAAGAGGGGCCCATAGAAAGCACACACAAGGTTAATCTGCTATGACTGTTGAAATTTCCATGATATGCCAGCTGAATAAAGAATTATGGTGGAATGAAGCATGCTGTTTATCCAAAGTCTTCTCTTTTCTCAGTAAGAGCATGAATACTTAAACAACACTTCAAGGTGATGTTAAATACATATATATAAATTAAAATATTTGGTATTTTTTATAACATTTGATAAGTTGCGTTTCTGCAATTAAAGGCATCTGGGTTGTTGTGAATTAAAATGAGTTGCATACAAAGAGACAGCCTCTCGTCACGACCTCCTTTATATTAAACAAACTCTCTGTTGATTAAACTAAGTCATATAATGTGAAATGCTATTATGAATAAACACACATGAATGCGGAGACGAGGATATGAATCTTTTCACTTGTAAAAGGTGTCTGCCATTTCAACCTATGGGCACTTTCCCCACACAAAATCATAATTGTGCTCTGTTTGCATATTTCAAGCTGCAGATTAAAAGCATGGCTCACAAAAGTTCAATGGAAATGTAATAAATAAAAACGTAAGTATTTTACAGCATGCATAGTATTTGTCTTTGCTTACATTTATGATATTTAAGGAACAAACCTCTCGGTAAAAATAAATTGTTTATCTGGGAAAAAAAAGCTTTTCACACGCAACAAGCTTAGTTGTCTTATAAGTTCAGCAGAAAATCATAAACCGTGCTTACCCTTCTAAAGAAAGTCTTGTAAATTAAATAGGTAATGATTGTAATTATTGCTTGAGTAGCCCATGATTTGATCATGACATTTCTCACAGATTCTGACAAACATTAGGATTGGCTTATTGTAATCCCTCCAACTGTAGGGAAACACAAGATGTTGTCTCAAATGGAGACATGTGCTCGGTTGCCTTGTCTCAGTCTTGTCCATTTCAGTGTTTATCAAAATCATCAAATGTCTGAAAATATAATGGGTGCAAAATGTCAGGGGAAATAGCCTGGCGTTACAGGAAGCAATGCCATTTCCATAAATGTTTAATTGATTGTAATCCTTTGTTGAGGAGACATTTGCACAATGCATGGGGTTCACACAGAGCAGGATATTGAAATATTGAAGTAAAATAATAATCTTGATCCATCTGTAGCTTAATTGTCAGAAAATGGCTGATAATGGCCTTTTATTTAGCGTGATCATCAAGCATACATTCAAAGTGGCGTGGAAAAATGGAAAGTTGTAATTGGAAGTTGTCAGTGTCCAGAGTCATCTGCTGCATGTGTATGTAATCATACTTTCCCAGATATGGTTAAGCAGCTGAGGGGGAAAAAACTTGAATTGTTAACAGCAGAATACCTGCCATAGCTACTCTGATGGTTTTAATTGTTTTCATATGACCATTCATTAGTGCACATGTGCTTGATTAAGTCATATGTCAGCAGTGAGCAGCCGGGTGAATTGTTCCTGAGCTGTGTCAGGCCAGAGGGAGGCTGTGAGAGAGACATAGTGATGGTAGTCATTCTCCTCCCTAGCCAGCCAGCCACCTCCACACAAGAGCCCACAAACCACCTCCCAGTCAGGTTTGCAGGCAACCATCTTTGCTTGAGCTGCTCCGATCGCTGCAGCCATGACAAGACTAGCAATTCTCTCCCTTTATTCACACACCGTCGCCCTGGCTCCACGTCACGTCGGAGTGGTGTGGTTGCGTGGTCGTGGCTGACCCCAGGGTTAGGGGCTGTCTCCACTGATCCAAGCTTACCCTGCTGGGGGACATGGTCCTGGTCATGTAATACACAATGTAACAGCCAGCTGCGTTTCATGCCACCACACAAATGTCCTTCATGAAATTATGTCGCATCCCAGGCTTTGTGGTAGTGTTAAAAATGAAAAAAGAAGAATATATAAGATGAAAATGCACTCGTTCTACACATCTGTCAATATTTATCTTCTTATCCTTTAATACAACATCGGGTTCTTTATCAGACGAGAGGAAACACGCTGCACCTTTTTATATAGCAATTGCCTGGATGTTGACTACTTTTGTCACAGCACAGTCACGTAAGACGAATGTATTACCAAACCAAAAAGCTGCTGGAGGTGTCATGTAAATACCTAACCACGGTTAAAGTAATAGCCTATAAAGTGATCTTTAAGTGGAGTTCTAAGCACCCCCATAATGGCTTTGGCTGCCTTTTAGCAGACCATGTGACTCCCCCAGAGTAGTGATTATGAGTCACGGATGAAGAGGTCTTGTGTGTAGGTCAGCCTGTAAGCCTCACTTTCACCTGCCAATCTTTACTTTCCTCGATACTCGGAGAGCCTTGTTCTTTTTACTGTTAACTGTCTTACAGCAGGTGGTATCTGGTAAATTATGTCTACAAAACACTTTGACAAAACTTGGATATCACCCTGTGAAATTCCTACTGTGGGGAAAAGCCTCCAAAATTGAGAGACTGAAGAGAAGAAAAAAACATAAATTAAACATCTTTTTATGCATATTGTGGCACAGTACTCTATATAGAGTGTAATTTAGATAGCCATAAAGAATCTTTCCAATAATGTTTGGGGAAGAAAATCCCTGGCTCTCCTCTGGCCAGTTTTTCCCCTCTTATATTACACAAGGACACTGATGCATGGTGCTTTTTGAATTTTGTATTACGAGAGAGGTCTGGGGGCGAGTTTCAGGAAGTGTTCTTAATTTCACAGGGTTAAGGAACAGCAGATTCACTGGGAATACAGATCACTTAGCACAAGCCTGCGACCGCCCTGAAGTTGGCGAGCTTTCTCCCGATTTGTTAACCACATCCTTGGGGCCGCTGAACCGTTGAGACTGCCAAGGTGAACGTGCAATCCCAGAAGGAGGCTTTGCTGTCATAGATCGGTGAAACAGTGATTCAGTTTTCACCCCGTGTGTTTATGTGAGTTCAGTTGTGCATGTTCTTTTTAGTGTATTAACACTCACAGCGTGTACATGTGTGAAACGTGTTCTGCCTGTGTGAAAAGCCTCTCCAGCCCTGAGGTCCACGACTTTCCGAGGCCTCGCGATCAAAGCAGTGCCTTATGAACTGTGCCGTAACAGATGTCTACATCAAGTTCGTTTTTTTTTTCTCTCAAACTATAGACATCTAAAACAAACAACAGTGAATCAAGCCATTGGATAGATTGTACCAGAATCCACCCATTATTTGCCCAAACTAAAAGGAATTGTACATGTATGAGTGATAATCCGATAATCACGCTGCTCCTAAGCTTTTAATTTGATTAAGTGTGTGAAAATTGAGGGCAGAGAGTCTCTTGGAGGATAACATCGCAGACAGCATCTCCTAATTAGCGCTGTAAATTTACATATGGATTCCTGTTTAATGTTTAACCAGTCTTTAATCCACCCAGCTCTGTGATGTCTGCAGTCTGAAATATCCACGTCTGTCACATGATGTGTGATTATTCCAATCCAATGTGTTCAGGCTGTTTTTGATGAAATGGTAACAATTAGCTTTAAACAGTTAGACTTGGGAAGCTTTTTAGTCATGTTGGATAAAACAGTTTCCTCCAGGAATTGAATAGAGCAGTGCTTTTAGAGGGCATTCAGCTGGAAATCCACACTGGCTAGATTAACAGCAGACAATCATTATCTCCATTATTGTCTGTTTAGTCTTCCCTATTGAAATCGATCATCGTCTCCCTTGTGCTGTGCTGAAAAATGACAGATTAAAGTGATCGTGCAGTAAAATAAAGACAATTAAGATGCTGGACATTTTTTTTTTTTTTTGTTCATTTCTGTTTGAGGATCTATCGACTTAAGTCATATCTGACAATGTTGCTACAATATTTATTGGAAAACAACCAACACTTCACAATGCACGGTTCAATTTACAGACATTCCGCGAGGTTACACATCAGTCAATCAATAGTTTTGGATTAAGTGTTACTGGTGAGTTATATGAGGTAATATAGAGGTGAGTGATTTTTCATTACTGTATGTTGTCTATAAAGTTTTTTTCTTTCGCTTTTCTTTTTATTTCCTCTAATCCTCAACTCCCTCATTGTTTGTTTTTCCAAAGCCTTATTTTCTTTCCATTTTAATAAGCTGAACCAAACCATTTTCACTTTTTACAGGCGGTTTCACTCTTACGGCTCGGAATAAATGGTGATTTTATTTCCATGAAATTCTCAAATGACATAGATCTTACTTTTGCATAAAAGCATGAAGAATGTGCCTAATATCGGCGGCATTCATCTGCTAAGTGGACATTTGCATGGGTGCGATGGAGAAGGGGAGAGGGAGAGAACCACTAGCCTCCTGGGGTGACAGCAGTGCAGGGGGATGACATGTGACAGCTGTGACAGTACTGAAGGGGGGTGGGCAGGCGACTTGCTGCGCCCCCTGATCCAATTACGCCACACGGCCCCCTGTCAGACCCAGCAGCTTGACTCCAGCCACTCTGAGGACAGTATTGATCTCTTGTCAGGAGGACCAGTTGCCCTCCCTTACAATCCGGCACCATTGAACACCGCCATCACACCCCCTCTTACACCCGCCGTCCGAGCTGCTATCCGCACTCCTGCCAGCCAGCCTCTTAAATGACTGGTAAAATCGGGTTATGGCATTCAGGTAAGGAGAGAGAGGAGGTCAATGGGGCTGTGTGCTAAATACTCCCTTAGCTAGTGAGGGAGTGTGTAATATCCTGGGAGTGGTGGTGGTGGTGATGCGCCTGTCCAGCTCTGAGCTCAGTGCTTTACTTACAGTACTTCACTAATGGTCTGAGAGAATGCTGCTTCTCCTGGCTTGTATGAAAGTGTTTGATTTGAGATGATGAAAAGGCCATTGCAATTAGCAGGCCCTGGTTCGTTTTGCCGGAGCTAGGACGGTTGAGACAGTGGCAGCTGCCAATAACTTCAGCTTTACAAAGAACAGACAATTAGGCCGGGGCCTGTTACCACTGCTAGTCCCACATCTCCAGACCTTTGCAACGGCCCTACCTCTGAGCACCTGCAGGTCAATAGGCAATGATATTGTGTGCAGCAACAGCTTGGAGCAGAGGTTAATCAAACCGCAACCACACACATCACTTGCATTCAGCTTATTATTCTCGCCCCAAAGGCCAAGAGCAGGAGAAGAGGAAAAAGAGGGAATAGCCAATTTTTTTCTTTCATTCATCACTGGGAGATACGATCTCAGTTGGTTCTCATTAAATATGTACAACATAGACTATCACAGCTTTAAAACATATGCGATAAATGATGCTTAACTGTTGTTTCAATTGGTGTGGTAGGTCCTATTTACAGATAGGGCTGCCCGAACACTATTATGATCGTTACATATTATGCTCTATCATTTCTTTCATTGTGTCACAAATCACAGTTTACTGCAATATTTTCCATCATTTGGATGATGCTTTTTATCACATGGCTAGATGCAGGCTGCAGGCAGGAAATCTGCATACACAAACAAACTTGGAGGAGAGTGAATGTGACACAACACGGCGTAATTCTGAACAGGACGAGGACCAGCCAAAATAAAACGAGGAGAAAGAGGGGCTACTTCTGCTGTATTGACGTAATTTAGGTATGAAAAGTCCCCTTTAATGTTACTCTGCAAATTATGCTGCAGATCAGTTCCCACAACAGACTCCACCAGACACTGCTAACCTCTTTAAGCACCTACTGTATGCAAGATTCATACCAAACAGTGCAGAGAAAGTTTACGGGGTGAGAACCACAAAGTACAATCGTGTGATCAAAACAAACAGTATGCATTACAGGACGATATGGTAAAGAATCACAAAGATGGAAAGAGAAGACTGCAGCCATTGCAACTTACCTCTGCAAAGTCTTATGTTTAAAATAAAATGAGAAATATGTCTATCCATGTGGTCATTTTATGCAAACTTTTCTATAAATATCAGTACAGTGAGACGCGAAAGACACAATAATAAATGACAACATTTTTATATTGTATGTGTTTTGTGAAATGAAAGATATAAATACATAGAAAATATTTTTTTTAAATGAGGAATGAAATCAAAAAAACAATTAATTTACAAAAAATGTGCTATAATGTGTATATGTGTATCATTATCTGGATATGAAATCACCTGTAACACGATATGAGATTTTGCCCTACTTACAAAACTCAAATGCTCTGTTATATTGTTGTTGTTGCTGCCCATGGTAAAGCATGCTATTGACAGTCCCTTGAAGTACACAAAATACTATAGTATATGGCAAATCAGTGTGATCCACTGATGCTGTGTGTGTATAGCACCATGAAATTGGGCACAATCTGGAAAGAAGCTCATAGTCACTTTCATGGTACATGCAATGTGTATCCAATGCAGAGTGTGAACATTACCCTGGTCATTCATGCATTCAGTTGTGACAACAAAGAGCTTTGGTCAGACGTTATGTAGAGGTAGACTATCCATGTCTTACTGGTTTAAAAAAATAAATAAATACAACCTTCTTAGTGGAGATATAGATTCCATATCTACCATATATGTCTGCACAACTGTCTATGGGCTTGTATTTGGCCAAGAGACCTGTATTTATATAGCACTTTGTCAACACTCACCCATTCACACATATTTATACACTGATGGTGATATAGGGCCAAAGTAATATTAAGCTACACACACTGACACACTATGACTGGACTGAGGAAGCCAGGAATTGAACCAGTGACCCTCCACTCTACTTCATGGGCAAATGATTACTTTGCTTTACTTCTGTCACTACCTTACTGTCTATTTGTCATCGCTACTCACGAAGAAAATTGTGCTACTTTTTTATAATGCCTTTGTCAGCTCAATAACTGCACTGAAGTACAACTGTAAATGGATGACCTCTCAGCTCAAATCATGCGGGCTCGCTCTCAAAACTGAATTATTTAAATTAAACATTTAAGAGAAACGCACATTGTTTTCTTCAGCAATTTCAACAAACTTCTTGACAAATGATAAACCACTCCATTAGGTAATCAATAAATCAGTTTGGGTTTTTTTTTGTTTTTTTTGGGCTGTTGAAAGAGAACAAGAGAAATGGCTCATTCTTCTGCAGAGCTAGCTCTTCAAAGAAGACTTTTCAATTTCAGCATCCAATTTCCACATGTTTCCCTCTAATGCAATACTTGCATAGTGAGCAAAAATAGGCTGTGTCTGCACCAGTGAGTTGTGATAGGCTGTTGTGTTACTGCCAGACTTATGTTGCTTTTCTGAGCAAAGTAATCATTCATGTAATTAATCTAGAGGAAACTTGTGAGCAAAGTAACCTCGATCTATCGTAGAAACCCCAAGTCGCTCCTCTGTGATATTTGATTTAATGCATTCTGGGAAAGGGATATTGGTGCACTTCTATTTTGTACTGTGAAATAAATCAAGAGTAGTGCGTGAAGGAAATGTTATGTAGAAGAGAGTTGTCAGGCAGTTTTGCTATTGATATTATATCATAGAGATACTTTATTACCTCGCAGAGAGGGGCCTCCAGATGTTAGCTGTCTTTTGTGGGTCCAGATATGATTATGTCAAATGACTAGAATGCCAAGCCCACAGCTACGAGTACACTACACAACATGGAGTAAATTATGGCGTAATAGAGTAAAACAGCATAATAAAATAATACAACTTTAGATCAAAAATACAACAATTTTGACCAAATAAGTTCACAAACATGTAGGAAGAAGCAAAGATTTCTTCTTTGACATTAATAATTTAGGAATAAGCTGCCAACATAGTCCAGTATAGTAAACAATTATCTGGTAGCCAACTTGTATTAGGCAATATTTGACATTTTTAGCTTTTTTTTGTATCATTAAACAGCTGATATTTAAAAAAAACAATGCTCTATTTGAATTATTTTTAATCAAAGTGAAATCTGCTTGTCCAGTATGATGGCCCACATATAACAAATATAACAATATGAGACACAGTAGCTTCCTCTCAGGGACAGATCATTGCAGCATGGACAAAATTGGGACACGGCTTCATTTTGGAAAGTGCAATTATGAGTGTTTTTAGACATCCCAGTGACATGTCATCTGTGAACCAACACAGCACTAGCTAGCACTTCTAAACCAAAGATATTTGTCACACCTACTGTAATGCACCATCAAGTCGCTGAAGCATTGGGTCCTCCAGAGGGGCCCAGGAGGGGAATCAAGGAATCTGTCGAATTAATACACGCAGTGAGGATTCCTCCTGTCATCTCAGCTCTTTTTTACCACTGGCTTTTAAAAGCCATTTAAAGGCAGCAAAGTGAACAGGACAGACAAGCTTGACAGCGACTCTCGAAAGAGCATCTGTCTCCTTTAACACTTAAATAAACTATGATACACATGAACTTAATTTTAATTAATGAATTGATTTATTTTGTCAGTGACAAACCCAAATTGTTTAAAGATGCCAGAAGCAATATCTATATTTCTTCCTATAAGGAACATGCCAGGCTGTACATCACTCTGCATAATCTTTTGGTTAATTAGACATGTGCGTGCGATTCTAAAGCATCATTAAAGGTGTTGATCTACAGTGGAATGAGTATTTTATTTGACTAGTTAGAAACAGTATCATACGCAGGACATCCTAAATCACTGCGTTCGCTACATTGGTTCAAGTAGTGGAGAGCCGAGTGCCACTGTAGATCAGAAACTTCCACAATCACAGCGCGCTTTATCCAGATAAATACGCTGATGATGACTGCTCCTCATCTACTTCAAACTTAATTTTTTACTTCCCAACAAACAGCCCTGTAATTGTGCCTCTTGCTAGACTAAATACTTTTACTGCTCAGTCAGAATTGCTTGCTCTGTTCCATATAATAAGACACTCCTCAAAGAATGTGCTAAAAAAGAATAAAATCATTTATCTCATAAGGAAAGAGATCTACATTTATTCCATTTTCTCTGCCTGCTGTAAACTACCTTACAATTGTTCATTAATGATTCCCAGTAAATTCCTTAAAATGGTAATTTGTCATCCTGTCACTTCATTTGTGACCTAAAATTCCTCACTAGAGGCATCATCAAATAAATTAATCACTACCCAGGATCCATCTCTCCCTTGTGCGTGCTATTATACCCGGCTCTCTTGTGTTTCTCTTCATTTACATATATTTAATGGCCCAGTTGTGGTTGGTTGTGCCATGCGACTTGCACAGCTCGTGTCAGGTGAAATATTCCGACTGCCACAGTCTTTAACATTGCGAAGCATGTCTTGTTCATTTTCCTTGAATACCCTAAGCACAAGAGAATTAGAGACATTTTATGGAACTGTAAAATCAAAAATGCACATTTTGCAGGTTTCTGGTTGGGGAATTACTTTAATAAGATGGCACACTTTTAAGAAACACAGAGATGTATTTTTTTTCTGACACATACATCAGACTTTTATATAAATTTGCTTTAAAATTGCTTACAGTAAAAAGAATTTAAAACGGTTAGATACACTAGGATGTCCACACAATTTGGCTTGATTTAATTGTATCTCATTAGAGCACACGTGTACAGTACATTACCCACCAGACAGATCGCTTTGTTGCGTTCCTCGGGGGAATTGTGTATGAAGCTATGACCTGGCACAGGGCTTAACCCCAAAAATAAAGATTTCAGAGCCAAAATGTTCTAAGCAAGGTGACACTGAGATTCAGTTTGGCATTGTACTAAAGTGTATTAACTAGTAGTTTAAGTACTCTTTATTTAACATGAAGCTTTCGTGTCCTGTCCTTGGTTTTCACATGATACAGTATGTTAAACATAGATGTTTAGAGTACAGTTTCATTGCCCTCTCTGTAATCTATCAGCCATTTTTTATCATTATTTTTAATAATATTTCTGTTTCTTAAGTTATTTAATCTATTGAGTCATGTTGTAATTAGTTTTCCAGCCTTAAATCCACACTGGTCTGTTTATTGTTCATGTTTCATACATAAACGTGTGTTGAAAGACCTTCAGGGCGCCCTGGTTGCACCATTGTTTTGTGTTCAAAACACAGTCATGGTATTTTTAAGTGCTCTAGTAAATTTTGGTAGGGAAGCATGCAAATGAATTACATTGTTTTCCGATCTTTTTGGCAGAAAAAAAAACAGCCCAATTATTTTTATGAGCCGAGAGCACGTCATGTTTGAACTTCCATCCTCATTAAGGGTCCCTAACACCAGAGGACATGTGAATGTGCTAGGAGCATTACCAGAGAAAACAACAACCCTACGTCGTCAAGGAATCCTCTCTCACCCAGCCACCCTGTTAGAACCTCACAGCCAGTTTCAAATGAAATTAGCATAATTAAGAATTAACGTGCATTAATTGTTGTGCTTAATGCAAACTGAAGCCAAATGTGTCACTTACTGTAGAGGAGCTGCTAAATGCTTTGTCACCTCCTGCTTAGGGAAGTGGGAACACTCCATGCGCTCATAAAAGAAGAGCCACTTGTACAGTGTACATGAAGCGCCATCAGTGACAGATATATAAACAAACATCCCTTCAGCTGTAAGGCTTGGCTGACGTGTGCTCGTGAGTTAAAGCAGGGAAGGAGCAGTGTATTGATCAAGGGAGTTTGTGATGTCGGTAAGATGGATTTACGACAAAGGACGTGGGGACGGGGGATATAAGAAGTGCAGATTGGTCTAACCAGGGTTCAGCCTGGCAATAAAGTCTGGCATTTGGAGAGAGCAGAGCACACAGAGGGTTATACTCTGCTGTGCCACTTTGGGGTGGTGGAGGAGCTCTCCTTTTTGTTTTTGCTCTGTGGTCTGTCAGATGGAAGAATGATCAAGAGAGAACGAACAGATGTTTGTTTTTTTTAGAATCTCAGAAGAAGACTGACGTACCAAACCTATATCACTGCAGGAATACATGCTCTGTATGGACATTTCTGTAAATATCTTGAATTGAAGTCAGAAGTTTGGGAAGGAATTGCTATATGTTGTGTTATGAGATATATTTCTGACATATGTACTGTTTTTTTAAGAATCCTTCTTTATTTCTGTGTATTTTGAAATGAAAATGTGTTACTGATTCCTTTTCATGGTCAGTTAATCTTTCATTCCTTTTTGAATGATTCATTCAGTTTATACATAATGTGCAAACTGGTAGATATAGTGCAGAGTTATACTTGCACAACAAACATTTTCTGTTTTTGGATTTTTCACCTCTTTCTCTGTCAAAGTCAGTAGGATTCATCCTCTGGAGAACATGAATGTATGTATCCTACTGACTTTGGTGATTTTCAATTAATTTTACATAGAGTTAAAGTTTTAATTTGTCCAGTTCTTCACTTTATGACTAAATACCTACAAATTAATGACTTTCTATCTTCCACATCATCTATACTTTTGTGTTTAATGCTCATTTTCACATTTTGGCACGTTAACGCTAACTAAGAAGGTAAACATGGTAAACATTATAACTGAATAACATCAGCAGTTTAACTCTAGAGGTTTAGTCTTGTTCCTTAATTAATTATCTAAGTTTGTTGATTAAGTAATCTATGAATTTACTACTTCTTTCACCAGTAAAAACTATATTTTCAGCAGCTCAACATGTAAAATCTTATAGTACAGTAAGATGACTGCATGACTTTGTCTCTTCTCTGGTGACAAGATGACCGCACTATCACTATTCCCATTTATTTGGCTGAAAAATAAACTTGTGATCTCTCATTGTTCCATTTAACAATTTCACGCCTCTCGAATTTAGATTTTTTCTTTCTTTTTTTTTTTTTTCCTCAAGTGGACTGCTTTGGCTGTTTTCCCTCTTTCTTTGAAAAGGAGCAGAGCATTGCATTTACAAAGAGCTGGGAGGTTTTCCACATTAATCTAGATTTAATATTCGTTTCAAAATACGTTTTCCCTATTAATTAAAAGTAAACCATGTATTGTATGGTACATTATCCCTCTAACGGCCCCATGTGGAGATTATGAAGTGGAAAACTAATGGTGTAGACTTTAGCATTTGGGTTTTGCCTGAATCATTTACATATCTGTAAGGGGATGTCGATGTATGTGCAAATAAGCAGAACTCTGTGTGTCCCATGCTTTCTCTACCACCACCCCGTCCTCTCCTTCTCCCTCCCCTCCCCGGTTTACAGAGGAAGTCAAAGAAGAAGTGTTGCCTCTCTCCCCTCAGCTAGAGAAGGTAATGAGATTCTGTGCACCCTCTATTACGAGGAGGATGAGAAATCTGATTATTAAGGAGAGGCATGTGGCAGTAAGAAAAATCTGTTTGTTTTTTTCTTATTGTATCACCCCAAGAAACAAAGGTGACCCCCATGTTCCGTTCATTAAATCTTGCCTCCTCTAATTTATCAAGGTAAACTATCATAGTTTCTGCTGAGCTAATCAGAAATAGGCAAACTTGTTAGGTGTGCTTCAAAAGGACACATCACAGGATTTGGATATCACTTCTACATACTGAGTGGGGCCTAATTCATGTAATTCATGCTTCCCACCGAACAAGAAATGCTTTATGGACATTAGCATGAGTGTATTGAGATTTTTTTTTTCTTTCATACAGGAAAGTTCAGGACAATGAGGATGAATTATGACCCCCCCTCCTCCCCATAACAGTACAAGTATAATTATTTCAAGGACACAGAGTTGCTGCAGGTGTGGCTTTCTGATGTAAATATCACAGAAAATCTAATTTGTGTTGTATATTTTGAGCCCCTAGTTATTATTATTCATACACTAGTATAAACTCTCAGTAGACACCTGTATATCACATAACACAACTAATGAACTCTGTGCAGATCACTATATTGTTTGGGGGTTTACAATTTTTGTGAGATTTCCAAAATACAGACAGAAAGAAATGATGTGAGTTAACAGCAGCGCTGCACTGAATAACAATGACCAACACATTTACTATCACTTTTATTATTAGCTTTCTTCCTTAAGTTTATCAGAAGACCTAACTTGGGACATTTTAAAGTTTGTTCTTCTTCAAAACATGCACATCTCTTTCAAAACAATGTATCAAACACGTGAAATATAATTTTAGAAAATTGTGCCCCTTAAAATAAATCCTTTTTCTTCTAGTCTGGGAGTTGTTTGAGCTATTTGGCTTTGGCTGTTTGCCTCGAGAGATGTGAAAAACGTCCCACACATCAGCAAGCTGAGTCATTGCCATACGCCTAACCAGCCACGACTCTTGCCCGTCCCTCCTCCCAAATGTCACATGAGCTCGTGTCAACCAACACTTGTGGCAAAGGAAGCAAATTAAACAGTTGGGCTTGTACAATACAGCGATATAGTTGTTGAAAACGCAGGGTTCAGAATGCTGCAACATGTGGTGCTACATTAAGTCTAGTGCAGGCTTTATGAGCATAATTTTCATTCCCTTACTGGCGGGAAATCAGTTTATATTCAACATTTTTCACTAAATAGAAATAAATGATAGGTTTGTGCTATAAGTGGGCAGAATAATTGGCTTCCCTAACTTTCTAATCTGTAATAAACGCAGTCTAATAGGCGTATTGTAATCCTATTGTGAGCTGCTTAGATGCATGAGTTCCGCAGGTGCCAGTGAGAAGTTGGTATTTATTACTGAACTGGTAATCACACCAGCAACCTATCTCTGCAGGGCTTTGCCTTCTGACTGAGGCCGTGATGTGCACAGCATGCCCACAAAGCTGCACTCTCAGTTTAAATGACCCAGCTTAGCTAGTATGGCTGCTGTGACCCTCCCATGACGAAGCCCCTTGTGTAATTAATATGCACGGTGAAATGCTCCCTGCGCAGCCGTTGGAACAGCGATTGGAATCATGCACAGGGGAAAAAAAAATGTAATCGTGAATTCTGCATGGTGAACATTTTAGTCAAGTGGCATCTGATTGCAAGCGACTTTCTTTTTTTTTCTCCTTTTAACGTTCTTTAAGATTGAGATTAAGACTTTCTGCTCAAAGATGCAAATTAATCTTTAAAACTGGACATTTCCCAACATGGGGAGCTCAGTGGGGGGACACTACAGCCCACTGAGTTCATTTTAATCCCTATGGGCAATTATACTTTCAAATGATATCCTGAAGTTAAATCTTGTTCACACTTAATTAATTAAAACACTGCATTTTAGGCATGGAAGTCTCCTTGTCCTCCTTGAGACAAAACAGTTGTTTAATAGGATACAGTAGCCTCGGTGATAAGGATAGTTGCTCTTTGTGCTGTGTATTAATTATGCGCTCTTTCTGTTTTGCTGTTTGTATTCACGTCTTGTGTGTTGTATGTGTTTGTGGGGAGGGGGTGATTTAGATAAGATGAATGATCAGACAGTAACACTCTGATGACATTTCTTTGTCTTTTCCCTCCTTAACTGATGGGATGTCATGTGTGGGCTTTGGCTTTATATGGTGTCATCAGAAAAACAGGTGAATCAAAGGTGAGTGGAGGGGAAATAAATGGGTTGATTCTGACAAGATCCATGTATATAGTTTGAAATGTTGTTGTGACCACACCGTATATGCAGAAATGCTGTTGCTGTATATTTGTCTTTTCTAAATGTTGAGTTAATTAATGATATGTGTGCACTATTGTTTCTCATTTTTATAATGAATGCATTACTGTACTGTCACTGAGTCCATTTTGACAAATAGGTGGGTGGATGGATATAAAAAAACATACATTGGTGGCTGCCAAGGGGTTAGATTTTGAATTAATTGAGGGAAATGAATTCAGTGGTAATAGGCCCTGACAGCAGACTGTGGCAATTGTGATGGCAATGATTGATGGTTGATGCACACACAGGCTTATGACAAATAATGCTTGTTTTGCTCCTGGTGTATTTTAAATCCTACTTGTGTGTTCATTAAAAATAAATACATCAAGTGTAAAATAAATACATGTATTAATGGAAATAAATGAATAAGGGAAAGTATAGAAAAGACATCTCTTCCCGGTGGGTCTTTTCATGCACATGTCGATACTGAGACGGTAGTGTGTAGCGCTGAGTACTTTCAGGGAGGTGGACCGACCACCTCCATCCCTGACCCATATGAGAGAGGGAGCCCTATCACAGCTCTCATCACGCTCCTGTAGTCAGAGCCTTCTGACAGTAGCGTAATGCTGATCAGATAGCTGTGTGGAGTCATTGCTTACATGTGTCACAACCGCCGTCCATGATCATGTCAGAGTCATGCTGGGTGCCAGAGCCAGGCTCAGGGCTCAGTGGACCTGGCTGGTTTCGCGGCTGACATTTCCCCAGCATGACCGGGCTAGTAGAGCTCCAGCCGCAACCCCGACTAATGCGCCTCTCCTGGGCCCCGCAGCACAGCGCTGGCAGCTGGAATGTGGGGGCACAGGTGCTGCCAGTCCCTGTTAGCTTTACAGTACCTCCCAGTGAGTCACAAACAATCCCAGCATGTGTCTGCTCTGATACCTCCGCTTATTAAAAGTCTAATGAATAAACAAGTCTTTTGTGTGCATGGCCATAGAGTTAATGATGGAATAAACTTATATTCTCTTAGTCGAACATTTTAATCAAACAGTTCTGGCATCATCAGCAGTGGCAAAGGTGTCATTTTTTTAATTAGCTTGAATATTTAGAGAAATAATCAGATTAAAAGCTTCTCCTGTATCTGTGTTTATGAATGTCACATGTTAAAAAATAAGGCTTGTTTCAAAAGGCTCATACTGCTGTTTCTCTTTTTGTTGATAGAGCTAAACAGAGCTCTATGAACCGTGGTTGTTAAATCAGATTGATTTATTGGTTCTTTGGAGCTGGATACGATTATCTTCTGACTCTGGGGATCCGCCTGCTTCCCAAACAGGACTGGGTCCTGCCACACACTCATGACAGCTAAATTGTTTAACTCAAGAGGTTGTCCTCTTGTCCCCCCATACCTAAGCCACTTGTTACTACAGAGATACGATATAATTGTACCCAGAGGAACTTGTAAGCCTATATTGTGGGTCTGTTTCTCTTCAAAAGCGTAGTCCTTTGTGGCACCTAAAACTGGGCAGAGGAGGAGGAGGAGAAGGAGGAGGAGGAGAAGGGTATTCCCTCTTTGTTAGAGGCGATATTGGATCACAGTTTCATAAAGTAGAGCACCGTTTAGATTCACTTATTTCCTCTAGAGCTTTGTTTTTCCTCTCATGGCAAATCTACCGCACTTGCTGAGATTGTATTAACGCTAACAAGAAACATACATCAAGTGCATGATACACGTTTCGTGTCGCGGAGAATAAAGCTTAAATTCTGTTGTAATTATAATTCAAACTTCATTTAAATCTAAATCAAAAGATTAATTAATTAATGCTCTTTCTGTTAAAAATATCACGATTTGGAGTGAAATCTTTGGCAAGTAGAACGGCACGTACCTGAGCATTTTTCAAGTTCAGGTGTTGGCGATAGGGGACAAGAGGGAAGGAACTATAAATGGCTCCTACTCCTCCTTTGGTGTCTGCAGAGGTGGTGTTGGGCGGCGATTGCGGGTAGGGGTGAGGAGGGGGTGTTACTCACTGACCATTAGTGTGCTCAAGTCCAGTACATTCTATGGCCTGTCAGCTCCTCCACTAATGTGTGAGGAAATAACTCTATTTCCTACCCCAGTGAAAATCACCTACTCTGACATGACTTAGAGTACACACTGTTCAGATTACATTTTTTTTTTCTTATGGTGAATTTATTAGAAAAGCCTCTTGATAATACTGTTAAGTTAACACGGTGCAATAAGTGCACGCAGGTAATACCCAGAGAAATAGTAACGTGCAAGGATAATGTGCCAGAGTTTGATCACAAACAGTTGCAACAACATTGAAAACAAATACAGACAACAATATAAAATGAGAATATGCAAATTTTAGGTATAAAATAATATCAGAAATGCAAGATATGACACAAATCTGGCTAGTTTTATCCACTCAGACCAAATCTAAAGCCTTTGAGGCTTAAAGGCAAAGACACAATCACCCTCAATCCTTATAAAAATCCCTAATAAAAATATTAAAATTCAATTTAAAATGCACTGGAAAGTGTGTAAAGATGGCCAATTGGGTATTATTGTAGGAAAAATAATAGCCATAAAGTAAATAAAACATACATAGGGTTCCTATTCATGGCTTAGCACATAAACTCTGTATCCTCTGTATTTTAGTGCTTATTGCTGTTGTTATCCCGACTATGACATTTATTTATTTTATAATATATATATTTTTTTATCAAAGAACAATTAGGGAGGTTAGTGAAAAGAAACACTGTAATTCTCTCCACGTCACAGTGATCCTCATGAACAATAATTTTCTTTAAGTAATGCTGAGTGGTATAGAACTAACAAATGAGCCTCTCCATGCCTGCGTGTTGCATTAAGAGGTGCGTAGTGGTGAGGAGAGGTGTGCGTTGAGGGGTTTAACCCCTGCTGTTCCTGTCTGTCCAACACCAACCCCCCCAACCCTCCACCTCCACCCCCACCCAAGCTTCTTCCTCTCTTCTCTCCGCGCTCCACTCCTGCATAGGGCCAATACAAACAGCATTATTTATGCTCGGCAAAACACCCCTTAATTACTCATGAACGGGCGCACACTCCAGACTCCGCCGCTCCCTACCACCCACCAACAGCCATTAAACACTCCCTAAAAGCTTGCTATTTGATATTAGCACACTTGAGCCTTTGAGAAGAAATTAAAAAATAAATAAGTCTGGGAGTGATTTACATATGCACAGCAGCTGATATTTATACTCTGCGCTGTGTCCCTGAAGGGCTTGTCTTATTACCTCTGTCCTCGGGTCCTTGCGCAGAGACCAGGAAGGCAGGCAGGTGATTAATTCTGTACTCAGGAGAAGCCAACAACTCCATAACAGGGAGCATAGAAGGATTTCTATTTCTTTTTGTAGAGAGCGCTCACTCTCTTTACTTTACGGTGTCCTTGGCTGTTTATTTCCATATCCTATTTTATTGTTCTCTATTATCAGTAGCTTACTCATACCTAAGTGATAATTGTGCCGTGCACATATCTATTTATATACAATACTGTATGTGCTGGGATGATTTGTGCGTGGTGGAATCGGATGAGGATTCACCTCCTCTGTGGAAATTATTATGCATCTTAACATGTTTCAGAGCATCACTGAGGTCTTGTTGTGCAGACGTGCAGACGACACTGATATCAAAGTCGCCATAGTCTGAAGCCTCTTGTTGCATTCCTGTCACACACCACACATATTTCACCATTCATGATCTCCCAGCAATGCCCTGCTGAATTTAAATAAACATGCATGTAGCGTATGATTATAATCGTTCAATTTAAAAGTTTATTAACTGACTGCACAGGAATCCTATATAATGACGTAAAAAGGCAAACTCCTTACATAAAGTCCACATCTCACCCAACAGCACAGTTTTCATTTTTGCACTTACAGTCACACAAACACATTAATTACTTGTACATCTTGCCTCTAAAAAGCTGGCTAAACCTTTAGCTAGACCTTCATTAGTTGAACCAGCAAAAACACTGTGTTCAACTTCATCTTTAATTACATCATCAGATTCAAACAGTAGAGCCATCAGCTGCTCGCTCGGTGTGTACTATTTAAAATCCCTCTGTCTAATTACTGCTTTAGTCCCATATCCCTATGACATGGCAGTGATAGATCATTATTTTTCCCTGCAATTTGTTATATTCTTTGCAATATAATTGGATCAGATTAATTATTATGATTAATGGATTCTTGGGTTTCTGTGTGTAACCATTAATACTAGGGGTTTGGAACAGGCAACATACACAAATTTAATGTTCAAGCCTCTCGAACAACTCACTTCAGACTTTCTCAGGTTGTGTATGAAACAGAAATCTGTGCTTTTGTTTGGTTATCTTGCATCTGGCAGTATCATTTACAAGTTTTACTCAAAAATTAGCTACAGTTCCTTTATAATATAGTGAAATCTAATTTAATTTGTCTTCCCTATAGTAAATTACTTGTTAAAACAAAAATGTCTTTCTCTTCTTAGCGTGTCTACAGGCATTACAGTAACGCTGCTTCAACAATCAACGCCCCTCTGTTTACTACTGCGGACATGGCCAATCAGTTCAATTTCAAGTTTATAACATGATAGTTTATTAATGAGAAGCGAAACTGTTTTCCGACGCCCTAAATCTATACCAAGGCTGCAATTTAGCTCTTCCAAAAAATACTGTCCAGTTATGGTGGATGGACACTAGTCAATTCCCTGTGCATGGGAATGGCTCATTAACGGGGCGAGGCAAGCGGTGTGCGTTTGTATATGGCTGCCGGTGGTGGATGTGTAGAATGGATTTATGGTGTCACTCAGCCCTGGAGAACGACTAATGAGGGTGCGCAGGCTAGCAGCGTCCGAGTGGGGTAATTCCACCCACCATCCATCCAGCAGAGGGGGGTTGGAGGGAAGGAGGAGTGGGGGGGTTTGTGGAAGGAGGACACATCCCTCATTACGTGAGAGTGTCTCAGGAGCTTTCTTTAATATTTTAATAAATAACATCAGCCCAACAAGAAATTAATGAATAGTATCATTAATAATGAGCCCGAGCCTTGTAGTGATAGGACAGATATTAAATTGAACCACTGTGGGGAGATCTCCTGAGACTCAGGATTTTTCCAGCAGCAAACAAGGCCAGTGAATGAGGCAGCCGTCCCTCCGTGCCAACAGCTTTTACAACAGGTTGAAAGTAATAAAGGAGGATTTTCCCAGCGATAGAGTTAAGCCCTAGGAAATCTGCTCATGTAGATCGCTATGAAAGGCACAGCCAAATGTGATCCTTAATTAAACTTTAATCAAGATAATGCTGTTTGCAGGAGAAGTAGTTCAAAAAAGGTGTCCCCAGCCCCCCCGTTTCCATCCAGTCAACCTCCCTGCTTCATATTGTAGCGGTCATAACCCCACTTATCTGCTTCTTAAACTTGCGTGTGTGTTTGTTTGTTTGTTTTGTTTGTTTTCATTTGCAAAGCCCGGTATTCTTTCTTTGTATGGTTTTGATTCAGGTTTACATTTGTCAGGATTTCTCTGTATTGCCTTTCTTTGTTTGCTCTTAGTAAGTTTTGCCCTCCAGATTATGCTGAAGAGATAGATGTTTCTGTACCGGAATTAGGTTGTTTATCGTAACACATTCTTCCTGTTACATTATTCAGTCAAACTGACATTTTTGTAGTAAAGTAAACAAACACTTAGATCCTATTTCACTTTGTTTTTATCACATACGGCTGTAATTAGACAAATTTCATGAAATATGACTATAAAGGATAGAAATATGCCATAGAAAATATGATCATCCTCTGTGGTGCATTGCAGGTTTTTACCTTGAGTTAAGAAAATGTCAACTTTACTGAGGATCCGACAGACCTAAAACTAAAAATACTGAACAAGTTGCTTCAGTGGTGCAGCCAGCTTCACCATAGAGACCAAAGATGAGTAATGACATTTGTTTTGCACCTTGAAAATAGTATTATTACTAATAGAATAATATTAATGTTTTTTTATGGAAATCATTTAGTAGGTGAATTGCTCAGCAGCTTCATCTTATTGTAATTTATGCCACTTTTTAGCTACTGAATCTCAGCTATGCCTTCTTGTTAACATATTACACAAATGGCTCGGTGGATATTCAACATCTTATCTCAAAGGTAAAATACATTAATTTACACAGAGCAGATTTGGGTCATGTCATGTTCATTTACATAATAGTATGCATTATCAAAGTAGGTAAACTACAGTATGAGGCAAAGTGCTTACACTTAATCATTGATGTGTTACCTTATTACATGAAAAGTTAATATATGTGTCTCGGATTCTGTATCATTTCCACTTAATATTGTTTGCTGCTCCGTCTGCTAACCGAGGATATTAACCACTGTGAAACTAAACTGTGACAGTTGGCTTTGGTTAATTTGTTCATACAGACTGTGCCCAGTTTTTTTCTGTGAAGTGTCCAAAGTTGAAATCCATTTATTGGACTGAATGTGATTTTTGCTGCATTCTCAAATCTACCAGCAGTAATCCGGAAATAAAATACAACACTGTGTCTATTTAATTAAAGAAAGATAAAGAAGGCAAAAGCAGTTGGGGTTAATTATAGAGTAAGAGGGGTTTAATTAAACATTCCTACAATTTCTAATTTATGTCCTGTATCCTTAAGTTAATAAAACAGTTTAATCATGTGTGGATAGTGCAGTAAGTAAGTGGTAAGTGCTGAATTTTGTCTCTGAAATTTGGCTTGTCATTTCTGTTCTGTTTAGACCATATGTCCCTGCCACGTACAATATTTATTCATTCCCCTGCTGTATATATAAAAAAAAAATACCAGTATTTTCTTCATAATAAAAAGTGGATTACCGTGAATCACAGGAAAGCATCACCAGCTGTCACAGAGAAATGAGACCATGCTGGCCAATGTCTATGATGATTAAAAAGCACATTTAGAAATTAATGATTAATTAGCTGATATTTGTTTATGTGCAAGGCAGTAGTAGCAGTGGTCATTATTCAGTTCTTTGAAAAAGTTATTTTGAGTAAGGCTTTATATTAGTAGTAGAAGTAGAGTGTTTTTTGAAGATTAAACATTTAATGTTTGAAAAAAGTGTTCAACAGGTGGAAGGAAAGTAATGAGTCTTACATTTGATCTGTCCATCAGCTGTTAATTCTAGGGTAGCTGTTTTTTTTGCTTTTTTATGAATTGTCCTTTACATATACACATTATCAATTTCTCGTAAAAAACAACAACATGAAGTTGCTGTATAACTTCTGGGTCAAATGTATGATACAAAAAGCTCTTCTACTGTAGTTTGTGTACAAAAAGAAAAAAAGGGGGCAATACTTATACTTCTGAGGTAAAAATGCTGCAGTCTTCACCACCTGAAGAATTAGCAGTCGGGTTTGACTGATTATAGCGCCACCATTGCTTGTTTGGTTGCCTCCTCTAAAAGCAATACTCAGCAGAACATGGCTTTTTCTCCTTCATGTTGTGCTTTCTGCATGAGTAATTACATCCTTGATTTCTGAGGTGGGTTGTATGGCTTCCGCAGTAGAAAAATCCTAAGATTGATAGAGGCTCCGCCAGTAAAGAAGTCAGTTTTAAAATAGCCAAATACAAAAAATAAAAAAATAAAAAAGCTCCTTGGACAGTGAACCATCGCACCAAAACCAGTAAGGAGGGAATCACATCTTCATTTATATTATTTCTGAAATGTAACAGTGTGTGTGTGTGTGTTCATATATTGTGTGATCTGTGCTCGTTTGCGCTGTATAAAGACCACAACTACCTTGAGCTGCACCTCTGCAACTCGTACAGAATACAGTAAGAGGCTGACCAGACAAAGACAAATCACAAGCTCTTCAATTTCCATAGCGCTGTACATCTTTTAATCATAACGACTAAACAATGAACAACACTGGGCTTGTGGCATTGGATGAACAAGAGCAGCAAGGCTCCTCTTTTCCTTCCTTCATGCCGCTGGTAGAATGACTAATGCATAGAGGGCCAGGGTGTAAAACTGTTGCCCCAAGGTCAGCCCACTGACACTTAATTGTTTGTCCTGTCATGTGTCACTTCCTTGAAATTTCATATCTGACCCTTGTTAGCCCAGTGTTTCTGTTTTAATCCCCAGTGTGACAGAAAGATCAGGACTGTGCTGTGATCAAGATGTGTCAGATTACTCGTGTTGGGTCCTGTCATTTTGATGCAATACAGACCGAAGATGCTTGTCTGTCATGTGCAGACGGAGGCGTTGTCTCAGTTATTAATGCTGCCCTCACAGATTGGTTCCTAGAGATTCGTCTTAGGTTATTAACAGCTAATGTAGAGTCATGCTTTTGTCTAATTGGTCATTGAGGAAAGTGAATCTCCTCACTGTTCTGAGCACTATGACTCTAAGAACAGTTGTTTTTGTACCCAGGGCTATTTTATGTAAAGGCTTGTGCTTTATCTTTTAAATCTATGGTAATAAAATTTGTATAAAATATAGATATGAAATTGCTTTTGTTTAATGTCTGTAGATCGTCTTTGCCCATTGTGTTGCTATCCTTTATGCACTTTACCTTTTAGGATTTTGGAGTGCTGTGGGAATAAGTGAAAACCAATACAAATTAGATTATAAATGGAAAGGCACATCAATCACAGCACACATGTATTATTGCTTTTTTACTCTGCGAGCTGCTGTAGCACAAAAAGAGCATGAATCTTCAGTTAGTCAAATTATTGTTTTTATGGGAGGCAAAAATCTTGTTTATTACAAGTTATTTTGTGTTTCTCCATTTTAGCACGTGACATATTTCGGCACAAGGCTACATACTGTACGTGTGTGTGTGTGTGTGTGTGTGTGTGTGTGTGTGTGTGTGTGTGTGCTTCTGCTTTGCAACACTGTAAGCATGATTCAGCATCACCTAATCAGTTTATAGCCAGTTGGCTGCCGTGCCCTTAAAGAATAATTACATTTTTATCTAACGTACGTTTTTATTCACAGAATACACAGCTTTGCTAAAAGAGCAATACAATACAAGTTTTAAACAAACCTCAAAGTTAGACAACCTTATGAATGGTACAGTTATTACCCACACTGTCCATTGTAAACGTTCATCACAGCTTGTAGACATATAACTGGTTTAATTTTGATGTCTTGCACAATCCATAGTTTCACAGTGTGCTCATTTCTTGACACAATTTGTAGAGATGTCTTCATTATCTTTAGAAAACATGGCCAGTACTATAAAAACAAAAACAACTCATAATAATTAAGAATAATCTTTTAGAAGAGTTTTTTTTCAGTGTCCAGTGAAGGTCACTGTATGAAAAACACAATTTTCTTTACAGTCAGTGTTTCTCACAGAAAACATCTGTGTGTATCATTACAGCCTAATAAACACAGTCAGTGCTTTTTCCAACGTTTATTGTGCATTACCGCCAACAACTGCTCATTTACAGCCATCTGCAGGAGGCAGAAATGTGTGTCATGTCACTTTTGTGCTTTTGCACTTACAAGAGGACCACAAAAACACTGCACTCCAAAATTACTAAGTCATAAACTCCACAGGTTGTCTTCATCTCTAATCGAGTTTTAAAAAAAATTAAAAATTCCACCGGTGCAATGACACAATTGGTATAATTTGTGAAATTATATCACTTTTTGTCTATACGCATTGCATTTTCCAAACAAATCAAACTCAACCGGGCATTTCCCATTTACGTACAGTGTTACAAATCATCATAAACTCTATTATTTGTCATTTATTATGTCTTTTTATTTTCCCCACTCCTGCAGTTTCCCATGTGCATCACTGTGAGGTTACCACCCAAGATTTAACAAATGATGCGCTTGTGTTTGTATGAATGTATTGATCAACGCTCTATTTGGGCAGATATCTTTCTTTATTTAGGATGGCAGGCTTGCACGCAGGAACGCCGTCTCCCTCCTTCATGCCATGTCTTCTGTTTTTTTGCCTCACTGGCTTCCCTAACTGCCCCGCTTTATTGAATAAATTCAAGCTGTCACTTCCCATGCTGGTAGAATAACTCAAACACAACATATAATAATACTGGAAAAGTAGGATAAAATAATCTTGTCATGGCTGTAAAAGTGATTGCTTGAAGCCATAGTCAGCAATCAATACACTAATTCTGTAATTTATACTCGCAGCAATTGAGGAGGAAGGAAGCTCTGATATGGTATTTCTTGGCTCACTGACCAACTTTGACCTTCAATGGAAGTGAGAGTGGGATTATTGTGTTGTTCGGCTCAAAGAAATCACCTACAAGAGTTGAGAGGCAATGTCTGACATTTTATGTTCAGGACCAAAACCTAAACTGATTAATTCTTGGTAAGCACCAGCTCTTGAGCTTTCACTATCTTTATGACAGCAAATCCCTGACACTCAGCTGACAGAGTGAAACATAAAAGCTGGCCAGTGATTTTCTCTAACTTATTTCTTTTATCCCCTCTTTTTATGGAGGAGGAGGTACCTTTCTTTTTCCACCCTGGAGCAAGAGGAATTTTTCACCAATGCCAGAACTCATTATCAGTTCCTCATGCTATTAGTTTCACTTTTCAGGGCTTGCCAATCAGAGGCTACCCGTTTTCTAGTAATTATATCTTTTTATGGGTCATTTCTGCCTGCACTTTATGGCTAAGCCTGTATGCAGCGCAGTACCTGTATAGCTCTCACAGTAAACTACAATATTTGTCTGTATATCCCCAGATGTGTTTCAACAAATCCATTCTCAGTGGCCAACAACACTGTTGCTGTTGTTTTTTTTTAGGATGAGATCCATGAAGCCCCGTGTGAAATCTATAAATAGCAGAACACCGGAAGGCGTCAGAAGTTTCTCTGAAAGGAGAAATTGATTGCAATTAGCAAAGAGATTTTTTCAAGTGTTTTTCTGCCCCCTCTAGTGATGCTAATAACTTAATGATCCC
The DNA here is from genome assembly GCF_000972845.2 of Larimichthys crocea. Classification (NCBI taxonomy): domain Eukaryota; kingdom Metazoa; phylum Chordata; class Actinopteri; family Sciaenidae; genus Larimichthys; species Larimichthys crocea. The sequence continues at coordinate 11,839,358 of NC_040028.1, forward strand.
TAAAAATGCATGCAATTTGCCTCAATTGGATTTAAACATATTGTATACTTGTGCTACAGATTTCCAATCACTGAAGGTCTGACTGAACGTCAGACATTGTATAGTAAATAACAGCATCAACAGCTATACATATATATATGGAAATACCACTGCTTGTCTATAATGGTTGAATATTATGTCATTAAACCCAAGCTCTATTTATCAGAAGGGCTCTTAGCCTTCAGTAAAAATAGGTTTCACAAAGCTAATATTAATTTGTAATACTTGTAATATTAAGACAAATTTTTCTGCATAAGATATGTATGTACTGCAATATACGATTCCTCACTTTATGATTTATGTCAAGTGCCAACATTCAGTGGCAATGCAGGTGGTAGTGTGCCATCTACTGTATGTAGGGAGGCGGAAATTAAGGGTGTGGTGTTGTGGTAACCCTTAACCATCTTAACAGTCTTTTCCCAATTGTAACCATGCTGTAGTTGTGTTTCACAGATATTGCAGAAAGTGAGCATTCGGAATAAATAAATATAGTATTGCATAATTAATGGTTTTCCAGAATCATTTATTATCAGTGTTTTTGTCAGGCGATAGGATGTGAAAGTGTTTCTGATTTTCTTTTGCCATTTAAAAACTATGGTTTGATTTTACTGTTGTGACAACCAAGATCTAACATCACAGAAGCAAATATAGCCTTCTATTAGTCATAATGACATCTAACTTCCAAAAAATGTTTTAATCTTCAGGATCAACCCCAGTCAACATACCCAAGATCAGTGTCATCCTCATTAAGCCAATGAACCCACCCAGTGTAACCCAATTAGAAAATCCCCCAAACAGTGACTGTGTAGTCTGGATGATCTCTTGGTAGACAGAAGGTGGTCTAACTCAGCAGGGGGGCAGTGGCCAGTAAGACCCCTGCCAAGTTATTGAGGACAGAAGGAACTGGGGGTGTCATAATGACACACTAAACACACACTAAATGTGGGTGGTGTTCAGTTACAGCAGGAGATTGGCAAGAAGGTGCATGACCTTTGCTGTATTGACCTTCTGGTTGACTCCTCGCGGGGTGCTGCAACAACACAAAAAACAACATTCAAGAAGAAAAGAGAGAAAATGGCAATAAATAAGATTTTTTTTCACTTGCATTTTTGTGGGATGCATGCTTGCATTTGATCCTTTCACTGTACATGTGTGCATCCGAGCACGAGCCCATTAAGTGTGTGTGGATGTGTGGTTTTAGGGCGAGGTGGTGTGGAGGGGGTTGTGACAGACAGAGGTCTCACCTCACACTTCACGTCCCAAACAGATTAAAGGAATTTTTCCCAGATTCTGCCTTTCCCACTGCTGCCTGAAGCAGAATGAGCACTTGTGAGGATAATTAAAATTGATGATATAGAATGACAGAGACATGATTTCTGCCTGAAGCAAGAGGTCTCTGAAGACAGTGTAACCAAACTGTCATGCCACCACTATTCTGTTTTACATGACTGTTTCACCTTACTAAATTGATCGCGTGTAAATACTCTCTATTGAATTAAAGCGTGATGTATCAGTCTGAGGACTCAAGGTTACTTTCTTTTGATGGAAGTTCTCTTTCCATGACCCTTTATCATGGTTAGGTTAATGTCAGTGATTTCTATTGTGGGTTTAGGCTCTATTTTAAAGAAGTCCTCAGTCTAGAAGTGAGTACTGTACAGTATATAGGTGGGGTTCCATCCATCGATTTTTATCTGTGTACAATAACTGAGTAGATGCGCTGAAAAACTGAAAGACGCTTGACTGAAGTGAAAAAGTCGAGACAGAAAACCGTGGTCATTGATCAGATTTGTGTGGAGCAATGCCAGATTTTCATTGCGTTTTTTCTGTATTTCACCATTTGAGAACTTGATTACATACCATCTTGTCATTCAATCTAATTCTGCAATAATCACACTTGAAAGGATAATTCGCATCACTAGCTGTTTATCTTGACCAATCAACAGCTAATAATCGCATAGTAGTAGTGGATAGAAACATTTTAGAATAAATAAATAAACCTTTACCATTATTTAACACTTTAAGGGTTTGGTCTTGTGTAATTATATATCATTAAATATGGTTGCAGCTTTGTTATACTATGGTTTTTATCAGTCATTACACATTATTAGTTTTTACACCCTTTACGGCTGCTTCATGTGGGAATGGAAAAAAAAAATGTTCTTACATCTGCTTACAAGTACTGTATCAGGTGTTCTCAATGTATAAACTGATGTTAAAATACAGTCTTTAAACACTAAATTGTTTAAAGATTAAAAGTTAACTAAAAGGGATTATAATACAAATGTATTCCTCCTATTTAAAACGATTTGTATCCAGAATATCAGTTTTCTATTTTCTATATCATTCTATCAATCTGCGTTGCTCTACCTCCTCCACTTATGTGCAGGTGAGAGGATAATGTCAAACTAATTATCCGCAGAGTATCAAAAGAGGTGCTCATCTTTTGATTATTCATGAGTTTTTGAAAGTTTCATAATATCTAAATGTGTTAGTTTGTGAGAAAATTATGGCTGGTATTATAATTAATTATTGCACTAAATACACAATGAAGGGCAAGTATTACCTCCATGGATAGACGCAAATTGATCTCTAGTCTCTAGTCTATCTCAGTCAACTAAACTTCCTCAACATGTTCTGTGTCGGCTCACATATTATGACCATTTGATTATTCATGACACATGTCATTTTAGTCGTGAGTGGGAGCAGCTTGCTCCTGTTTCTGGTTTATTTGACGGAGCTGAACAGCTGTCAATGAGAAGAGCAGGGGGACATAGGGTTAGACATGGGGCAGGGTGGGGGGATGGTGAGGCACTCAACCCCCACCAGGGTCCGTCTGAAGATAAATATTGATTGTGGACAGTTTTAATTACTTCTTTAAATTGAGCAATTTTGGTTTTCCCAGTTGGCTCCCTGTGAAAAATCCATGTAGGATTCCACATTGAAGGAGAGGAAGACGGTTGAGCATGGCGCACCATAAATCACAGCAGATACATAATTCATTGGAAGCATGTGAAAAGGACAAGACAAGATGCTTTGGATCATTGAAAACAGCATTTCCACAGGTCTTTCGATGAGTAGTGAGAGCTCCCGCTTTGCTTGTGCCTCCGAAATTTGTTACGTCGTTCAGCTTCTTCTTATTTGAATGATATCAAAAGATAAACATTCTTCCTTTCAGTTTTAATCTTTCATTTTACATTCAGATTTGATCAATATGAACAGATATTTGTATTGTGCATCATCAGATTGAAGGATTTTACTCTACTCTTACTATTTCTCCTATGTTTCTACTATGTCCACTCAAATTCAGAAGGCCAAGGTCAGTTCTTATCTCTACTAATGTGGAGACTGATTTGAGTCTTTCAACTAAAGCATAGGAAACACTCGCTCGGCCTTTACTTCAGTATCTCCTAAACGCAGAACAGGGATCACATCTTGTTACACAGAAGTCCTTGACATGTAGGTAACATTATTGTCCTGTTATTCAATAGATGACGGCTAATAGGTTCAGTGTCATCCTGACGGATATTATCTCTTTCAATAAAGATATGCATCATGGGATAAAGATGGTCACTCTGAATTGCTGTTTAAGTCATGATTAGAATTTATCTGACTGATGCCATGTCAGGAAATGTACGTAAAGCACTCAGCCTTTCACTGGGACTTAACATTGATACGATATTGCCTTAATTATACCTGATGCCTTGTATTTACTTTTATTTATAATTTTTTTCCTTTTTGTACAAGAAACAGTCTAAATCACAGGAACTCTGCAGGACACATTTCCTACTTAAATGATCCTTGGAGTGAAATTAATATGCAAAGTGAAAGGTAAAAGAAAAGCACTCCTGGAGCTTGTGGGGATTCATCGTGGTTAACTTTTTTAAAAATTGGTAGATCACCAAGATAGTGAGTCTACAGAGTCTAGAGCTACGCTAACAGCTCAGCGCTGTATTAAGCACTTTGATGCTTTGACGCCAACATAGAAACAGATTTACAATGACAACACTATAATATGATAATGTTAACAACATTACCATGTTCAACATCTTAGTTTAGCATGTTAGCAACACAAAGTCTAGTTTAGGCTGACGGGGAAGGTTTTGCAAGGATTTAGCCCAAAAAAATAAATGGATACATTTAAATTTTTAACTGGTGAAGTAATAAAAGTATAAAAAGTCAGGGGGCTACTTAAGTTATCACAATTCATCTTGAGAGTAACATATATGTGTGTATTAAATATCCCAACAATCCATCCAGCATTTCAAATGTCAATAGGAAAAGTCACCAAAGTCAGTAGGATTCATCCTCTTGGGAACATGAATGTGTGTACAAAATTTCATGTCGATACATCAAATAATTGTCAAGATATTTCAGTTTCTATATAACATTTCTGGAGCTTTCAGCTGTATCACATGATATTCCTCAGCAAGTAGAGTTTGCCCAGTTTTCGTGGAAATGTCCCAAAGAATTAGGTGTGTGTGTGTGTGTGTGTGTGTGTGTGTGCGTGTGCGTGTGTGTGGGTGGCAGCTCAGTGTCTGTGTGACAAATAGCAGCGTTCTCTCTTCCTTTCTCAAGACTGAGCTGCAGCCTTTCTTTTGGTCCTTACACACATCTGTGCCAAATTCACAGAATCAAGACCTCCCCCCCTGAGAGCCAGCTCTCCATATCACCAAATAGATTGGTCAATGGAATTACACAATTGAGGTTGTCGTATTGTAAAGACCCCTATACTGACCTGTGCATAGGAGCATAGGGAGACAAATTTTTACACTGTGTTCATCATAGATGCCACCAGCAATTGGCTTGGAGTTTTTCCCTGGTATTAAAGAGAGGAGAGTGAGAGGTAGCTGACTGAAGCGCTGACCTTAATCTAAAAGGTTGTGCTGTTATAAGCAGAGGTGAGTCTGGTCAGCTGTGCTACACCGGCCCATTGTCCATCCGTAACATGACGGCAGCTGGGGAACGCATACAGAGCGAAACATTAAATGTAGATACTCTTAAGTGGAGCGTCTCTCGCTCACTCGGGAGCCAGTAAAACAGTTTCAGGCTGATGTGATTTGCTCAAGTACTTAGTGATATTTCACAGAGAATACAGTGTCCCATTTGTTTGCGACGGAGACGCGTGAAAGTGGTGTAAAGAAAAAAATACAGGGAGCAGATCTTGCACAGGCAGCAAGCGTGGTGAAAGACCAGCACGAGTACATTTCTCATGCCTTTTCCTGCATTATTAGAATACTGCAAACAGAAAAGGAGAGAAATCTCGAGCGGTGTGTGTTGCAATCAGTTATTGTTGTTTGATGTGTCGGTTGTTTGGTGCTTTCTGCCCTGCTTCGCATTCTTATTCATGCGAGTGGATCAGCATATATACCATACATCAATAGTGTAAACACCGCTCAACACTTTGCCTCGCCCTGCAGATGACGAGGATTGTTCTTAAACAAACTCAAATGAATAAATAATATCTCAAGGAAGTGCTTATACTCAGATCCATAAATTACCTCTGCAGGCCCCACACTATCCTCTATGACACTGGTGTGAGCAAGAGTCCAGCCTGTGATTACGTCCCTCTTCTTATGCATCAGACTGACAAGCCCATGTCAGAGAGAGAGGGTGCGAAGGAGCGGGTGGGTGGAGGGGTAGACAAGCCCCTCGCTCTGAGTGCTAATGGATGATTGGAGGCAGGATAGGAGGCTTCAGTTCTCTCTTTCATCCTGGCCTGCTTTTGACCCAGAGAGGCTGCAGTAATCGGTCCGGCAGAGGGGTAATCATTCCCCGCGTGCAGACTCTGATAAGTTGGAACACCTTCCCCCGGCAGCGGAGGGAGCTCCCGCGGCCTCCCTGGTTATCGCTGTCCCCGGCACCCCTTCAAGAGGCTGCGTTTGCCTCCTCTCCCAGGCTCAAAGGCTCCATCAACAGCGGCTCTCTGCTCCACTTTCATCTGACAGAGCACATAAGCCGGTGAAAGGGAGAAAAAATAAACTGGGTTCTATCTCTCAAATTGTGATCTTATGAATTTCGATTTGGCCACTTTTAAAATGTAACTGCACAATTTGTTATTTTCCCCTGTTTCCCTTTCTCTGTTAATATCTGTGGCGATAAATTGCTTCGATTGACAGGCTCATTTTATTTGTTGTGTGCTTCTGTATTTGTGATAAGGCAGCGAACCGTGGTCACCTGAAGGGGGCCGAGAAGTTCTCTGAGCGCTGTTGCTCAACATCTTTCATGTAAGCCACTGTGAAAATTGTTTGGCTTTTTTTTTGTTGTTGTTGTTGTTGTTGAGGAAAATCCCAATGTTTTGCTTGATTACATTTTGTTATGGTTTTCTTCCCATTTTTCAGAGAACTTCTTAAGCCTGCCGAGATTACTGTTTAATAGGGATGATATTGTGCTGGCTTTATTGGCTATTTGCAGCTGCAGCGCCGGTTCATTTAATAGCCCCGTCGGTTGTTAAAGGGATTACACAGCTGCCACACTCTGCTGTGTACAGTGGGCCTCCGGTGTGGGGGGAAAAAAAAGAGTATTGCCTGAAATGGAAAGACGGAAAAGGAAAATCATTTTCTGTAGTTCTTCAGAAATGTGTGATCATACATGCAAAGTTTGCCTGCCACATTCAAATTACCTGCTCGCTTTGTGATCTGACTCTGATGATTTCCCATTCCATATCTAAGTGACCTTTAGAAGGCCAGAGGCACTACCCAACATTGATTAAATAAATTGATCCCCACACATTCAAAGGATATTAATTAGACATGGAAAACAAGAGAATGAACACAAATAGCTCTTAGTTTAAATGCAATAGCAAATAAAACATTGAGGGGGGATTTGAAGCCCAATAACACAAAGAGCTGAAGTCTGTTGTTGTCATTTGAATATGGAGAAGCTTGTTCACAAACTTTCCCCTGCAAATGAAAAAAAAACTAGTTGGACTCACCATAAAATCATTTTTAAAATGGGATTGTTTTTTCTTAATTAACATGATTGTTTTATGGATTAGTGTGAATTATTTCTTTATGTTCGCGGCAAAACAAATCAACACGTTTACCGACCGCATTCGAGCCTTAAGATCAATATGTGGCCTGACTGAATCTGTCATCTTTGAACTAGGGGCTCATGCTGAGATGTCGTACTTGTGGCCTGTGACTTGTCCATGTCAGCAGCAGCTGCCAAATAGGTTTCAATCGAGAGGGCAGAGTCATACAATATGTGCCAAAGCTAACAGCTGTTAACTACGCAACCTGCAGGCTATGAACTGCAGCTCTGTCCATTGTCAGTCTCTCCACAGTTAAATATTCCAGGAGGAATTTGTTACAACATGGCCATACATAACGGGTGAAAACCCTTTACACCAATATTGCTCTCAAAATTGGCAGCCTGAGAAGGAGGGACATGAGGGATGCTTGAGAGCGGTACCCTATCGCTCTCAGCCCCCTGGGAGCCACTTGGCCAGCTTTCATCCACATAATTATAATAAATTTGACATTTCATAGATAATATTGATTTCTTTATTTTAGCATTTCACCATAGGTGACAGTCTAGTGTCAAGAATGAAATTTCTATTGATCTTCTGCGCATTAATCCCTCATGTGTATGTGATCATTTTTATAAGACCTTTTACTGCACATAAATCAATATTTCATATTTCCAGCCATGGCAGAGGAGATGTCATATTTGTAAACTGTGTCTTGACACTAGCAATTCCTTTCTTGTTCAGCTGCAACTGTGCAAGACCAGTCAATTTGGGGTGGTGGGAGTAGAGGCACAAGGGAAGAGGGGGAGGAAGGAGGGTGGATGGAGGTGGAGGACGAGGGAAGAGAATTTGCAGTCTACGGCTTTGGTCTGGCTGGGAGGAGCTGAGCCTGCCTTGAGATCCGTACTGCAGCATTGATGAGGAAATATCATTTTTAGAATTATTTAGCTTCCAAAGTGACGGGAGGCTTTTAATAATGGAAGTGAACTGGCAAATCAGCGCTGAGAACACGACATTGAGCGCCACTTTAAATTATCTGTTAATTTCTGGCTATATATTTTCTCAGATTTTTGAAGAATATGCTTAAATCTCAACAGTGTGCTGATGTTAAATGAGGAGCACGCAAGTCTTTAACCACATTTGTCCACATGTTTTTTTGTTGGGGTGTTTGATTTTTCTTTTTTTGTATAATATTTGTAGCTTTTTCACTGGAAGTTACACATTTTATCCAATTTTCTGCAGTAGCTACATCCCTTGGTATGCTTTCGTATTTAGTTGCACATTGTGATCAAACTGTTTTAAAAATAAAACATAGAAGTATGGCATATTTTTAACACGTCAGATTTTCTTACGGTCTACACGTCCAGTATCTTTGGAAGTGTCAGAATGAGTGACTTGTTTTTCCACAATGATTTGAAATTTAAAAAAAAGAATTTCCCCCACATACTGGAATGTTGCTCTCAGCTGCAAGTATAACATGACAATAGCCATGGAGAATGCACAACTGTTTGGTGAAAAATATGATCACCTGAATGGTGCAGACACCTGACCTTTTCTCAGTCTCCCTTAACATGTCCCTTCCATACAATCAGTGTGAGAGCGCCGCACAAGAAAGGCCAGTCCATTAAGAGAATATGCTAATTTTGCCATCCGCTCCTAATTGATGCCATTTTACCAAGTAAACAAGACTTCTGTCTACAATGGATGTGTTTCTGCCAGTTAAAAGGATATTTCAGATCGGCTCTTTCCTGTAATTTTCTCTCTGAGAGCTACTGGTGTGCCATTATTGCAAATTATAAGTCTCTCCTTTTGAGGAGAGGTGCTATTCTTGCTGTGTCTTTTTTTCCCCTCCTTAAAGGCCATCCACTATTTTTTGTCCGTCACTGGAGAATCTTCATTCACGTGAAAAGGTGTCAGTGCCTGACCGTTTGAGCATGATGACAGACACCCAGTGGAAGTGTGAGTGACTGCCTGACACCATAGAGGTTTGTCAATGATGTCAACGGCACTCTGGCAGCTAACACAGTATTGTCCCAGACACTCTACAGGACAGCATCATAATATGGGACGTAGACAGGGCGTGATGTGTTATCTCCACAACCTCTCTCCCATCCCTCAGTCTTTACCGCAAGCCATGACTGAAGGTCTATGAGGATCCCCGATGCGCCGAGTTGCCTAGATTCATCTTCCCTGTCAGCCACGTAATGCTGTATGAGCTTGTTCCTCCATTCAAGTAATGCTGATGAATCTGCTGTCCAGACGCCTCTCGCTCCACTTTGTTGAAACAGGGGGATAGACCTATTACAATGTACCTTTTGGTCTCACCATACATGATCATTTCTCCCCTTCTGCCAAATTCTTCTTTAGCAAAGAGGCTATCAAAGTGTGTGTGTGTGTGTGTGTGTGTGTGTGTGTGTGTGTGTTAGTGTGAGCGTGTGTGTGTGTGTGTGTGTGTGCGTGCAGAAGGAAGGGAGAGGGGGGTGTACATGGCCGGGCAGGCGAGGTTGACTGGCACTCAGTGCTAAGCTGTCTCTCTGAGGAAAGGGCTGTTTAAAAGGCAGGAGCTGGCAGCGGAGCAGACCTCTCAGCTCCCTGTCTAAATACTGCTTCTGTGTGACTGACAGCGAGGCAACAACACACTGGCATTCTCCTTTCAGCCACTCAGCAACCCTTTAACAAAAAACCACAGGATTTAACATAAAACTCAGACCAGAGTGTCACCTAATGCAGCATTGCTGCCTTCACACAGCTCTTTAAATTATTTAACATGACAAGCTGTCCTTTGGTTGTTATTCTTGTGCATGTGATATGACCTCGTGGGGTTAAAAAAAAAAAAAGGGGGGTGCTTGTTGTAACATGCGAATTAATTAAGATGATATGAGTAATCATTATAATTTTACATAAAAAAATTATCCATCACATAGGAAGATACATTATGTTTCTGTTTTCTAATGATATGAGCTTGTGAGACCCGTTCTTGTGTGCTTTGAATTCCTCTCCTTGGAAATGATACAAGTTAGCTTCATGTTTGATTTATTGTTATTTGTTTAGAGATTGGCCTTTCTAAATTCAATTTTTAGATGTATAAAATGTTCTTTTCCCATACAAGGGACAAACAAGAGTCATCAACAGGCAAAAAGAAGACGTTGTAAATGTTGCAAAAGCTTAATAGCACAAAATTAACAATCTATGTGGTTTTGTTGAATTCAATTAGAGGGATATCTTGCTATTTCATGATGCACTTAGGAATGACAAAGCACAGATATAAGTATTGATTTTTTTGTGCCCATAACCAGATAAACAATATGTATATGTATGTATTTGCAGGGCAAATTGAATCAAAATGCACATATTACATTGAGGGCCCTGGAAGACTGACAACAATTGAATTTGTCAGTCAAGAATTTAGTTAAAGATTTAAAGACCTTTGATCTACCGGTGAGCAAAATGATACGAACCATCCAGAGTAAGAGATATTTATGGCATCTTGCCCTTGTTACTGCTCGCACATGCAATTTTTTTTTTTTAGAAGCTCAGTTTCATTGCATGTCTGTTTCTGTGTTTGCTTATTTCAGCTCGTGAAATATCTGCGTCAGATGCGTGTTTGTTCGCATCAGTGTGTTTGTACACATGCATGTGCAGAATCAGAGAAAACAAAAATGCCTCTGTGTAAGAATTCTTTACTCTGGTATGTGTATGTCTATGCATGTGCGTGTGACCATGTGCGTGCATGTATGTCGGGGCAAGTGTGACGGGGATTGTCTCCAAGAGGCACAGAGGTAGCAGAGAGAACGTTAGCCATGTTTGTGGATTAATAACTATTAATTCTCCTTTTGACTGTAATTGATGCTTAAATCTCCGCTCTCCTCCTCCTCTCGGCAGACCTCTTGTCCCCCCGTCAATTCTGTCCTCCTAATAAGGGCATTATTCCAAGGGATTTCATGCATTCTGATAAATCAAATTAGAAAGCCAGTGACTTAGATAGATTGCAGCGAGTAATTAGAGAATCCTCAATGCCTTCCTCTCTGCCACTCATTTGCAAGACTCTTTGTTATCTACCTATCTGGGCGCAGCATGAGGCGGTGTGTGTTTGCATCACTTTTCCCTCTTAAAATTCCTTCCTTATGTCACTGGAGAGACAGATCCCAGACCATATCTTGTCACCCGGGCTAGCACACCGCACAACGGACAGCGCAGTGGGACAGCCGTTAATTGGAGCAACTTGGGTTGGTAAGTACCCACGTGTGTGTCAGTGACATGCAAGAACAAGGAGATGGGCTGACACATGGAGACAGGGGACACCCTGGGCTGGGCTGACCCCCCCACCACCACCACCTACACACACACACACACAACCCACCCACCTACGCACACAACACACACACGCACCTCCACATGCCCCTCGCCCTCTCTCCTTGCCCTCTGGAAACAACACCATGTTCCTGATACTGAGTCAGCGGTCACTATCACGATCCATGTCAGCTGAGCAGCCTTGTTCACACGAATGTTGTGTGTGTATGTGTGTGTGTGTGCTTGTGTGTGTATGTATGTGTATATATGTGTGTATCTGTTTTTTAAAAATGAATACAGTAATTGTATTTTTTTTCATTCAAAATCAGTGTTAAGTACATATAAATACTCCTCACTCCTTCAAGTACTGCACTTAAATACAAATCTGAGATACTTATACTTGATTATTTCCATTTCATGCTGCTCTATACTTTTACTCTGCCACAGTTATGAAGGAAATATTCAACTTTTTTTGTCACTTTAAATATTAAGATTTTACACACAAAACATACGAGCTTCTAAAGTATGATACACTGTTAGAGGTTAAACTACCCGACGCTGTCTAAAACAGCTCCACCTCCACCAGCTGCAATAGTAAAATGCATCAGTAATATATATAACACTCACAAGAGCCGTTTTTGTGCTTTATGGGTACTGTAACTGTAATATTTTCAATGCAGGACATTTACCTTTAATGGAGTATTTTCACTGTGTGGTATTGCTACTGTTATTTGAGTCAAAGATACAAATACTTCTTCCACCACTGTTTGAAATGAAAAAGAAATATTTGTCAAACCAAACCGAGGAATCACTCAATAGACAGGACCATCTATATACCTTACAATCATCTCATAGTCCAAAGTCCTGACAGCTGCACTTCCTCCTCATCTACCGTGTCCCCTCCATGGCATTTTTCTTCCTTTCTTTTCCACTTTCCCTGCACCCCCCATCACAAAGCAGTCTGACAGAGTTCACTTTTCTCCTTTAAGAGGATGAATGAAGATAAAAAGCAAAGCAAAATGGAGCACGAGAGGCATCACTTGCTTTGATTCATGATGGCTGGGAGTTTGGCGGATCTCTTCAGCCTGCCTGCCTGCTCGCCTGCCTGCTCGCCTGCCCCTCTAATGGAGAGCTACAGTGACACCGTCAAGACATCAGGAATGGCTGATTATGGTGCTAAATATTGATCTCTGCTTCACATGTGTCAAAATTCCCCCCACCCTTTAATTAGAATTTCCCCTTCGCGCCATACAGGAACTAACCGAATATATTAGAGGACTTCATGAGGAGGAGGGGAGTGCAGCTAGCGGGGCATAATTGTGACCTCTTGTCTTGCCTCTTCCCTCCTGAGTTTTGAGATGACTCCCAACTGTCTGTCTAACGCTCCCGGCTTCTGTGATAATCAGACTTATTTTCCTTGTCTTATCACATCGCCTGGCTCTCCTGTTCTCCATTCCCCATCTCTCCTGTCTTGTTCCTTCTCCTCCAACTCCTTTTTGCCTTGTCCTGTCGAGTTTAATTTTAATTTTACAAAAACACTGTTGTGTTTTAGGTTTTGTTTAGACTTGGTGGAGGAATACAGTAAAAGAATGGCTTTGTCCTCCTATGTGCATCTTTATTTTTGTTGTATTTAGTTAAAAATGTCCTGATAATAGTTCGACCGGATTTAGCATTGCACTTCTGATTCAGCAGAACCAGAAATATCGTCTTTTTTATTCCACACATTCTTCTTCCTTGTCAAAATCTGCCACCTACATTACCCACAATGCAACTTTACCAATGAAAATTCTGTCTGGGATTTGGGTGTGTTTATTGGTAGCGGCAAATGTAAGTAGCCTTAAGCAGATATGAGGAGCGACCTACAGAGGTCTGGTAAGCTGACTTCTTTCTAACCACGCCACCAGATCTGTTTTTATTTCCTTTAATGCTGACTCAAGTGACATCACTTGAGGCAGTTTTTCAGACTTAATGCAGCAACATCTGGAGCCACAAACGGCCTAAGACAACTTTTTCATGCATGTACTAATAGTACTACTAATAATAGTAATAGTAGTAGAGTTTCCTTTTAATGATTCAGCAGTATGTGTATCTCTGCATGCAATGTTGTGCTTATGCTGATTAATATGGAATAAATATAAATGTTCAAGTAGCTGAGTGACCTTATGGTAAGAAAAAAACCCTCAGATTCAGTGATCAGAATTTTATTTTCAGTCAGGTTAAAACTAACATTATGAAGTTGCTCCTAATGGAAAGCGAGCACACTCATAGTACCACAGCAGTGCAGCGATCATGCGCTGTTTGCAGAGAGGAAGAGATAAACATAACACATATTAATGAATTGTGTTGAGAGTAAACTTACTCTGATGCCACTTATTTTTAAACAAGCGCCTTAGTGTCTTCTCTGTCACAATTCATTATGTATATTCCTCCTCTCTTCATACTGTTGCATACTTATGCTGCTCAATATTAAATCTATTTTTCTCTGTCCACTTCTGGATTTTTAGAGCACTAAAATGTTTTGTCTTTCCCAACTATTTCTTCCACATCCCCAGCAGCTCTAAATCCATCTTTTCCCCTGTTTGCAAATTCTCTTTCCTCTCTCCACCTCCACCTCTCCTCTCTCTCCCCCTCCCTCCTTTTTTTTGGTTAGGAGGCATTGGTCGTTATTGTAGGACGCTGGCAGGCTTGCCGTCAGCTGCATTCTGGCGAGAGTCAAGTGCCACGAGGTGCCTTTTTCTATTTGTTTGTTTCATGCTACACTGCACCAGCCACTGACCTGTGGTAGCCATGTCGTGCAAGAGGGAGGCCGGTTCATCCAATCAAAGACTGGCTGAAAATTAACACTGATCTTTCCATTCCTGAAGAGGGACTGTGGCAAAAGGCAATTTCATGACTATAGTGTGGCTTCTGAATTCTTTTTTTTTTTTTACTGATATCTTCTCTTGATGATTTGAAAATGTTGACACAGAAATGTATTTCAACAAAAACAGGGTTCAAATCTGTTGTTCACTCCTATCCTTTCATACAAAACCTCTTTTATTGAGACTCAATCTCACAATACGATATTCTAATATCGCAGATTTGTTTTTGTTTTGTGTTTTTTTTTTCACAGTGAATTCAATCTGATCCCCTGCAATTCAGAACATGCAATATTCATAGTTGATCCATTGACTGCTATTCAAGCGGGAACTATTTGAAGAGGGAAAGTTCATGTGCATTTTTGATGGATTGTGCATGTCTCCCCCTACTCTATATGGATAGAGAGCTTGTTTGAAGGTCAGTGATTCTCTTCAGTCAGAGTCTTCCCACAGCACTCCTTTTTTAGGGGGGAAGAATATCTCTAGTCTTCACTCCATATTTTTCAAGTGCTTCCAGGATGACTAGGTTGGATGACCTTGGATCCTGTTGGAGATGAATCTCTTTGAGGCTCCCCTCTCTTTCTTTTCTCAGGGAACTCTGTCATGAAGAAAGACAACGACCTTCTCCCGTCAGACTTTTCATGTAAAATATCCATTTTACCCACATCCCAACCTTTTCATGTCTTTGATATTTTGTGTTTTTCCACTGCATGTGTGCTGAACTACATTTTCCTTTATCACACGTGCATGAATACTCGCACTGCATTCCTCTTTTTTTTTGTGACAAGTCGATATGCTTAAAGCGCTCAGTTAATTTGTTTTTCAATGATCTCGAATTATATTCTTCAGATTCTATATGTGCATTAACCGAGGGGGTCTATATTTAAAAACTTGGCACATTTATGTGTGTGTGTGTGTCTTTGTGTTTGCATGCAGGAATGAGGGGTTGAAAAGGGGTTGAGTGGATCTTGAGAGCTGGCAGGTGCATTATTGCAGCAGGCTCTCCCTAGCTTGACATGTGTGTGTTCCTAATCTCTTAGTGATATGACAAAGCTGTGTGGGAGCTTGGGCTGGATCTCTTCTGACTGTTGTGACACACACACACACACACACACACCACAACCCCCCTCTCTTGTTCCCTTCTGTCGAAACACACACACACACACACACACACTTCATATTCCCCTCTTGACCCCTCAAGGAGCCACCATTCTACTATCTGCTGGCACCTTCCCACTGTAGATGTGTATTTATATGTGCCATGAGAGTTTTGTTGAACCATCACTACATGCATCTATTTGTCACTCCATGGGTACATGCCTATAGTGTGTGTGTTCATACACGCAGGATATTGAATACACTAGCAGCAAAAGTCAGATGTGGATGCAGACAAGTGAATTTCAGGCTTGTTTTTTTGTTTCCCTTTTCTTAACTTGATTTGATCTCAGCAAAAAATACAAAAAATACACAGCAGGGATGACTTTGTAGCTGTAAAACCTTACCAAACTATTTCCAAGTTTGTTTGTTTAATCAAGCAAACACAACCGAGGTCTTAGGATCACTCCATAAGAGCATATTTTCTGGTTGAACCCACCAAAATACTTATATATTTTTTGTATAGCTCTACATTTGGCCAAAGGGAGCACATAACTTCTGCTACACCTGTGTTCTGCTAAACGAATAAAGCTATGACTGTAATTTAGGGGCGAATAAAAAAGAGATTGTGTACCTGCGGGACATTTTATGCCTTTTATTAGAGAACAGAGAAAAACAGGAATTCAGGCGGATGAGAACCACACTGATGAACCACATCAAACCGGAGACATCACGAATTACACTGTCAGCACCTTGAACCCATATTCGACGAGGGCACCCACGTACCTGCTTTTTTAATCTGGATTGCTTTAATTCAGCAAACACACAGTTTAAATGGCTGCAAAAGACTGAAAGGAACTCTAACACTTAGCAGATGATAGAAGACCAGACACACACTCGCACACACACACACACACACACACACACGATTTGACTCAAAGACATGAACAGATTACATGTGCATGGGTGTGTTTAATATGTTTCACTTCACATGGAGCAGCGGCACAAACCATAACACAGGATGAGGGCATATTCTTGCAGGAACTGAGCCAGTGCATCTGACCATGTTGACATTTTACACACTGACATCAGACAGAGAGGGGGGCGGTGGGGTGATGGCTAGTTTGCAGCCCTGTATTCAGTCACATTTTCACAAGGGAAGGTGTAAATTAGGGCGTTTTTTTTAGACTTTAAGTCACAGTATTGAAAAACATGTCAATGACAATGTAAATCTAAGAGTAAATAGATTTGTACGTTAGACTACTATGATTTTTAAAAAATGATGTAGAGAGAGGCATGATTTTACTGTCTGTTTGGTGACACACCACATGCGTCATCAAAACCATATTCTTCTCCTGTGTGTTTTTACAGTTTGCTCCTCAGTCTCCTCCAGCCTCGCCCCAGAGACCTAATGCATCATTTGAGGCTCATACAATTCACTGCTTCCCAAGCCACTGGCTCCTACCAGCCTGATGGAGGCATTTTTCGCCACTTAGAAACACGCACTGTGTGCCCGATCCCTTCCTCCTTAATATGTCCTCTATTACCATCAGGCATTTATGCCTGTTTTTTCTACTTCAGTAAGCACTGAGCACCGGCTTCATTAAAACTAATTGAATCGGAAACATGTCTGCCCGAGGAAACATTAACTCTTTCTATTAAGGAAATTTCCGATTTCATTTTGTCAATAAGGTCAAAGGACTGAGCCTGTGTGTTCAATACTGATACATTCTGTGTCCATAACGTTAAACTGTAGGGCTATTTAATTCAGCCAGACAGAGCCTATGATCTATCAGCGTTGAATGTACGTCTCAAACTCTTTGCGGTTTCTGGTGATTATATAATCATTTGTTAAAATCAACCCACTTTTTTTCCCCCTCCAAATCTATAGTTTCCTAAACTCCTCTCTGACATAATGTCCTGTCAATTTCATTGCATTATTAATCACCTGTGGGTAGCATAATTGAGTCTTGGTACAAGCATTGCGTTAACGGTTTTTACTGACCACACTTGAAACAATAATTTGATGGCATCCGTCAGAAATCAATGCGCAATAACAGATAACATACACAGCTGTTTAATATGAAGTAAATATTTATGAGTGGTCTGACTGGGCATCAAGTCCAGTCAATCTTCTTTGAAAGGATCTGTGCAAATGATTAACCTCATTTTACTGGTGCTGTCTGGGCTGGTAATGGCCATTAGAGCTAAGAAGGAGTGAGGCCTTTGATTTTTGGCTCCTCATCATTCACAGCTTGTCGCATCCTTTCATCCTTCATACATGGCTGCTGAATTGATTGTCTGTTTAGTCCTATGAATGATAAAGCTGCTCTGGGCCACAGGCTGAGAGGGGACAGACACGGCTCACTTCCATCTATATGCAAGGTGGATTTCTTTTCCTGCCTCGCCACTTGGAAATCTGCTTTTTGCATTATTTATTGGACAATCATCAGCATTTCAATATGGTAAATCAAATAGTCACAGTAATATAACTATAGGCAGTCGTATCCAAAGGGCCATCATTCAACTCATTATTCATTCATTTTGTTTAGAGCTATAGTCGGCAGGACTCATGAGATCCATAAGTTGTGTAATCAACATGTTTTACTGCGAGCTCACACAAGCGGACTGCCTGGACAGAGGGAAAGGTAACATGGAAGGAAGTGATCACGGGTGAAGTGTGTACACTCAAAGTGCTGTAAAGTGGTACATAACCAAAGACTAGATGGAATATAACCTCTATGGGAAATACAACATGAAAGCAGAGTGCACTGGCGTACTGAGAAAGTCAGCTGACTTCTTTAAATCCTTTTCATTTGAAAGCACATCAGGTAATAATGAGCACGTTACAGCGTTGTAGTCATAAAGCGATGCATTGCGGATCTATTTCAGGTATTGCTCACATGCTTTGTAATAAGATTTTCACTCTGTACCTATAAATAACTTTTAATGCCACTCGCGTACAATGTGCAGAAATGTAATACTTAGAACTATAATTGACTCTCTGCTTTATCCAAGTCAGAGAAAATTACACGTTGAGTCCGAAACTCGTGCTTTATACAGTAGATCAACGTGATGCATCACAGAAGTTTCACATTTATTTGTGCATCTTTATAATTATATTCCCACTTTTCAGACTCTTTGCTGCTGCAGTTGAAAATGTACCTCATCTAAAAGTAATTCCAGCAGCGGTTTGAGCACAAGGTGAGTTCTTCCTCATCTTCTTCGTCTGCCTACCAAGTTCACATGTAGTGCAAAGGTGAAAGGTCAAGAGCTCTCCCACCACAGGGGATCATATGAAGTAAATGGCTTATCTTGGCCTCCCAACATGGTAATTCACAAACTAAATCGAAGTCAAAGCCAACACTCTTCACATATGAACCAAAATATGACAAACTTGGTTTTGTTGTTGGGGAACGGCTCCTGACAAAATGTTAACGTTCAGGTCAAACAAACCACTGCAGGCGGTCGCCGGACTAAACACACCTACAGCAGAGCTACAGCACTTCAAATCCATCAAACCCCGCTTGTGTGAACCTGTCAGGTTGCATCACAGAATTAGACAAAGTGCAGCAATGTGCAGCTGTGCATGCAACATAACCTATGATCGTCGTACAGTGCGTGCCGCATGTGTGTGGGAACATCTAATAGTGTGATACGTGAAGCTGGGACTCTTTAGAATTAGATTTTTTCCTCATGTGTCGTGCACGAGCACTTAGCAGCAGACACTCGGAAAGACAGCCACCTTCACCTGCACGGCTTTGGTCTGTTGTTCTCTGGAGAACTGGAGAGGGAGCAGGAGCTTAAGACGAGGCTGAACAAGTGGGAAATGATTTCTTTCTCCTAGCCTCACCGCTGCCACAATCATAACCTTCCACTAATGTCAAGTGCGGGGAGGAAATGAAGTCACAGGCTGTTAATGAATTTAGACTCAAAGTCCTCCAGCATATATAATCATGCACAAACACTGACAGAAGTATTAAGCTACTTGTGTCATGTTTTATTGTGTCGAGTGTACAGACATGTTTAAAACCTAACTGTACTTTGAGTCAATAGAGAGAACTTGTGACATTGTAATGCACCCTTTCAACAGATCTGCTAAATGTCAGCAAACTGGTTCTGAGTGTAATCCCAATTTGCCTTGGAATTAGCACTTTACAGTGACGATCTAATTATTTAGACAATTTATTGCCTGCTGCTAATATCTCTCAAAATAAGCTGTTCCCTTCATCTTGATCATGTGATAAATGTGGAATCACTGAGGATAAGTCCCAGACATGCCTCAGAGCCTGGCGTCCCTTCTCTCCTCTGCTAGACTGAAGGAAAGGCTTTGTGACAGCGGCACTGCCTCACTTGGTGCAGGCCAATCACTGCCGATTTATATACATTTCTAAATTACTCTGCAATATAACAACATGCGGGTTTTTAGTGCGCAGCGGCTTCTCAAAATGTGGCTTGAATCGCTGTTGTCTGAAGGCAATCAGTAAATGGGATTAAGGGATAAGCAGTAGGACTTTTTACCTGACTGAAAACAGAAGCGCAGAGCCGGGCTCTCCAGGGGGGGTTTGAGGGAGGTGGACGGTAATATCAGGCTTCAATATTAAAACAGCTATGTTACTTTGTTCATCAACCGGCTCCGGTTGAGAGAGGAAAAAATAACTTTAACCTGCACAGCTGCGAGAACATATCAGAGGAAATGTGCCTCTGTGTGGCATCATTACATCTTTCTTGTTCACTTAAAATTAGAAGCGCAGCGTTGGTGACGCAAAATGGAAAGCTGCGCCACCTGTGCGCAACCAAAATTTACATTTCACAATAATTGTGTTCTTCTCAGCTGCAAACGTGTTCTTCTTATTTTTAATAGCAGGTTGCGTGGGAGACGGCCTTTTATTACCGGAGAGCTGTAAGCTGTGGTCTGACTTGTCGGCAGGGCTGAAGTGGTCTAAAACATTAAAGTGGGAAAAGCGGTTTGAAGTCGCGCGTAAATGTTCTCACACGCCAGTTAAAGATAATGAAAAGTGGACGTCACATTTTTAATCCTTTGACTATTGGGCAACAAGTCTGTCCGGAAAGACAAGCTTCAACTTTTATTTGCATCAGCAAAGAGCATCCAGAGGAAAAGACTGATCAATAAATAATAATAATAAATCCAATCATCTTTTTTTTTTCTTTTTTTAATTATTCGCTCAAAAATGTGACTTTGTTTGGGACTGAAACGAAAAATGAAGACTCCTATATTTAATCCGCTGTATCTTTTTTTTGTCTTTGTCAAATACAAATGCACATTAGAAAATAAAAAGATGTTTAAACAGCTGTGTTGATAAAAGCGCCTTTTAAAAAACTTTTTCAAATATAAGAAATATACTCATGCATGCAGGGGAAAACTTTAAGGTGTCCCCCTAATTAGAAGTGTATTCAGATTAAATCTTTGATGACTGAAGTGTTCGCTCAGTACAGGTTTAAATGAAACCATTAAAATGGTCGAATAATAAAATGCGCAAACAAAACAGAGAATTTGAACTTGAAATAAAACATGAGTAGGCCTACCCATTGTTTGCGACAAGTCCAGAGACATACTCCATGAACTAAAAAGATCTACACAATTTCACAATTAGTGAAACAAAAAAAAAAATAAATAAATAAAAGAGATTATTATAACAATGATTTTAAACAGGCCTGCAAGCGCTGATCCCAATGCTTTGGGCAATTAGGATAATAAAGTTGAAACTATAAAATAATATTTTCTCTCTCGTGCCAAAGTCACTCTGTCCGATCAGACATGTCTGAATTTAAAGAATAAATTAATTTCAGAGAAATTATTTAGCAAAGGATTGATTTAAAAGTTTTATTTGTAAACATTAAATATTTCTTTCTCTCTAAAGTTTTTGAATTCGGCACCAAATGCGTTACAGAAGTTTGTAAGTACATCATGATGTCAAAGATGTGGGCCTATATCACACACTCAGCAACCTCTTGAATATAAGATGGAGTTTTTTTTGTTTGTTTTGTTTGTTTGTTTGTTTTGTTTCCATTTCCAAACGTGTTAAATCATAACTACCTAGACGTTTATAAGACATAAAACATAGACAACGTGCTCAGCATGAACTTTGATGGTTTGAAATCGTTTAAATTGCACCATGCTTAGTGTAGCTCTTGGCAATAGAAATAATAAATATATAGAAACGTTTATATTCAACAGCAACAATACTTACAGCACATACAAACAAGGAATGTCTGACAGTTTTACAAACACCATGGGTCCCTCATTTTCTATACAGATGAGATATTTTTCTACATATGCGTCATACATAAAAGAAGTGCCATAACTACGAATCTGTATCAAATCTAGCAGACTACATAGTGTCCGGTATATATTATATATAGACATCACCTCAGCAAGTGCCTATAAAAGAAAAACAAAAAACAAATGAAGGAATAAAAGAAAAAACTAGAACATGCGTTATCTTTTCTGGATACTTTTTGGGGATCCTGTCAGAAACACATAGGCACGAGTCAGAAAAGAAAAGAAAATTAAATCTTTTCATTATAAGAAACTTTGTACACATGTTATAAACCGATGCATTGGGAGGCATCACATAATCTATCATAATATACAGAGTGTGCGTGTGGGGGGGGATGTGTGTGTGTGCGTGTGTGTGTGTGTGTGTTAATATATATAAATGGAATATATTACATCTGAGTATGCTGAATCAGTAGAGCCGATGTTAAATAAACAGTAAGTGATTGCAAGACCGGATTAACTTTGTTGACAATTTGTCCACTGGAGAGAAATTCCCCGGGATGATTCACTCGTTTGGCACTCAAGAAGAAAAAGAAATTAAAAAAAAAAAACAGGCCTACACAACAATCAAACTTTCTCTTCCTTTTTGTTATTCTTTTTTTTTTGTCATTAATCATTACTCATAATAGGGTACTGTTGTTCTATTAGCCTACGGAGCTTGCAAATATTCAGAAATAATAGCGTTAAAAATCTGTCCTGTCTGACTCAAAACAGTCTTCTTTTTTTTTGTATTTTCTTTTGGAAGTTCTTTGAGGTCTCTCCATCGGAGTCAGACTCAGAAAGGTAGGGTGTCGAGGAAAAGTTTGTCAATTATTGCTGGCGGAGGGACTAGATCTTCTAGTTTTAGGTAAAAGATACGCTGCAGACCTTGAGTACATAGTGTGCGCAGTTCAGGGAGCTTTCCCAAGAGTTTTGACAAGTAGTTGGGACGATTCAATCCACCGCCATTGAATGTCACTTGATCTTTGAGGCAGTTGACTATCTTGTTTTGGAGATCCTCGACTCTTTTGGGTTCCTTAAGCCCGTGTCGCTCTGAAATGTAGAAGGAATAGATACGGATATTGTTATTACCATTATTATTATTTCCGATTCGTGGCTTTCTCTGTTTTTTTTTTTTTTCACGCATTATTACGCAGGCGGAGTTTCCAAAATGCGCATTTTACGCACCTGTTACCATGGCCAGAGCTGCGATGCAGGAGAAAGCTGAGATGTCTATGTTCATGCTCTGCAAATTGGAAGAAAACTCCACGATGGCGTCCACCCACTCTCCAAATCCACGGACGCACTGTAGCCTGTGCAACACCACTCCATTACAAAAAATAAGTTTGCCTTCCACTGGGTTGGACCTGCAATTAATAAGAAAATGCCATTAATTACGCTTGGCAATAAATGGGAATTTAAGAGCCTTCATATTATTGGGCAGCTAATAAAAGCCAAAGCAATGAAGCTTGAAGGAGGAGCTGATAATTATCCAAAGCCTAGATTGTTTTGTTTAATAATTACGCAGGCTTACCTGTACGCCAGCCGCAGGACAAAAAGTTCAAGGAAGGCGGATTCAAAGAGGAGATCTTGATCCTGCTTCGGTAGATCAGAAAAGCCAGGGATCTTTTCCGCCCAGCCCCGGATGATCTCCATGGAGCCCGTCAGGAGATCATAGAACTGCTGGATGTGCTGTGTGTTGTCTCCAGCCATTTGGTAGTCAGGGTTAGCCTGAAACTGGAATTTAATTTAAACAGCGCCTTAATGAGGTCCTTTTAAAATATATAATCCGTGAAATTGCAAATGGCCATTTCCAAGAGGGAGAGGGTGCTTTTTTACTATTAAATTCATGTCTTCTTTTTATTAACTTCTCTATTTCAACGCAATTTACTCAGGGAAAAAATATGCCACATTAAAAGCCTGACAAAGTTAGGAATTCAGCGATGTATTAGAGGAAACTTCCAAGGCAGTAAATTGTTCTCTAAAAGCAGGACTAAATTAAAAAGGCCGTCAATCTTGGTGTTCCTTCTGTTTTCAGTCAGAGTAATAGTGTTAACTTTTTTTCTTATGTGTTTTATATCTGAGACTGTGGTGTACCTTACTTACTCTGGAGTAATCCAAAGCAGACATGGAGGGGTTGGAGTCCACATGGGCCCTGACGAGTGCGCTTATGAGGCTCACCGGCGGCGAAGGTGGGGAGGGCTCCTGGGGACTTTTGGGTTTGGATGGAAGGCGTCCTCTCCGACCTTTCAGATTATCCGTTCGGACAACTCGATTGGAAGAAACACACGTCATATAAGTCATTCATATGCACTCCTGTTGCTGTGCGTAAATGTATTTTAAAGACGTGAAACAGACACTCTATTACGCACACGTGGGGGAAATATGAGTTATAAGTTATAAGTGGTTATAAAATAATTGAATGCATGGACTAAACTTACCTTCTCTCACCATTCCGACGACAATGCACTTCTGGAAACGGCAGAACTGGCAACGATTTCTTCGGCGTTTGTCAACAGGGCAGTTTTTATTCGCTAAACACACATATTTTGCATTTTTCTGAACGGTGCGCTGCAAAGAAAGAAAGAAAGAAAGACATAATGTCACTCTGCAGGCCTGTTTTAAGGCTATATATAACGTGTAGACTGTAGACTGCTGCACAAGTGATACAATATTTAAAGAAAAAGAAAGATGAAAACGATATAATATCTGTCATCTCATGTTGGGACTGCGCAACAAGAGGGAATAGACAGTGTGCAAATACGCATTCGTGGTCTCTCATATTTTACCCACTCCTTTGAGATCAACAATGTGTGGATAGATGTGATTGTCGTGTAAAGTTACTTTACACCCGCACCTTCAGGTGTTGCTTTTATTTCTTGCATCCCGCATTGAAAATGTGATTCTATTCTTTGTTTTTTAAAGGTGTTACCTCACAGAGCGCCATTAATATTAAGAAACACATAGCATATCTTTCACATAATATGCATGGTCGCTGTCATGTCAGCCCACCTTGAAAAATCCTTTGCAGCCCTCGCAGGTTCTCACTCCATAATGCTGGCAGGCTGCGTTGTCCCCGCATACCGCACACAGACCCTCGTTTGACGGAGATCCTCGGGACGGGGGCGATGGCACTTGGCTGTCCACCAGCTGGTGCCCGTGGCCGAGCTGCAGGGAGTGAGGAAAGGCCAGACCAGCCTGTTTCCGTATGGCGCTTGGCACAGCAAAACTCTGGCCGTCCAGGCCGCGGTGCACGCCCGGGTTGTCGTGGTTCATGGAGACGTGCAGCGGCCCATCGAACCGCATCTGACAACTGGAAACAGGAGTACCAGGCGGGGACTGCTTGAAGGAGAAGAGCGAAAGCCTTGACACCGGATTTTTGCGCTGGTCTATCATATGAGACGTGGCCGCAACATAGTTCTGGTGGAAACTGTGGAGGGAGCCAGGGTCCTCCCACATGTGATTAGGCTGAACCTGGAAGTTTGGTGTGCTCGGGGCATGTGGCGAGGAGGGTTTGAAGTACATAGGCCCAGAGTGAGCCATCATTTCTTCCGACTGGGGTGGCAGGTGGCTCTGCTGATGGTAGTTGTGCATCTGGACGTCCTCCACCTTGATAGAGGACTGGTCTCCAGAGTGGGGCATCTGATACAGACAGGGCGGTTTAACGTCGTAACTGGTGTTATAGTTGTCCATGAATGTACTGAAACTTGGGAGAGAAGTAGTAGCTGTGATCTCGGTGTTGGTCAAGTCCATGCTAAACTTAACAAACTCAGGTGTTAAGAAGTCGCAGCTGTATTCTCCTGCGGTGTGGTAGCTGTAGCTCTGGGAAGCAGGACTAGCTCCTTGAGGTGATGATCCATACTGAGCCTGAACGCAGGGCATGGCTGAAAACCAAACGGGTAAAAACACATCAGAATGTCTCAAATAAAAGTTGCAC
Source organism: Larimichthys crocea (assembly GCF_000972845.2). Lineage (NCBI taxonomy): Eukaryota > Metazoa > Chordata > Actinopteri > Sciaenidae > Larimichthys > Larimichthys crocea. Next base: position 11,864,824 of record NC_040028.1, read on the forward strand.
AGTCTTAGTCTTTTGAATCAAATTTTACCATAAAGAATAAAAAGCAACAGTGTTTTGCATCGATGAGTAACATCAGAACAAAATAACAGCAAACTGTAATACATCTGTGTGTGTTTTTTATTTTGAAAATAATTTTCCATATCATACCTCAAGTCTTCTGACAGTTTTTCGGTGACACTTGAAATGGGTTATGTCAGGAGTTGTATGGCTGTCACGATTCAAGAAAGCGGCTCTGTTCTGGATCTTCCCCTAATAAAAACACATCACTTTGACATTTACTAGATTATAAAATAAAACAAGATCTAAAAAAAAATAAAAAATAAAAAAGACGAGACGGAGACGCCAAATAAAATCAGATTGAATCTACACGATTGCGCACAAAATGTAAGCAGTTTCTAATTACGCACAGCATTATTTTTGGAAAAATGTCATAAAAATAGCGAATGGATACTGACAAAATACAGGCATGTGGATATCAAACAGCATGAGTCTCCTTATTTCTTTTTTGTTATAATAAGGTATGATGCAGCTCGTGATGTACAGACTAACTTCGCGCAACTTGTCCAGAACGCTGAACGCTAAAAAGAATAAAAAAAGAAAAAACTCGTGAAATATCAGTAACACCAACAGATCTGAAGCCCGAGTCAGACTCAGATTTGTCTAAAGTCAGTTTCACACTAAAAGATTACAAAACAAAAGGTTTAACAGCTCGCAGAAGTCGCCGCAAGTACAAAGCGCAGACACAGATTGTGTTGCAAAAAAAAAAGAAATAAAAGAAATGAGTGGATCTTACCTCTTTCACATCAGGGTCGTTGCTTTCAATCCATGCGATAAGCATGCAAGGGGTATTCATCAATTTCGGTAAAAGCTCCAAATCATGAGCGGTCGGTACCCAACAATGCCAGGCAGACAAAACCGTAGTGACTCCGCGAACTGACAGCGACACAAGCTTCGACTAACCCAGTCTGGCCAATGTGGCTTTGTTTATGTGAGCGCTGGATACCGTGGCCCACGTGTTTCACAGCGCTACGTCATCGGCGTCGACACAGACACGGACCAATCCGCTTGGGAACTTTTTCTCAAGCCCCAATTTTTCTGGTGAGTATGTTTGTCTTGTGGTATGTGTTCTATGTTGCTTCCCACATGGACATTAGCAGAGATGTAGTGGTGGGTAATAACCCTTCTGTGCTCACTTCAGACACCTATTTATTTATTTATTTATTTATTCATTTTGGGATTGACACTAATCTTTGTGCTGTGATTTCACTGTGTGTATCACATGTGCAATGTGATCTGGTAGCTCTATGTGTATGTAATTAAGTTTTTTTTTTTGAGTGATGTAAAGTTTTCTCCAGGTCATACCTTTTTGTTTTCAACATGCATTATTACGCATGATGTAGTAAAGGTAAACTAGGTTGCAGGTGTTCCAGCACTGCAGCTCACAGGTAGATACACTCCTGCTCACTAGTACTGAGTGCCTCGTAGTTGTTATTCTAGTGTAAAATTGAGATGAGTGTACATTGGCACATGTAGGCACAGTTATGTCACAATGAGGCAGACTCACGCCAGACTCACTACACTCGTATGAAACAGGCCTAATGAAGCAGGGGGGGGGGTCAATATTATTCTTCGTTATCTTCTGACAGGATTTCTGTATTTCAATTGTGTTCCAAATTTAGACCCTCCAGATGAGGTGTGGGGGGGGCCCGCCTATTCATAGTGCTGGTGTAGTGTATGTGAGCTGCTGCTGGAGGAGGAGGAGGAGGAGGAGGAAGAGAGGCGGGGTGGGGGGGGGGGGTTGGGGGTAATTAGTGGGCCTGTAGCCAGTTGTCATGGATTGAGGGGAGGAGGGGGAGGTGGGCCGATTTAGTCCCCAGAGAGGGAAACGTGATAGAAACGGGCAGAATGGAGAGTGACGCAGAAAACGCTCAAGTTTGACGCAGTCGCCAAAATAATCTTTTGGCCTTATTGTTCTGCAGCGATGGAATAACTGATCTCGGTGTAATCTTACACCAGCACCTTGTGGCCAATCAAGGTGGTCTAAATTTTTCTACATGCATATTGGGACTGGGCCTGAGTTTGTGATGTGTTGATATGTATGTCCACATGTGCGTAACAGCAGCAGCAGCAGCAGCAGCGCAGAGTTATTTCTAGTGGACTGATGTTTTAATATACGACCCAGAGAACAGCCATCACTCTCAGAACAGATTTATTTACTTATTTATTTATTTTTCTTGGCTGCCCTGTGCTCAGTGCACACAAGGACAGAGTGTGCAATGAGAGGGGGGGGGTGCTGGTAAACTGTATATCATGGTTACACTCACCTCTAGAGGACACTATTGTTCACCAGCCATACATCAACCAGCCCCTGTTTTTTTTCTTCTTTTTTTCTTTACAATTAACCTCTTTAATTAACCTAACCCCATTAAGGCTGTGTGGTCACGCCCAGTCATTTGCAGGTGGGCTATATGGCAGGATTTGTAAATTACAGATTCCCCTCATGCTGCACTGTGAATTAGAGGAAGAAGCTAAATGATGTGCTCAAAGTTCTGGTGTTGTTTCTAATAAGTTGTAATTATCCTGACCTCCTTGCCTTTATAGTAGCTGCTAATTACACCACCTTTCACTGTGTGCTGTAATCTACCGACTATACACATGTATTTACATACAGCATATGATGCACCTCTGCATAAATATTTTGTCTGAAAAACATCCACACGCTGCCTGGTCACACTGTGTTTCTGTTATCCAGTTACCATTTAGAGTTTGAAATAAAAACACAATTAGCAGCTTAATTGGCCATTTTACTGAAGAATAATTAACTTCCCATTTATATGCACAATTAATTGACAGAAAGTGAGGAGTTAGTTTTAATCACACAGAAGTTATTTCCTGAGATAATATTTTTAACTTTGTTTGAAGAAATGTCTACTGACATTACCAATTTTATAGTGTGTGGGTGTGTGACCGTGCATGCCTGTGTACTGTATGTGTGTGTGTGTGTGTGGGAGAGATGCATATTTTTTTTATTGCTTTATAGACTGTCACAGCTCTCTGTTATTAATTTCTCTGCAGGTACAATCTGCAGGAAATGTACTTCACTGGTGAATAAGACACCGCTGTTTTCTCGAGGTCACATGATGGATCCCAGTCAGAGGCTGCCCAGTGCCTAAAGGGTCGACACATGAAAGTGAACAGTGATCATTAACCAATTTTTCTTACTACCACAAAAACTAACTTCCAAGTCCAAGTTTCATCACTGCAACACATCTTATATCAGCATTTTACATCATTAGTTTGCAGTTTGCAAGTGGTCCTTATATTCTGGGCCATCAGCTTCACTTGCATTTTGGACATACATGAAATCGTCTGCTTCATCATTCATCTGGACACCAAAGAGGTGTGAGCATACACTTACCACTCTGTTAGGTACATATGGTACACTTAATCTAATATGATCCAATACAACAGCTCTGTCATAAATTCTACTTTCACAAAAGCTTATATTTTTTCAGTTTCAGAGCGATGATAATAATTCAACTTCATCTGCATTTTTGGGGTCATAGTGGGTGGTGGTGTTGTACTGGAGTGCATTATGTTAGACGGTGTTTCTAATATTGTGTCCCTCTCAGTATAACACAGTCCAGTTCAACATCCCTGCAAACTACGACCCCAGTGATAAACATATAGTTCAATCAATATCTCTCTGACAGTTTATTATCTTTGTAAAGGCAGAATTCACAGCAGAGCTTTTGTACTGGATCACATTAGATTGTACAAGTAAGATGAAGTGGTAAGTACAAATATGCTCCCGTAACTTAATGAAAGTTTTTCATTTTTGTGTTTCAGTTCAAATGATACAAAGTTTTGATGAGTTTATGACTGGATGTTGTCTTTTTCAGTGATAATATCAGTATTCAGATACTTAGTAGTAATATCACAGTGAAAATTATTTTTCTGAAACTCTCAGTACTGGATATTATTGTTGGCGTGGGTGTGATAGCACACAGAGGGATCCCTATTAATGTGAGAGGCAACTATGTATCAAACAACAAAGTGTAATTACTCAAGTAAGATTTTGAGGTACTTTTATTTTCCTTGAGTATTTCAATTTTCAGCTACTTCATATTCCCACTCTACTTTTCTGAGGGACGTATTTATCTGACAGCTACAGGTCCTGGTTGCTTTTGAGATTAAGATTTTACAAACCATGATCAGCTTATAAATGTGACCATTTGTTACAGATGTAACAGCCAGATAGTAGAGTTAGAGAGTTAAAATTAGCTCCAATATGATAAGCTGCAATATCAAAGTACTGCTTACATGTTTGTGCATCTGTAATAATAATCCAGTAATACAAAATATAATGATTGATTGACGATCATGATTTAGCTGCATAATTAGTACTTGTGCATCTACAGCAGCTAAGAATGGACAAACTGAACACTGGCTCTAGATTTTTTTGTTTTTTGGCTACTATAGCTTCTCCTACAAACTTGGAAGGGGAGGGTGAGGTGAGGGGTATTCATTGGGTTGTAACCTGCCCTTTCACCACTAGATGCCACTTAATCCTACACACTGGACCTTCAAGTAAGATTTCGTATGCAGAACTTTCACTTCTAACAAAGTAGTTCCACATTGTTTTTGTGCTACTTTTACTTATTATTACTTAATAATAATAATTAATACTTAATTTATAGAGCTGGATACTGTTATGTGTTGTGTGAACAACATTGTAACCAGTCCTGGTAGAGTGGTAAGTCAGACAGTTAACTAACAGTTACTGTTAGTTTAACCTAAAACAGCTCATCACATGTTTCACATCTTACCTTAGAAGTAACTTGTAGCGTAGGAAGAACAGTGTTTCTCTCTGACGTGTAGAGCAGCATTAAGTTGTTGAAAACTTCTTTCAATTCCTTCATCATTAATTGATCCACTTCACATTAGTCAGCACAAAGAACTGGATAAAACTACAGGGGAGTTGTTCCACATTCTTAAATCAAAGCCTACGTAGTTGGCAAAATTTGCTGGTCCCTCACACAAACCTCATTTCATTTCTAAGCACCAGCAGGTATCAAACTTTCTGAGAATTGAACAGCCCGACCCTGAAGGCATCCCTTTGCTCAGCGTCTTCTTTCCATTTCTAGATTCCCTCTTTACAAGCTTAAATGTCTACTTAATATGCTTTAATGCCTGCTCTTTAGAGCCAGGGAGCACTTCATCACTTTTATACACCTTTATATAACACACTGTTAACTAGCAATGCCTTATGGAACAGCTTGTCTTGCAGCTGGAAGGCGCCTCCATGGCATGATGGAGGTACCTGTTCACCATTCACAATGAGACAGTAAAATGGGAATAGAGGCCTCTGCATACTGCTGCTGTCTATATCAGTCAACGATGAATATTCATGAATCACAGTGTCATGACATGCTCTGTAATTGGCAGCAACATTAGTAATGACACTGCTGGTATCAAGTCCCTGCATATTCATGTGGTGGGGCAATATTTCCTCGTGGTGCTGTTTTTTTTCTCCCCTCCTGAAAGTGAAAATGTATTCTGAAGCTGCAGGTGTCCCTGGTGCCACAATCAATTGCTGGCTGGATTGTGCCCCAGTGAAAATCAGACAAACCATTAGTTTCTTTGTCAATCTCTTTGATTAATAATATATCTGAATTATAAAAGGTTGGGAGGACTCTAAATAGTGTAAAGTGAATCTCTTTGTAATAGTTATGAATGCAGGCCTTAAGGACTCCTATATACCATGTCATTGCCACTGGCTATCAGGCTTTAAAAAGGATCACTGGTAAAATGTATTGATGACTTTTGCCTAAAAAAGTAACATACCAAATTGTTGAATTATTCTAGTTATGCAGGGAATGATGCTTCATGCAGTTTATCTCTTATCCGAGTTGTTTGAGGGTTGAGTAGATTTAGCAGCTTGCACAGACACGAGCCCGCTCATCGAGGTTACAGACTAAATGTGGGCGCACATTTCTTTTTGTACTGGAATTTTCTGCGTCTCCATTTCGGCCCCACTAAAGTGTCCTAGAATGGGTGAAGAGGGAATTGGGAAGAGCTTTGCCTAAGCTGCAAGGCTTTCTCCTCTAAGTAGCTGGATGGGAGGATTTCTTCTCTTCGCGGCTTCAGTTTAGTGCGGTGAACCGTTCAAACTGTGGTGTAAGGAGGCAGTCCTGGTTCTAGACCAAGTAGTAAGGGGCAGCGTTTAGATGATAACACTGTTTACATCAAAGTAAATTTCATAGGTGCAGCATTAGACATGCTTCTAATGAAGAAGTATGCAGATCCTCAGTGAAGTAATTCAAAATCCCACTTAAGTACAAGAATATCAAGTAAAAGTACTAATTCTGCTGTAAAATATCTCCTGTAACTGAAATATTATATGTGACATTAGATTGTGAACACAACTCAATGTGTAAGTAGCATTTTACTGTTGTAGTTAGTCATAGTGGAGCTAGTTTTTACATACTAGGTAGTTTAGATTAAATTCAACTTTGTTGTCATTGCATAAAGTAACAAGTACTTAGACAATGAAATGCAGTAACCAAAAGTGTATGTACATGTGAACAGGATATAGAAATATAGTGCAGGTATAAATATAAACATGTATCTATGAATATGGAGTGGGGTTCAGTCAATCCAGAGTAGATGGGGGTCACTTCCATACAGAGTTCAGCAGGGTGACAGTTCATGGGAAGAAGCTGTTCCTGAACCTGCTGGTTCTCGAATGGAGCGACCTGTAGCGCCTCCTGGAGGGGAGGATGGTAAACAGTCTGCGGCCTGGGTGAGAGCTTTCCCTGGTAATGCTGTGCACTCTCTGCAGACGCCGTTGATCTGAACAGCCCAGTGGTTCCTCACATTAGGGTCAGGCTGCCAATTTTCATGATACATCGGATGGGTTGTGAGATGTTTAATGAACAGGAAGGAGGAAAAAAGTTCAGAAATGTTCACATTTCCCAAATTTGTCCTAATTATTATTATCATTTTTATTGAAACCATGTGAGAAGTTAAGAAGGGAAATATTTCTTTGGCGGAGCTGCTAACGACTCAGATATCTGAAATGTGATGAACAGACATTGCATTTTTGTTAGAGGTAAAGTAAAAAAGGATGGCAATGAATTGTAGTTTATAATCTTATCATATGTAGTTTTATATCAAATGTTAATCACTGTAAAATGTATTTCCCACTGACTCTTGTAATGGACTAGGTTTAAAGTAGCATATAATGGAAATGCTTAGTCACAGTACTTGAGTAAATATACTTAGTTACTTCCCACCACTGCATGTTTCCTTGATAAAGGCCTGCAAACTTTAGGGGGAAAAAAACTGCCACACTATGTCTGCTGTATACAGTTTGTTGCAGCAATGGATTACTTACACTGCAATCTTTGCTGTTCTTTTTCCTCTTTTTTTTCCTTGTTGATCACCAACTGAGCTGTATCTGTGCATTGCAGGAGGAGCATTGCACAACGCAGTAATGGGAACTGCTGTCACTGCTAGAGAAGGGAGGCTTGTTTGCATTTTATAGCCTCACTCAGCTGCCAGAATACAAGAGAAAACAGGTGAGGTTCTCTCAAGTGTTGCAGAGCAATGTGCTGTGTTGTTAACAAAGTCCTATTAATATAATTAGGCGGCTTCAGATTACGTTTGTTGAATAAAAAGATAAAGTATATTAGATATAGATTATACTTTTAACATACTTTTATTCTGTGTGTCACAGACCTAACTGGGAAAGATAATAAAGAGCTATTCAGGCACTAATTTTAGCTTCTTTGCATCCTGTTCTCTATTCTTTCTAACAGATGGTAGATCGTATGGTGCCTCTGTAATGTATACATGACAACAACAAATGCAGTGAACTCGAGAGTGACGGTAATTTGTCTTTTTCTGTTTTGCTTATTTTAGATAATCCTGTGCCATCATCTTCTTTACTAACTGCATGTCTTGCAATTAGTCAAGTTTGCTTGTTAACATGTCTCAGTGCAGCCCGTCTGCGTGCCACATGCAGATTTTGTGATTAATCTAGAAAGACAATATTTTGAAATGTTATTGGGAGTGGAATATAAATAAGCATGTGATGTATTGCTTTTTATTGCTTGATGATGTCTGACAGCTCTGTCACCGAAAATGCATGGCTTCTTTTTTCCTAAATCCATCATGAGGAATATAAAGACATATGCATAATAATGAAACACATTTATTAATGTGTACTGTCCCCTGGAGTCACATGACAATGAAATGGATGACTGGTTTTCTTTTGCATGGATGCTATAGGCCTGTGTGTCGCATGTGGAGGTTGGCTGAACAGGTAAAAACCGTCCACATGGATGAGCTCCCATCCAGTGGCCTTACGAAGGTCTCGCAGGAGTTTAATGGGTTCCACGGTGGAGGAGGAGCCACTGACTCAGATGATGCAGTCACTAACAGTACATTGCTCTAGTCTTGAGCTGAAGTTGGAGTCCACCAGTTTCTGGGACCTCAGCTATTCAACAATTCAACCTAAATCCTGATATATCTGTGCCAGATAAAAATGTGTATCAATCCAGATCTGACAATAGTCCCTTACAAATACACTAGTTACTCATGTTTGCTAAAAAATAAATAAATAAATACAGTTCCCAGCTATGCCCAGAAATCTGAAGCATTTTGCCAAAATATGTAGCATATATGTGTATTTGTAGCACATTTTTAAGAACCAAATGTCTTGGACTCAATGTGCCGAGCCCCCCAGTTTACATGAGACAAAAGACAAATTAACACGTTGTTGGTTTTAGTCTTTTATATAGGGTAACAAAGCCATGTGCTTTATTGTTTTTATTCCACGTTATGTCAAAAAAGTCTCCATGAAATATAATAAAATAACTGATAAGTGCCTGTTTCTCCTTCAACATAAGTGCCATCGTTTTTTGTGGAGCAGCTTTTTGAGAGGATCGTGGCAGACTCTTGTTCAACCCCTACTTGTAACCACAAATGGGCATTCTCCATCCTGATGTTGCATAACCTCCTTGCAGTTGTGAGGGAGTTGCTTCCAAGTCGTCTCTCTCGGGTTTGATCTGTAAGGCGCTCCACACGTCTCTGCTGTGAAGTCTAGAGCAGCAGCATGTTTAGACTGTGAGGATTTCTCCCCTTAACAAGTCTGTGGGCTTTAGTCCAGTCACCAAAAAAACATAACAACGATAACGCTTTTGTTCTTTTCCAGTGAGGGAGAGCATCCTCTTGTGGTTACCATTACATACCAAATCAATTATCTATGCTGCTGGTTGGAGGCTTCTTAAATTATTATTTGTTCGTGTTGTCTAATGGTTGTGTAGGGGAGGGTTTCAAACCATTTCTTCTAATCCTCACTTATTCTTCCTTTCTTCTTTCCAAAACTGGGATTTGTTGACCATCTTGGGACTGCAAAGAAGCTTCTAATAGGCAAAGCAAAGAGCGATTTCAGTGTTAAAAATGATATGAAAGTCGAATGATTTCCCTCAAATACGTTTATAAAAATGTTCAGAAGAAAACTGATGTTTTCTTGATGTGTTTTGCTTTGTTTGGTTTCTATAACTGCATTCTCAAAACATACAGTCCCTTTTTGAGATCCATGCTGTCATACTGCTGGAAATGATTGTTGTTTTTAACCAATGGAATATGTATGGCCTCACAATATTGTTCTCGTCATGAATATTACAGTGGAAAGTTGTGCATATGTGAATAGCATCTTGATCCATTCTAAAGATTTGGGACAATAAGTATCCAAATGTTGATGTGTTTCCTTGGCTCCCATTGTCAGATCTCAAAACTGCCCTTGTGAAGAGAGACGATTTCTCATCAGGCACCAGCAGCCGGAGCACCAAGCTCATTCACGGAGGAGTCCGATATCTACAGAAAGCCATCATGAAATTGGATTACAAACAGGTAAATGCTTCATTTTTTCTCCGCAGCTGACACTTATCCGCAGAATTCCTGGTCCCTCTGGTCATATTGCTTTATTTACCCTCCCATGTTCATTTTTCATTCACGGGAAGCAGTGACATGTTTGCCTTGAAAGACTGCCTGCCTGGAATTTTCTGAAGTTGTTTTAAAGAAATCTTACAACTTGGCAGACCACTGTTGTTATCATATTGTGAATTAATTCAGAAAATTATCTCTCAGTAATAGGTGGGATGAAGCCTATGTGTCCTCTTTTGTCTGTGAATTGTTTAAGACGAGTCACCCAGGTTCAAACTGAAATGTCACCATTTTCTGTTACATTTCACAGTGTATGAGAAATCTCATTATTCTCAGCTTGTGTTTTCTTTAGGAGCCTTATTTTGCTATCTGTATGAACATACGAGGGTCCTGGAGGTGAGCAGCAGAAGAGACCAATTAGTGTGATTGCAGGAAACGCAACTGCCTAGTCAGCAGCTCAACAGTAAAATGTAGACTGTACTACATGTCTTAGATGAAACAGAGGGCAAATTAAAACAATAGTTTATGGGACTGGGAACTCAAGACTTCTAGTCACAATAATATTTACCTCCAAAAACCTAAAATCTTATTGAGATCTCAACTAATAGCAAACAAAAGTGTGGGAAATTCAATTCTGGTTCTTTGTTAAATGTAATGTTCAGGTACTAGCAGGACAATTAAACCGTAATAGGTCATTGCTGTCATTCAACTCTCAGATTATATTTAACGAATGACTTTAAGAATCTAGATTAAAGGCTGAATTTAAGTTATAATTAATATTAAAGCTGAAATATTACGTTGATTAAGTAATTTTTTGATCAAAAACTTTTTAAAAATTAAAAAAATCACTTGTTCCAGCTCTCCAAATGTGAATTGCTGTTGGTTTTCTTTGTCCTCTACGATAGTAAACTGATTGTCTTTAGGTTTTGGACTATTGCTTGGGCATTTGTAGATGTCATCTTAAACTCATGGACATTTTATGTCATGAAAAAAAAAATCAATCAAATGATTCAACTCATCCAATTATTCAACAGCAAAAAGAATCATTAATTCAGTCTTAATTATATTTTATCTCTGACAAAACCTCCATTTTGACTCTCCTCACCTCCAGTCATGACGGTGTCTAGTACCACACCTATCTGTCAGCACCACTATCCATAACGCTTCAGGTGTACAAGTAAAACCTCATTTCTCCTATACTCTGATCAGCAGTAAACCTTTCCCTTGATAAAGGCATGGAGTTGGGATGATGGAGAAGTTCAGGAGAACGGTAGTAAACTTTACAATCACCTTTGGGCTGAGAGGCCCATTGAAGTGTAAGGCATAGGAAGAGCGGTACATGGCATCTCAGCACCATCTCGCCTTTGCTCTCTCAGACTTGGGTGAACTCAGGGGCCTTGATTTGATTTGTGCAGCCTTGAATCATAAGCTTTAATTGCACCTGACATTTAAAGCTTCTCTCTGGTATTTAAAGCAGTGTACAGGTGTGGCTCATTACTGAGAGGGTGATGGGAGATTTTCTGATTTCTCTCTCATTGCTGGGCCATGGCAGCATCTTAACTCATCATGCTGCCTGTCATCATTCCAGAACCCCTCCTTCACTCGCACAAAGCCATATCTGACCCGACGATCATCAGTCAAACCAGAGTTCAAGCCTATCATAAAATAAAGTCCGTTTTAGTGCTGCAAACACTGTCATCGAGGCGGAAGCTGCAGACAGGATCATAGAGAATAAAAGAGTGTGACTTTGTGGTAGCACGTGAGCCACAGCACATATTACCAAACCCGCAGATGTCGTATTTCTCCAGTTATTGCAAGGTGGTGATTCTCATACTCCTCCAGAGAGACAAAGCCATTGTTTATTATGATGTTCAGAGCCTTGAACAGTATAGAGTGTGCTGTACGCATTACTATGCACCATGAAAGTGTATGAATCACTTTGTGCAATGTTAAAAATTATAGCACTTATCACAGCTGGAGACGCTGGTAGCAGCAATCTGACTGCAAATTGTAGAAATCTCAGTCTGTCTTGTTTGTTTCATGTGATTACAAAACTTGTTTTTTCTCTTCTTTCAGGAAGTGTGAGCAATACATGTGTAGTACCACTACAGACCAAATATATACATATTTGGTCTGTAGTGGTAAAAGACTTCCTCATAACATTTATAACTTAAACACAGTTTCAAGAATTTTAGATAAATTAGGTATTATTATTGCTGAGAGCAGCACAGACGAGATGTTTAGAAGCAAAAATACAATTAAATACAGTTTTAAAATTATTTGTCTGTGACCTTAAGATCTAGATCATACTTACTAAGTAAAATATCTTGTGTCTCACACAGCCGTGTAATTGCTGCTAATGCGAGCGTAAACAAATTAGAAAGAGCATTTTTTTCTTTAACACAGAAAACAGCCAGTAGGCATCACGTTCCAACCAGTCCCAGGATCCATCTTTCTCCAGGCTATACGTGCCTCGTGTTGGCATCAGAAAAACAAAGCATATGTTGATTGTTAGCCAGGGTGTACATAGCATGTCCTGTTCACTCAAGGTCTCCCTTGTAGCTGCAAACTCCCAACTTTGTTTCTCTAGGCTATCTGTCAGACTTCATTTAGCATTTAAGGATATGTGGATTCCCATGTAGTGAAAAAAGGCAACATACTTCTGAGGGAATGCGGCCACTATCTGAGCAGTGATCTGTCAACCTTATTCATTTAGCAGAAGTAAATAGGAGAGGGGGGTATTTTATATGAGCTATTTATATTTGTTTGGTTTTAGAATAGCATCTGTTTCTTTTGCACTTCTAGAAAGCAGCAAAATCTGGAAAGGAAATCTGAAACATTATGAAAAGACTTTAATAATATGAACAAAATCTTAAATTCTATCTTTATTACTGTAGAAGGAATAATAAAATTAAAAACACTAAGACCGCTTACGTGTATTTAATTTTTCCTCAAGCTGTCTTTTCCACCCCTTTTCCCATACGCAACTGGGTACATTATGGCAGTGACATTTTCCGTCCTGACCTTCCTTACTGGGGATCGGGCTTTGACTGCTCGGGTTCATCTCCTCAGGATTTTTCAAGCCATCATGGTCAGATAGTTTCAACATGTCGACATCCTTTAGCCTTAGAAGACGTAATCTTTGCAAACATACAATTTAGTACGAGATGACGAACACCGTCAGGTTGTCAGACAAATATGAACTCTTAACACAGCAGCGTGATCTAAATCTCGTAGTAGTATTACGAATGTATTGTTATCAGCCACAATTCTGGATTGTATTTAAACTTTTTTTAAAATACTTTTAAAGAAATATTGTGTCCTGTTGTGTGTTTATATACCATTCAACTGTGCCCTTGTTCTTTTGTGCTCGAGGAGTAATTGACAAAAGCATTTGGGATAATAACTTAATCTCCCACTGTACCTGTAACAATTTAATTGGACAAGTCAGCCCAGTCAAGCATCTCTGGCTCTGTGACTGGGAGACATGAAATTCATTGTCATTATTGTCCCTGTCATTTTGCAGCATTTTGTCCAGCCTGCAGAGTTCCTCTCACTCCACTGAGTTTTGTACCTCCAGGAGGCTGGAACGAGCGGCAGTGGGAGCCGAGCAGAGGAGTAGAAGGGAGGGGAGAGGAGGAGGGTGAGGGCTGGGGGGGGGCTGCTGTTCCTCCAGGGATTTGGTGGGCTTTGATGCTCATTTAGCTTTGCTCTGTCATCCGGCCATTTTGGCTTTTTAATTGCTGATGATAATTATCATCATCATTATTGTTATCTTCATCAGTGTGTCAGGTTGTTACAGGCGTGCTATGCCGTTCATTCATAAATCCTGCCACGGCGATCTGACTAATCCTTGAATTCATGACATTTAATGTAGTATTAATGCTCCTGTTCTTTGCCCAGTGCCAATCTGTGACAGGCTCACAACAGAGAGCTGTGAATCACTGGGTCAAAGGTCATCAGGAGGCTCAGCAATCACCAAGGATCAGACGCTGCCTACCGGTGCCTCAAAAGCCTGGGCTGTGTGTGTGTGTGTGTGTGTGTGGTTGTGTATGCATGTGCGCGCACACACCACCGGTGGCATAAGTTTGCTAACCACATACTATAATGGTCACATTCACCCTACAGAGATGAAGAAGTGGATTCCATGGTCTTCCTAATACATCATGGCAGGGGGCATAGTCTTGTATGTAATTCATTCTAAAATGTGGCCTTTAAATCTGTTGTTTTCTTGTTGTTTTTTTTTACTTTTTGCTTTCAGTTTATTTATTTATTTGCCGTGGTGGGGAATGGCTTGCAGCATGCCGTAGCATTAAGCAGAGAGCCCACCAGCTAGCTAGCCTCAAGTCGCTCAGATGTAAAATAAATCAGGGCACAAAGGACCCTGCTCATTCCTGCAAAGTAGCAACATTTTCCCTGGCCAACAATGAGGACTTGAACTTCCTTGGCAATAACAAATAGAAAGAAAGTCACCCGAGACACCAACATTAAAAGTGATTAATCATCTCTATTCTCGCTTTACTTTTGAACCAAGGGATTGTCCAGCAATAAATCTTCAAAGATGTACATAAAAATCAGTTCCTAATGAAACCGGGCTTTGTTCATTTGTCACCTTTTAGACCCTTTCATTTAAATTACAAAACTTGTGACCTTGTGACTCTGAATATAGATCTCTGGTATTTTAGAGCTGAAGAGGGATTAATCCATAAATCTTGATATTAGATTTCTCTGTTCATTAAAAGGATTCTGCCAGGGGATCTTCAGATAGAAAAGCAGATAAGCCGCTGTCAAGAGCTGTTTATTGTCATATTGACACATGGAAAAAATGATCAGGGGAATAATTATTTTCCTTTATCGTTCGATGTGCTCTCATTCGCATTTAAGTATTATATGATCATCAAAGTGGAAACCAATACAAAAAAAATAACATAATGATAATAAATAGTAATATATTAATAGTAACTGAGCATCTGCTAAAGGCACTATCACATGTTACACACAGGGGCAAAAATTGCCCTGTCAAACAACAGGTTCATCTGCACTCTTGGTATATTTTAATGTAAGGTTTAAGGTAGGCCCACATTCCCTGCCTTTTCCAGAGAAGCTGTCTGCCTTCCCAGTGCAGGAGAGGAGAGGATGGGTAATCGGGAGGGGGGGCCACACTCAGGCCAAAGGGCCACTGTGGCTTTAAGTGTGCTCCTTGTGTGGCCAGAGCAGCCATCGCGCTGATGCAAAGTGACAGGGACAGATGTGACATATCGGTTCCGACACACTTCCATACCACCAGTCACAGGCTCGGGGTGACTCACATCCCCCTGCTCTGGTCCTGTCCCCCCGCTGCAGGACAACACAACGATGCTCGAATGAACCTCGCCATCGCCCTCACTGCTGCCAGGTATGGGGCTGCCATAGCCAATTACACTGAAGTGGTGCACCTACTGAAGAGGGCAGACCCTCAGACGGGGAAGGAGAGGGTCTACGGAGCTCACTGCAGGGATGTGATCACAGGTAAATCCAACAAAAGCCGTTTCCTTCCTTCCTGCCTCACTATATTCCCACTCTGTCTAGCTCTCACAACGGGGGCCCTCCCAGCACTTCTTACTCAGTGCTAGTTTGCACATAGTCATTGCACATCTAATGCAGGGGCTTTTAATATTTTATAAGCGTTTTATGGTGTAGAGGGCTGCTTCAGATCTTGTAGGGAGGAACATAAGATGGAATTAGCGTACTCCAAATGGCCTTACTTACCTTTTAAATGTCATGCATAGGGCTGGCTTTGGAAGAATAAAGCAGTTAAGGGTAAAAGATGGTATTCTGAAACATTTCATGAATAACTAAGATTTGAGGATCTCAACACATGACCACCCCCTGATGTTTTAAAAGACGGAAGTGTGCTCTTGGAGGAGATGTCTCACTTTAATAATGTGAGAGGAGGGCCTCACATAGGGAGGGCTTAGACTCAAAGGATAATAGAAACAGTTTTGTCATCCGTGCTTTTTTCTTTGTCTTTTTTTTCTCTCCCTTCATTGCTAATATGTGAATTTTCAGGCTGCTGACGAACCCCGTCATTCCATTTCTCCTCTTCCTCTCTCTTAGCAGTGGCGGCATCACATGTCAAATTAGAAAGGGTAGTCCGTCATTCATCTAGTTGTCAAAACAGATCATTTGCTATCCTCATGGTATCTTTTGATATGCGTCCCATTATATACTGTAGCTCGTCAACATCAAGCATCACATTAACAAACATTTCCCTTCCACAATTTCAAAAGGCTCCCTCAGTCACTGCCACTGAGCTACTCTGTGACACAAAGAGGCAAGAGGGAAATTAGGTATGTCTGTTTCCTATTAATTACAATCCTGGGAAGTCTCCCATGGACACACTCGAGCCACTCTATTACGGAGAGAGGGGGGCGTTCGCTGATAAATTAATAATCCGGCTTGTCACCAGCCACAGATGAATAGCCCCTGGTGATTGATGCTGTTTTCTTTCATAGGGCAGGAATTTGATGTCAGAGCCAAATGTGTTATCAATGCCACGGGACCTTTTACAGACGCGCTGCGGAAAATGGATGATCAGAAGAACCCCGACATCTGTCAGCCCAGTGCTGGGGTGCACATCGTCATCCTGGGCTATTACAGGTAACTAACGGTGGGCCCCTACGTCTCTGTCACTGTCCCCCTGTATCACCTGCTCCTTAGCGCTGCCGTCTCATCAGTTCATTAGCTACCGCCAGTAGAGACTCCTCCTCAGCCTCTGGCCACAACAACCAGGCACTGTCTGGCAGCTCTTTTGGTATGGGTGGCTCACAACAGGTTCTTAGTTGTTGAAATAAGCACCACGGCTGAGGCGAGCCATGGCATCATGTAATAATTTTATGGACTCTAAAAGAAGATTTGCATCTCCTGAGTGTAATTTAGGGGTCCAGTCTGATCCAACCTCATTTCCTCTTGTGGAGTTTGCAACTCCGGTCTGATTGGATTCCTCGTCTGCCTCGGCCTGAGCTGGGATTTCTGCTTTCTTGTTGATGCATGTTATTTGTGTTTGCAAGAGAGGAAGGCTACTCCTGTGACCCAGCCTTCCCCCTCAGCTATGCCTGTGTTAAATTGAGTCAGTGCCACGTGCATGTGTTTTAAACAGGACAATATGTGCACCCTGGGTTGAGGCTAGGGGAGCAGCGGCTGGAATTGAAACCAGCAGAATTAATCTCCTGGAAACAGCGCTGACAGGAGCCTGATTATGGGGTGTCCCTTCAACCAGCCCGGCCTGCTCGTGCCCTCCCCTCCCCAGCAGACCAAAGGTTAATGCAGTCTTCTTGTTTGTTCCCCTCCCTGCCCGTGCTTCCTCCCATGCACATAACATGAACACACCTCCAGTCTTGACGAACACGGAGCTCCTGGATCCCGTCACGTCATCTCCTTACTGGGAAAGGATGCCCAAATACACCCACACGGAGCAAGAGATCCTGATGGAAGTCAACGACTGTCCAGCTGCCTCAGCCGCGACATAGGAGGTGATTATGACAAATCTGTTTTTGCAAATCTCCAAGTTTACCAAATTAGAAATCACCAAGTTTATCCCTTGACTGCCAAGCTTACAGTTCAGTGTATATGCAGAGAACAGATGCTAAAGTAGAACTAGCACAACAATGTCAACATTTCTCCCAGGAAAAAAAATAAATAAATAAAATGTCATCAGTGTGCACTTACACTTGCGGCACTATAGCCTGGACGTTTGAATCAGACCTAATTCATAACAGCCATTTATGATAATAAATACACGTCCAACAATCTCAACACCCCCCCTCATTCCACCCACCCACCCTCTCTGATTTACAAATAGCTGATAGAGCAAGCAGCTGACAGAAATAAATGAGCTAATCTGATGGCTGTGTAGGACTTCCACCAGATATTAATTCATCAGGAGGCCACAGAGTGCAGACAGATACAAATTCCTGCTTTAATTATGTATGGGAGCTGTGCTGCAAACAGGAGACACCTCTACTACCAGGACTATTTCTCAGAGCAACTTTATGAACCCCTTTGATTCCATCGTTATTTTGTTTTCCTTTAGATATAATACATGTCCCTCCTGTTTTCCCCAAACACTCAAGACAAAATAGATTTTTTCCCCTTTATAGCAATGCTTTCACATGAGACATTCGATAATGAACAAGTGGAAAAGTAACCTTTGCCACATTAAATTATATTGTTTTCGATTTGCAATTTTTATGAGGCCTTCCTGGAGCCTGTTTGATGTATTTTGTTCCCACTCGGAGCCTCAAATGGCCCTTGCCGACTGGCAGGCTTATCAAAACCCATGGAGGCTTTATTGAATGAGTGACCAGTGGGTATCTAAACAGAATGCAGGGCTATTGATTTTGGAGAAGTGGTCTAATTGTTTCTAGTAGACAAGGGCTTGTCCCGATTATTTGATTGATTAGCTTGATACTGGTCTGCCTCCTCATCCTCCTCCCCAGGCCAGTTAATAGCACTGTAATCCCAATACGCCGCTGTATTTCTAATCCATCATCATTACCATGGCTGTACTCAGCACAAGATTAGTCCATGAGGTTTTTTTTTCTTTTCTTTTTTTTTTTTTTTGCATTCCTCAATATTAGCTCTGCCTTCGATATGCTAAGGGGAAAAAAATGAGAAAAAGTCGGCTGATATAAAACAATCATAGACAGATTGAGACTTGATGGATAGATCATAACAATTTTTTTACATTGTTGTATTAGTACTTTTTCCTCCATCACTGTAAGAGATAGAGTAT